>NW_012267290.1:5888613-5899141 GCF_000151885.1 Dipodomys ordii | reverse complement strand
CTGGGGCTCCTGGCATATGTGGGTGTCTGTGGGCTGTGGGGTACAGTTGGGGGAATCTGTGGGCTGTGTCTTTCTGGGGCTCCTGGGGTATGTGGGTGTCTGTGGGCTGTGGGGTACAGTGGGGGTCTGTGGGCTGCATCTCTCTCTGGGGCTTCAGGGTGGGTCCCATCCCCTTTGTGCTTCTTTCCTCTGGGGGAAGTCCCAGGAAACTTATCATCTCCTAGAGTTTCCTGGGCCCAGAAGATCCCCTCCCCAGACCCCCTTCCCTGCCAGTACCACGGCGTCTGTAGAGGCGGCCTCGAACCCAGGTACACTGTGAGCATCTTCAAGGTCATTCTGCTCCCATGAGTTTTGTGTCTCATCTAAATCTCTTCTGGTATTTTATTTTTGCTATCAGCTTAGGCAAAATTTCTGACTTTTCTAGAAAAATAGTTACAAAGTAAGTTTCTCATCCTTTCCTGTATTTCAGAATGTAATAGGTAGGGTTAGCTCCTCTGCCAAGCTCTTCTTGTGAATCTCCTTCCTCCCTCCCTCCCTCATTCTGGTCAAGCCAGGACGCAGCTTGCTTTTGTACATTAATGACGTAGACATTCATGGATTTCACTTAACTGACATGAATAGGCCCAGGTGCTGGCTCCCCGTCCCTGGGCTCCCGCTGCTGGGTTGTCCTGTCAGATTCTCCCTAGTGAGGGGCAGGGCCTACTCTGGAAGCAAATGGAGGGAAGACGCTGACCAGGGTGGACAGAGAGGGCTTCGGCGGAATCCTGAGCAGGAGGGTTCTGTGCTGGTGGACAGCTGCCTCCCTGTGGGTGCTTCTTCTAGCCTGCTCTGACCAGAGTGTCATCGCAGCAGCAGAGCTCAGCACACCGCCCGCCCTTGGGTTTGCCAAGTCAGGAAAGCTCGCCTTCATCCACAGCCAGGCGCTCTCGGGCCCCTGGAAGGGCTGCTGAGGAGGTGGACACACTCCTGGTGTGGTGTAAATTGTTCCACCATTGGGAAAGCAGTGTGGAGGCTCCTCAGATCTAAGGATGGAATCACCACGTGACCCAGCAATTCCAGTCTGTCCACAGGGGATACGGTCGGTGTGTGGAAAAGACAAAGTTCCATCGCATTATTTCAGATAGGAGTTGTTTGCATGGAGACTTTTTTGGGGGTCTGTTTCTTTATCACCTGGGACAGTTGATCAAAGAATGCCTTTATTTTCCCCCTATTCTTAAAAGTCGTCAAATTATGAGGTGGGCTTCATGATTCTCTAATGGCGACCAACTTACTTTTTTTGTGTTTTTGTTTTTTAATTTATTTTATTTTATTTTTTATTGTGAAAATACCGTACAGAGGGGTTACAATTACATGGGCAAGGTAATGAGTACATTTCTTATCAAGCATTGTTGCCTCCTCCTTTGTTTCCCCTTTCCATCCCTTCTCATCTTCCCCCCCCCCCCCCCCAAAGTTGTAAAGCTCATTTTTCTACATAGTGTCTTGTACATCTCATTGTTGCAATGGGTCCACCTGTATCCTTATTTAAACAATTTGTTTTTTTCCCTTTCCCTCCACAAATTATAGCAACATCAAATACAGTGAAAACAGGGTTATACCGTGGGGAGGGACATACAAAGCAACAAAGAAATCATCTTATAAATACATTAGAAACCATAGCAAGAAAGAAAAACCATTTGAGTCCTTATCCTGGGGTTCATTTTGCCTAACATCAACTTATCTGACCGTTTCTGCTTGTCTCAGACATATACTAGTTATTGCAAATAAGAGAAACCATGGGACCTATGTTCCTTTGGCCCTGGCTTACTTCACTGAATAGAATTGTCCCCCAAAGTGTTATTATGGCTGGGTGTGGATGTACACAGCAGTAAGCATGGAGTTTAGGAGGCAGAGGCAGAAGGATCCTGGATTTGAACTTAGGTATTGTACTTGTTGTTTTGCCCTCAGCATTGCTGTTTGTTCAGGGTTGCTTTAGCTATTTGGGATCTTTTGAGCTTCCTTATGATTTTTTATTTTGGGGAAGAATATCATTGGAATTTTGATGAGGACACACATAACCTCCAGATTGCTTTTGTGTATCTTTTCTTCGTAGCCATTTCTCTTTTCTTCCCTCCCTTCTCTTCTTTTCACATCCTTTCCTTTTGTTTCACTTTGTTTCTTTTGAAATACATTCTCACTAGGTAGACCAGGCTGTCTCAGCCTCCCGAGTGCTGGGACAATAGCTGTGTCACACCAAGTACAGGTTGCAGGTTGCTTTTGGTCATATGGCAAGTCCACTTATTTACATGCTTATCACATGTTGATTTTAACCAGTGTAGCAATAAGTAAGTAAACAAGCAAGCATACTTCAAGAACAGAATTTGAAATTCCTTCACATGCACACCACGCAGCTCAGTTAATGCAAGATGCTGTCGGTTATACCATTGGCAGTGTATTTAAATTGTTACATACCTTGCTGAGTGCTTCACTGCCCTACATTGTATGGAAATCTGCCTTTCACCAAGTAAATAATGCTCTGTAACAAGCAGGGTGATCCTTTCAAGCCCAAAGCGTACTTACGAATGTGCTCAATTTTGTGATGAAGTAACTCTGTGGACTTGTTGGGCAGCATGTCCTTACAGGAGGTGTGTAGGCTTTAAGCACACAGGCCCGGCACCTCTATCCAGCACTGGCCGTGCCCCGCATGCCCGTGGCCTCCCTCCCACACCAGGGCTACTGCTGGGCCATTTCCATAAGATTATTTTGACTAATACGTATACATGGGAAGTCTTTCTATTTTCCAGTGTCCTTATTAATCTGGTTTTCAGTGTTGCAGTTGTCATTGCAAAAGTCTTATACCTCCTGGGTCTGGTTTATTCTACGTATTTTGTTGAGGCTTCGGTGAGTGAAGTTGTTTTTCTGATTTCTTTCTCAGGGAGATTATTATTAGTACGTTGAAAGCTACTTCTTTGATGTAGATACTGCTTCCTGCTACTTTGCTGAGATCTTCGAGTCTCGGAGTATGGAAGAATACTGTCTGCTAACAGGGATGGTTTCACGGCCTCCGTGGCAGGAATCCCTCATTTCGGGGGTGCTCTGGCTGGTGTTTCAGTACTGAACAACAGTGCGAGTGAGTCTGGAGGGGATGTCTCCAGTGGGTCCTACTCCGTGTGACATTGGCGACAGAGCTGTCACAAGGCCTTCTTTATGTCAGTGCTCCAGGTCCCAGGGGTTTTCATGCTTCATCATGGAGTGACGTCGCACTTTGTCCAAGCCATGATCCTCAGTTCTGTTTCCGTGCTGCTTTACGTTTATTAGTGTGGATGTGCTGCACTGACTTCAGAACCTTCTTGATCACACTGTCTGATTTTTCCTTTCTGCAATGGTGTTTGAATTCAGGGCTGTGACGACCAGGCCAGCATCCTGACCCTTTCCCTTGTCCAACTCCTGTCTGCTTCTGGTTATTGTCAGACTTGTTGCTGAAGCTGGCCTTGGACACCCTCTTACCTGTGTCTCCTGCATAGTTGTTGTGACAGACAAAACTGCCACACCTGGCTGACTGACTGAGATGGAGTCCCACTAACTTTAGCCAGGGTTAGCCTCAAACCACAATCCTCCTGATCTCTGCCTCCTGAATGGTGGGATTACAGTGTGACCTGCTATGGTGTGACCTAATGCGATGTGGAATTTGGTTTGTAGTAATCAAGGGTTTTCACGTCTTCAGTCACCAGGGGAATTGGTCTGAGGTTTTCTTTCTTTCTTTGGTAGTAAACTTATCCTATGTTGGTATCAGGGTACTATCAACTTCGTTTTATGGAAAGTGTGAGGATTACTGGTGTTAGTTCTTCTTTAAGAGCCTGGGTGAATTCTCCCAGCTATAAATTTTCATGAATTATGAGTTTGATTCTGTCACGTTTCTGTGGCTCATCTGTGTCTTTCTCTTGACAGCTTAATCAGTTGTCTGATTGCAGTGAATAAGCAAATCGACATCTTTCAGCCTCTTAGGCTTTAGTGTAAATTGCAGACATAGTATTATGTTCTAAGCAAACAGGGTTTGTACTGATTTCATTACTGAATGTCATGTTAGCTTCTTGGCTACCTTAACATTTTTGCAAAGGCTAACATTTCTATCAAAGACTAGTGGGGCTTGCTGTCTGCTTGGGTGAAACCGCAAACTACAGTTTTACTGGCTTGCTGCAGATCTTTAGTTGCTGGTCCAGTTTTGCTCTGAGTCTACTGACAGTTAGTTCAGTTATCTGTGTGACTGATATCTGTGAACATGTTTTCTGTGCACTGGACATGGTACTAGGGGCTGATTTTCACAGTTGGGTTAGATTTGATGTTTATAAATCTGGAGAGATGACCTGCTCATGACACATTAAGTATTTATGCAAAATTTAAGCACTATAAAGAGGAACTTCAGTATAAAGAGTTTATCACTGTCAACTCCTGCATGCCCCAAGGCACTGTCAGGTCATACACAGGCCATGGACCCCAGGGAGGACAGCAGGGAGAAGCTGTGTGTGTGTGTGTGTGTGTGCACGTGCGTGTGCACACGCATGTGTGCATAATGAGAGGAGGCCCAGAGCTCTCCCTGCCCCTCCTGTGTGCAAGTACACTGAGGAGACACATCTGTGAACCTCAAAGTGGGGTCCTAGGCAGCGGGACATAGATTGAGGTTAGAAGTTCTTACACAAATGCTTAGAAATTTTACAGAAAGTCGTGAGAAAGAAATACTGAAAATGTAATTGAGAGCTAATTAAGAGATAAAGCAAGTATCAGAGTTCCGACTTTTGTCTTTGATTTTCTTTACAAGTTAATTTCAGAGCAGATATTACTTTGGTTGCAAATGCTGTCTGTGCTCAAGCAAGTCACCCTCAACAGAAGCAGCCCTGGTTTCATGGCTCAGATTTGGCCCATATCTCAGAACGAGAATGAGACTGTGTTCTCTTTCCAGCTGTCATGGCTTTGGCTAACAACAAACATGCTAAGAGCAAAAGGCATTAGACTACAAACTCAGTTCAAAACATGGATACCTGGACTGGGCACCACGACTCATAATTGTTTGGAGAGAAGGAGGATGGTGTTTCAAAGGAAGGACAGGCAAAAGCAAGCAAGACTATTCAATCAATCAGGAACACTGGTGCAGGAACACCTTTAGTTCCAGCTGTAAATGATGCAGAAGTGGAAAGAATGTGGTCTGAGACAAACCCTAGGGTAAAAATGTGAGACTCTATCTAAACCAAAAAAGGGCTGAGCGTAGGCCTTAAGTAGTAGGCCCTGAGTTTATGCCTAGAGTTGCCAAATAGGAAGAAAAGAAAAGAAGAAAGGAAGAAGAAAGAAGGAAGTCAGGGAGGGGGGTGGGTGGCTGGGTGGAGCTGTGATACAGTGCTTATCTAGCATGTGCTAGGACTTTGATTTCATGCTCAGCATTGAAAAAACATAAAGAAATAAGACATTTGTACATACTACAGCAGGCCACAAGAGAATTTAGTGACAACTGAGGGGCAGCCCCTCTGGGCACGAGCTCAGTGACAGGGCGCGGGTCACTTGGAAGCCAGCCCTCCTGGCTGAGAGTGTTTGCAGCAGTCCTGACCGGGCAGTGGAGTTAGAAGCCATTCGCAAAAATGCACAATGAGTTGTTCTGTAAGAAAATAAGTGGAGCAGACATGGGGACCATCACATCCCTGCTGTAGAGGGCCAGCTCTCTGTGCACCGAGCTGTCGGTGCGCCAGGAGCTCTGAAGCAGGCCTCACCAGGGTCTGAGCACGGAAGTTCCTTGCAGGTCTGGGCGGGGAACCAGTCCAGGCTACCTGCGGACCGCACGCTCTTCAAAGGCCACTGCGACTCCTGAGTCTGGGACCCTGCGTAGCGAGCCCTACATGAGGGCAGATGAGTGGACTCAGAGGCGCCAAGGGTCATCTTGCTCAGGCTTCGCTCACAAGCAGGGAGCTCTGAGCAGGGTAAACTGAAACACAACCATGCAGCAGTTACACATTTAAGCTAAATACACCCATGCAAGTTTCCATCTGCAATGTGCACAGTCATACAGCTCCATGATTTTATGGATGCAGAAGTGTGTTAAGTCTGTGAATAAAAGCATGCATGAGACTGACACCAAATGCACACTAGGGATCCGATGCTACATTTCTTATAGACATTGCTAGGGATAATATAGGCACTCTGTCAAGTATTTTAGGCTTTTCCATGGTCTTGTAGGCATTACTGTAGTTATTGTAGACATTTCCGATGGTATTGTAGGTGTTAGTGCAGTTACTGTAGACATTTCAAAAGGCATCGTAGGTATTGCTGTAGTTTCTGTAGACACTTCTGATGGTATTGTAGGTGTTACTGTAGTTTCTGTAGACACTTCTGATGGTGCAGTGTTACACAGTTACTGTAGACATTTCTGAGGGTAGTGTATGTGTTGCTGTATCTGTTATAGACATTTCTGTAGGTATTGTAGGTGTTAGTGTAGTTGCTACAGACACTTCTATAGGTGTTAGTGTAGTTGCTATAAACATTTTATAGGTGTTAACATAGGTGCTATAGACATTTCTGTAGGAGTTAATGTAGTTGTTATAGACATTTGTGATGGTATTCTGAGCACAAACTGAAGGCATTCCTATACATACGTAGGCACTACTGTCAATATTTTGGGCATTTTGTAAACACTGTGTATGTTGCTGCAGGTGTTCGACAGTGTCTTGTTGTAGAATGGCATTTTAGTGGCATTGCTGGTCAGGCATTTCTGTATGTTTTGTAGGCAGTTCTATAGGCATTTTTGCAGCTATTGCAGACACGGCTGTAAGTATTTGGGGCATTTCAGTAGGTACTGTAGGTGTGGCTATAGTTACTGAGGCATTGCTGTACTTGCTGTAGACATTCCTGTGGGTATTGTAGACCTCACTGTAGATAGTTCAGGTATTGCTGTAGGGCTCCTAGGTACGGATGCAGGTATTAAGGTGTGTTGTTTAAGCATTTCTTTACATTTTGCAGGCAATGCTGTAGGTATTGCAAGTATCACTATAGGTACTGGAGACATTAATGTTGGTATTATACATATTGAGGCATTTTTGGTAAGCGTTTTGTACATTTCTGTAGATAAAGATGATGTTAAATAAGAAAATGAGTTGATAAATATAGTCAAGATAAATAATAAGTATCCCTTTGCAACTATATACAGATAATATATAACTATAAAGTCAAGATAAAAATAAACAATAGATTCAAATACAGTTAGTTTTTGTTTTAGACAGTAATTTTTCAAACTTGATATGTTTTAGTACAAAAGCAATACAGAATTTAAACTAGCTTGTGAATATTCAGAGGAATAATAAGGAACGTGATTGACAGCGGTGCGGTCACTTGCAGTGGTTGGCTTTGGCATCGAAGCAGTGGGCCTCCTTGGCTTCCAGGAGGAGCTGGGCTTGCTGGTGGGTTCTTTGTTGTTTCTGCCAAGAGGTAAGTATTTGCTGATAATTTACATGGTATCTCATCCTTCAGATAGTATGTGACTCAGTGTGAATAAACTCAAATGATCTTTTTATGAAATCACTAAAGTGATTTCAAATACCAGCTATGTTACATCCCCAGCTTACCAGTGGTTTCAAGTTCTGAAATATGCATGTGAGACCATTTCATGGTTTCAGGAACTCATCCTGATTATATCTCCAAGTAGATCCACATATAATTGAACTGGAAATAAATCAGAACCTGCTTTTGAGTATTTGTGCTGCGTCCAGCCTGACACAGTACTGCTGCTGGGCAGGGCTGTCCAGAACTTTCCAGCCAGCTCCATCAGCAGCCTGGGGGAGAGGCCTGTGCTGAGCAGCAGAGGCAAGACCACCCTTGGTGGGTGGGTTGGAGAGATTGCTGCACAACCACAGGGATGACCGTGTGGTTCTGGGGAATTTCTGGGCTCTGTCTCAGCCTCAGTTTCTCCACCTTGTAAGTTGTTGATTGGCAACAAGCCAGGTCAAAGGTCTCTGTAACACCTTGGGTTTTTTGGTTTTGTTTTGTTTTTTAAGTTAAACACGGAAATGGCTTGATTTGGAGCCTCAGCTTTAAAATGTTTCTTCTTGTGAATGGACACATTCATGGAGACACAGTGACACTCGGTGTGGAGTGACAAGCAGGTTGCATTGTTGTGAGACCCACTCTTACTGCAGTATTTATCATGTCTTCTGTTGGGAACGTCCAAAATCCTTTCCACCAGCTCTGTGAAATATTAGATTAATTATTATCACCCATAGTTACCGCACTGCAGTGAGCTTGATGGAAATCATCTTCCTGTTGAGCTGTGGCCCAGTGCCCTCTGCTCCCCTCTTCTCCCCTCCCCTCCTTCCCCTCCCCTCTTCCCTCTCTCCTCTCCCCTCCCCTCCCTCCACAGCCTCCCGGCCCTGGGAGCCAGCCTTCCATCTCTGCTTCTGAGATCAGCACAGCTTCCACTCATAAGTGGAGGCCCCAGAAATGGCAATTTCTCTAGCTCCTCAAAGTCTGTTGCCAATTAAAGACTCTCACAGTGATGGGCTGGCCTTGGCACTACTTCATATTTTACTTGTGTACGTAATTGATCTGCAAGATCTTGCTGCAAAGAGCATGCGTTATTTGAATTTCTGAAGCAGCATGTTACCATTCAGAAATAGAGATATGTGAGTTGTGGTAGACTGACTGGGGTACAGCTCTAAGCCTTGGGGTTCTGTCAGTCACTTGGACATGCACCAGACAGCTCTGAGATCTTTGGTTATTAATGGTCACTTGTACACGCTCCTCCTGTTTGAGTGGAGGAACATGAGCTGTTTGTTGGTATTCGTATCGTTCTGAGTTGACTGGACCCAGACTCTCACCTGAAAAGTGTCCACCTTAATTCATTGAGTGGACATTAATCTGAGGGTGGACACTGGAGTCAGAGCCCAGTCTGCACCAGGGCTGCCTGGGTGTGTCTGATACCAACAGCACAGTTTTCGATAGCTTCCATGGCCCAGTGCTTAAGTAGCCTTACCATTGATTAAGTGCTGATTGTGTTACATATAAATATTGACTGAATACCTGGCCTTTGAGGGCTGAGCTTTTAGGTTTGGGACGAAGAGTGGTTCTCAGGTCTCCGTTCTGCGAGGACAGACACAGTCTGTCCAGCATCAGCACTTGGCTGGTGCTGGCAGCTCTCTGAATTAAATTATGATTTTCTGATATTTCTTTTGGCCATGGCTGAGTGGAGCTCCCAGGGGAGACTTGTGGTATTTTAACTTCCCATCAGGGTAGGCGCTCTGCACGCTGGGATTTGGAACTCCAAGTAGAGGGTTCAGCAGTCGGCACACAGTGCTGTGACCAGAAAGTGGCAGAGGGTTGGTGCTGTATGTGTTCTGACAGCTGTGGCCTGGCTGACAGGGGCCGCGTTCGCTGGACAGCTCTTGAGTTAACACTGCCAGTTTATTTATTTTATAAAGGGATTATTTATAATATTAAATTTAATGAAATAACAGAGGAGGCAACAATGCTTGATAAGAAATGCACTTATTACCTTACCCATGTAATTGTATCCCCTCTGTATGGTATTTTCACAATAAAAAAATAAATTTAATGAAATAACAATGCTCATGCTGGCCAATATTCTTGTCATTTATGATGATGAAACAAATCAAACCCCTCTTTTCTTCTCTGAAATGTGTCATTCATATTCCTGGACATAGGAAAATTGGATAGAGGGTTTAAGAATCTCAAACATATACTTGTTGAGTATCTGACTTTTTTCTAATGGAATAAATCTGTCTGCATTCTCAAATCTGGTTTTCTGGGTTCAATTACCAGGTGAGGCTTCTCTACATACCAAAACTGGAAATTTATGGCTTTCTCTGCTGCTCTGTTGGAGGCGGTTAATACCGAATGCCAGGGAGGAGAGTTACTGCTTCTAAATGCTGATCTCGGGCTGCAAGCTAATGCTTCTGTCTTGGTCTGTGGCAGTGAGATTGATTCTGAGATTGCACTGTTAAGCTGGACTTTTGGGTACTTGTCTTGATTTGCACAATTGTTTCTACCTCCACCCCTGGTGGAGGGCACCGTCGACAGCTCTGTTCCTGGGAGAGTGAGTGTGTGGTATTTACTTGCTAGCATATATTGTGTTTACATGGTATGATTTGTTGGGGAAGACAACACTTACAGCTCAATACGGTTTTAAGGTGGGTGGCAATTCACTTGCCTTAACAGTTGCTCTTATTTTTGCAAAGCCACTTCGGACCCCTGAGTGTCTGGTAGCAGGCTGGCCTCTCCTGCCTCACTTGCCTGTCGATTTTGCCCTCAAGGACAAGGACCTGACCATAGGCAGGACACAGCGTTCTGGTGTGTCTGCTTTAGATAACATGGTTCTGATGTGTCTACTTCAGAGAACATGGTTCTGGTGTGTCTGCTTCAGAGAACATGGTTCTGATGTGTCCACCTCAGAGAACATGGTTCTGATGTGTCCACCTCAGAGAACATGGTTCTGATGTGTCCACTTCAGAGAACATGGTTCTGATGTGTTCACTTCGAGAACATGGTTCTGATGTGTTCACTT
>NW_012267290.1:5877976-5888518 GCF_000151885.1 Dipodomys ordii | reverse complement strand
TCTGATGTGTTCACTTCGAGAACATGGTTCTAATGTGTTCACTTCGAGAACATGGTTCTGATGTGTTCACTTCAGAGAACATGGTTCTGATGTGTCCACTTCAGATAACATGGCTTCTTTTAGTCCCTGCTCCTCCCCCCCCCTGTATTTACACTAAAATCTGTCAAGGGGATTGTGTAATGTTGTAATGGTCCATTTTTCTACTACTTAATGGGAAGCCTGAGAACCTGCGGCAGGTGAGCCTTATCCACAAGGGGAGGTGCTTAGGTCCCAGTTCTGGAGATTCCAGGTGTGCCTCTGTGTTTTCCACAGCTCAGCTCTGGTGAGGAGCTCATGGTGGGTGGCAGAGGTATGCATGAGAGAAAAAGCACATTACTTCATTTTGGATTAATCACTTTTTGGGAAGCCTTGGAAGATGGGTACACTGTCCCTCCTGAGGGCTCCCACCTGGGCCCCAGGCCACCAAGAGAAGCAGCCCTAGCAAAGGAGCCCGAGGACGGCCCACACCATACCCTGGTATCTGGCTCTATGCAGCTCTCAGACATCCCGGGATCTTGGGATGTGGTGGTTCAGGTCCTCAGAGTTTGTCTGGTTCTTCAGCACAGGGACAGGGCCGATGGCCAGTGCCGGGCTTTTCTGAGGCTGGTGCACAGTATCTCTCAGACCTTGTGAGCATCTGGATCCAGCACCTCTGGGTCACCAGTCGTCAACAGGCAGTGTGGTGCGTGTGATACCAGATCTCTGCTGAATTCTTTTCCATGGTGGCTTTGTGCTGCTGCAGAGCACCAATGAACAGAGCACTGTGGGCCCCATGAGGGCAGAGGGGCCCCGTAGACAGCCCTGACCCGGCCGTCTGTGACGATGGCCCGTGTCTAAGGCCTCGGTGTTCACACTCTGTCCTTCACCGCATGAACCACGCTTCCCAAAGGTCTCATCACCTGTTTATTCTGAACAGCTGGGCAAGGACTAGACCAGGACGCTGGGGGTGGGTCCCTGTTGAGAGACTGGGATTGACTTTGCCAACATGGCTTGTCTGGAACATTTGACCAGTCAGCTGTGATGATCCTCAGCAAGCTGGTGAAGGTTGCTGGTGACTGTGGTTATGATTTCTGGTGATTGTGGTTGTGATTTGTGTTGTTGCTGGTGGTGATTGTGGTCGAGGTTTCTAAGTGTCTCACCCAGATGTCAACAGGGAAAATCAGGAAATTGATGTCATAGTTTACAAGAATTGATGTTTCTTACAACAAATCCAGTTTGACTGTTCCTTCTGTTTACTGTTCCTTTCCCTGCTTCCAGACCTCTGAGAAAGCTGCTAGAGATCTGCTCCTCTCAGGACTCAACACGCCTAGATCAAAGTCCCCATCTGGGGACAGAGGCTCTTGTTTGTCTCCAGGAGTTCAGTGGCTTTATGCCCTGATTTCTCCTTTATGTGTTAGTTAGTCCCCTCCCCTTCTCTGCTTCTTAGAGGCTGATATTTCAGCCCATCCTCTGTTCACCTGCCAGTCTTTCACTTTGAAACTCTTAATGCATGTCCTAGGTACCTGAAGACACCACAGGTGAGCAGCTTTGGGTGAAAGTTCAATTTAAAGTTAGAACTGCACATTAAAGGTAGTCCCTGTGGCTCTAGCTTTGTTTGCTCTGTGCAAAGCAAGTACTGCACTGTCTTTCTGAATGCTGCATTCAGCCTCTTGTTCTTCAATTTTATGACAGTCACCTTTCTAAATTTTATTTCCTGATAATTTTAACTAACAAACATACTCTTTTGTTCTAATTTTCCCAGTTTGATAGAAGAGGAGGAATACTTATTGGAGGAGGAAGATTTAAAATCATGTGGAGGCTTCTAATAAGCCCTGAATCCTCATAGTATTCAAAGCTACTTTATTCCATTATGTCCTTGTATGATTTTTTTGTACAACATAGACCTGAGTGGATGACCCCAACCACAGTCTCAAGTGTATTCACCAATGCGTGCAGGGCTTTGGTCGGTGCTGCTGTGATTACATTGCTTGTGCCTGTAGCCCAGTCATGTGCACAGCACTGGTGCTGTTGGGTTCTCAGGATTTCTGTTCCGAATAAAGCTCAGCATTCTAGGGGGAAAGTTCAGTTTTACTGAAGAGGTTTGTGGATGCCACTCTAGCACTTCCGGTGATTTATCTTCTCAGCTTTCTGTGGCAAGTGCACTAATTTTATACTCATTTCAACAAGATTTGTTAACATCTAGTGGATGGCTGAATTTTTTTTAAAATTCAGACTGGTTCAATCTATCACTGTTCATTACTTCAAATCTAAATAATTATCATTTATTTATAGATGTCAACTCTCAAAATGGCTGTCCACCTACTTTTAATTAGCTTTAAACATGTTTTTGTATTTTTCCCCTCACTCTTAGACTCCCTTTTGTTGTTCTTGCATTACGGTAGCCCTGACCCCTGGCCACCTGTGTGACACGTTGTGTCTTGCAGTGAGGACAGCTGGAGACTCATTCATGCTGGCATGTCTGTGTGAGTACCCACTGCTACATTCTCCTAAGACCCTGTATTTATTCCTGTTGTTTTGATTCTGTTCAGAAAGTTTTGACTCTGGAGGTCTACAGAGAACTACTCTGTGTCTTAGAAATTATGAGGCTCAAGGGGATGCATCTCCTTGGGATGAGGCTGTACGATCATGTGCAACAAGCTCTTCAAAAGCTCATGGCCATACTGCCAGATCCTGCCTCAAATTAAATCTGCTAGAGTGAGCAAAGACTTGTCACCAGAGGGAGACAATCCAGAGAACCCACTCACATGTTCTTCCAGAGAGGTTGTGTTTTTCTTTTGTGATAGACTATCGTTTGAACTGGCTTCTCACTTGCTAGGCAGGTGCTCTACTGCTGAGCTGTGACTACAACCCCTTTATGCGCTGGTTATTTTGGGATAGGATTTTGCTTTTTGCCCAGGCTTGTGCTTAGACTTGCCCTCCTATTTTACATTTCCTACCTTAATTAGGATACCATATATGCCACCACAGCCGGTTTCTTCCATTGTGTAGAGTCTTGCAAGCTTCTTTGTGCCCAGGCTGGCCTGGGACCTTGATCCTCTTAACCTCAGCATGCCAGTAGCCACTGTGCTTGGCTTGGGTGCCTTTTAAAGAGCGCCTGGCACAGATCAACAAGTATCATTCTCCGGCCCCCTCCCCACCTCTGTCAAAGGTAAGCCATATGGTGCATCTTCAGTCCCTGCTGTCAGAGTTATGTGTCACAGGGACATCGAGTCATCCTGGGCAGACTGACCACCAGTCAAGACACGCCTCCACGGCCTCGCTGTGGGGACTTTAATGCTGGGAGCCTGGAGAGACAGGGCCTTTAACTTCTGTGGTTTGCAGCCACAGGTCCTGGTGTGTGGGGTCCTCTGCAGTGGAGTAGACCTGTAGCACTGTGAGTCAGTAAAACCACTGGTCTAGGAAAGCTCCTGCCTCCACAAGCGTCCGGCAGAGAAGGGATCTGGCCTGCAAAGACATCTCTGTCAGCTGACCAAGCACAAATGAGCAGGGCCAGGGCAGCTCTCTCCCTTTCCTCCCCCACCCCCGTCTGGGTTGTCACCACCTTGCAGGGTTTCTCTCCTCAGCATTTATGAACCTTTATGAGCTAAAGCAGCGTTACGTGCTTTGAGTCAGTTCGTTAGACTTCTGTGTCACCCTCGCATTTCTGTGTGTCTAGAAGCATTTAGTGTGCCTTTCATTCTTGCTTACTGGGTCTTCGGCAGCCCAGAATCTCAGTCCGATTGGCTGAGTGGCAGCTCTCCATCCCAGTGAGCCATGGCGGGGCGGGTGTTTAGCTCCTTCCATTCAGATCCTGTATTGTAAAAGACTTTTGTCCAGTTCTTTTCCTCTAGCTGAGAGAATTGCTGCACATGTTTTTTTTTTTAACAAAAGAAAGCTCTGCTTATAATGAATTTTGAGAACTTGATGTTGTTTACATTTGATCTGTGGAAAATGATAGCTACCTGAAGTTAATTGGGAAGAAAGTACATTTCGGAAAGCACAGGTGCTTTAAATACCCTGAGGCCTCCGGCTCTTCTCAGGCCAGGCTGATTGAATGGAACGGAACCAGTGTGGTAAGACAGACAAGCTCCTGCTTTGAATCCAAGTAGGGACGGCTAGGAGGGTCAGGAGAGTCCCAGACGTCACACTTCCCCTGAGGCGGAGTCCTTGGATCTGGGTACACCGCTGTGCGGTCTCCTGGGGCTCTGCAGTCAGAACAGCAGGTTCTGCTCTCTGAAGGAAACAAACTGAAGACAGGATGGGATTGTAATGTTTCCTCAGGGAAGCAGAAAGGTCACAGGCAAGCTGAGAAGGGTGTCATGAGTGATCTCCTAAAAGAAGAAATGATTTGACATTAAATTCAAATTCCAGGTCCTTTTGTCTGACTCATTATACGTTTGATTATTCTATATCTCCGGAACTATTGCTTTCTTTAAAATGATTTTTCTCATTCTGTGGCTAGTTCTTAGCCTTTTTTCTCTAGAGGAGATATTTTTAAAACGTGAGTGATTTGTGTTTCACAGACAGATGGTCCTACTTTCTCCATCTTCACAGCCTCAGACCTCACCGTTCTGCAGACAGTGGTGTACGTTCACATTTAACCTGACCCTGTCCAACTCCAGCGTGCTACAAGCTTGCTGTCTCCTTCTGTTTCTCCACCTTAGCCTGTGCTTATTATGCTAATGGGTTTATGTCATGGCACCAGACCCAAGACCCAGGCTGTGAACTTCTTGCATTCTGCCCCTCCTCTCCCTGAGCTCTGTAAAGTCCTCCTTCTCCTCCTCTTCCCCCTCCTCCTTATTCTTACTCTTATTTTGGACAATGTCACCTCTTCTTTTGCTTTCCCCTCCCCTACCTTCCCACAAGTTACACAGGTCATTTTCCACCTAGTGTTTGTCGAATAGCATCTTGCATTTGTTCACCCTTCCTCCCTCCCTTTCTGTGCTCACACTTTATCCCTCCTAGGAGAAAAACTATCCAAAGCAAATACACACACTGCTGCAACCAGCAACAATAACAACAACAGATCAGGTTTCCATTTCCTGGAGTTGATTTAAACAGTATTTTAAATGTTCAGAGAAGTTACACCTTTATGTTTCTCCCTAAGGGTAACCTCCTTTAAATAACTGTGTGTGAATGTCTGCAGTTGGTATAGGTATGGTGTCTTCATATTTTAGGCCTGGAATCCACATAGTAAAGGAAATGAGCACTGCTTCTCTCAGGCTTGCCTTACCTCACTTAGTATGAATTATTATAGGTCCATCCATTTCCTTGCAAATGACATAATCATTCTTTCTAGTGGATGAGTAAAATTCCGTTGTGAATATATACCACATTCTATTAATCTCATCTGCCGTAGCACATCTTAGCTGTTTCTATAACTTAGGTATTGTGAATGGTGCAGCAATGAATGTGGATGTGCAGGTGTCTTTATGGTATTCTGGGTAGATGCCCAAGAATGGTGTGGGCTGGGTTGTAGGGAAGGTCTGTGTTTAGTTTTTGTGAGGACCCTCCAGACTGCTGTCCAGAGTGGTCGTGTTAGTTTTTATTTCCTTCAACAGTACAATAGGGTTCCTTCTCCCCCCTCCCCCCCGCATCCCTGACAGCATGAGTTATTTTTCCAATTCAGAATGTTGGCCAGTTTAACTGGGGTGAGATGGAATCTCAGAGTTGTTTTGACTTGCATTTCCTTTGTGGCATTTCCTCATGTGTTTCCTCTGAGAATTCTCTCCTTAGTTGTTCCTTTGCCCATTTGGTGATTGGTTTATTAGCTTTGGGAAGGATTAATTTCTTGAGATCCTTGTGTATTTTGGATATTAGGCCTTTGTTGGGTGTATTGCTGGTCAAGATCTTCTCCTGGCCTGTTGGCTGCCTTTCTAGTTTAGTAACTATGTCCTTGCTGTGCAGAAAATTTTATTTTGATGTAGTCCCAGTTGTCAAGTCTCTCTCCTATCTGTTCTGCCCCTGAGACTGATCAAAACATTTCTGCCTTCTTGTCTGTTGTGTTGCCGGTGTCTGGCAATCACCTGCTTCATGGTGAGATTTCCAGACACACCTGTGTGTGTAGCACACAGATGAGCCACGCCTGGGTGTGTGCTTCTACGTGTGCTTGCCCTGGTATCTGGGAGCATCGAGGTGGGCACTGCGGGGGAAGAGAATGGGCTGTGAGCGAGGATGGGACTGGGGTGGGGCTCCCTGTGAGGGCTCACACCTGGGGCCACTGCGCTCATCACCAGTCCCGGCCACCTGTCCAGTCTGGCGATGGCAGCAGGCCTCCCGCACACCTGAGCCCATTGTGCTCCCTCCCCTGGCTTTTAGAAGTGGTGACCTTGTGGTCACACAGGTCACCTGTGGGAAGCTTTGTGGCAGCAAATACTTGACTAGAAAAAGCCCCATCTTCTCCCGGCCTAACACCAGTGTCCATGGGTGACGCCCTTGGTGGCCCTCATGCCACCTTCCTCACCGATGCGGGGTCGGATCGCTGGTCGGTCGCCGTGGCGTTGTGGCTCTCCTCACGGGCATCCATGGTGGTGAGGATGCTTCCCGAGCCGGGCAGTGCAGGGTGGGGTTTCCAGCGACAGTCTGGGACAGGTCCTCTTTGGTCCTTGTCTGGATTCTGGATGAGTATGTGATGGCCGCCTGTTTTGCAAGGACAGAGTCATAGAGATGTCATCTGCTGCCATGGTTGGTTCCAGCAGCCTTGGCTGGTCATGGTTTTCGCCATTTGTAGTCATGTGATGTCCTGCCATGAGACCTTCCTCCAGCCGCCATGTAGTCCCTCCCCACATCTGTCTGCCTGTCCTGTCTTGCCAGCAGCGTGGAGAGTCCTGTGTGTGAAAAGCTGCACGTTTGGTGGTTTTGCCTTTTGAATTGGCAGGTGTGCCTACAACTTTTCTGAGGGCCCTGGGCGTTCGGGTCTGACTAGTTTCTACCCTGGGTATGAGAAAAGGCACAGGATCCTGGGGGGGGGGGTAGTGCTCATCTGCAGCCCCTTTGCCCACCTGCCTCCCTGGGGTGGGAGCTGCAGGCTGCTTTGTTGTCCCAGGGAGCTGCCTTCCTCCAGCCACACCACTGTTTAGAGCTGCCTGATGCCTGACCAGGATCTTGTGTCTAGACACCTTTGGTCACGCCCAGCAATACCACTGTTTAGAGCCGCCTGATGCCTGACCAGGATCTTGTGTCTAGACACCTTTGGTCACGCCCAGCCACACCACCGTTTAGAGCCGCCTGATGCCTGACCAGGATCTTGTGTCTGGACGCCTTTCGTCACACCCACCATCAGCCTCTATTGTTCCCGGCTTTCTCCAGGGGAGTCTTGGGTGCCATTACTCCTATTCTTCCCCTCTTTCTCGGTCCTAATCTGTTACTTTGTTTCTTAGCAACACCCCAACTGTAGATCATTTTCATAACTGACCTTCTCCACTCTGTGCCCAAAAGAGTTGATTGCTACTAAGAAAAACCATGGGTTTATGCAGCTGATGTTGACAAAAATAAAATTCAACAGACCAGTGCCGCCAAGCATGTGACAGAGCTCCAATTTCTTTCCATTTTTTGATGCCCAAGATGGAACCCAGGGACTGGCCTGTGGTGGACACGTGCTTTCCCATGGAGCTGGCCCACTGAGTGCCATTGGTACCTAGACATTCTCCTCTGTACTTGCACGCTTGCTCTCACCCCGCCACCGTCTTCTCTACAGTGGGGCTTCATGCCGTAACTGTTTCTGCTCTCAGCCTTCCTCGTGTGTTCATCAGTGACCGCTGAGACCCTGTTCCACCCTGAATGTGGTCATTGGGCACAGGTGGTGATGCAGCTCCTGGCGTTACCTGTCTGCCCTTGGGTCTGTCACTTGCTGTGCCCGGGTCCTGGGCCTCTCCTCTTCCCATGCCATCCTTCCACTCTTGGATGCAAGTCTGCACTATTGCGTGTGAGTGGCATAAGTTGTTCCTTGCTCCATATGCTTCCCAACATGCATATACAGTATTCTGTTCTGAGGCTCCTACAGCTGGGTGCAGAGGTCCTGTTAGATCAAATCTGCGGTAGAGTCTCTGACATGCTGGGCGAGTAGAGCCCTGGGTGCTCCCAGTGTGCTCCCAGTAGGAGTAACTTTGCTCATTTGTGGATAAATGCCTCTGTCTGAGGGTGGGGTGTTGGCTCTTCCATGTGTGACCCTAAGGCCCGGAACTCAAACACAGCCAGGGCTGGGCTCCCCGTGGCTGGGTGCATGGCTGCTGACACTGTTGCCAGCACTTGACACAGCTTCTGCTTGGAAGGTGCTCAGTTAGGGCATGATAAATAAATGATTGAGATCTACCTCTAGTTTACAAAGCCAAAGTGACATTTACTGGACTCAGAAATTACCCGCAGAATATCTTACAGTATTAGATCTAATCTTTCAAATTTTAAAGTCAAATATTTCTTTTCAAAGCAATTCAGGAAAGTTATGCAACCTAGCACAGGAATTTTCACCTTTTGGAAAACTAAGCAACAACCTTTGTCTGAGCTGTAAAGCACTGAGTAGCAGTAGATCTCCATGAGCCGAGCCAAGCTGTGAATCTTCTTTCTCACTCTGCATTGCATAAGACATTTCCCCTGCAAATCACTGCTTGCAGCTATCTTAACCAGAGGATCTGGTTCTTATTTTGTTCTCATCTCTCAGATTGTTATATTTTGGAAGCAGGGTTGTGATTCAAACAGTGCAGAGCCTGGATAGAAGCGTGTGAAGCGCGTGGCATCCTGGGTAGAAGCGCGTGAAGTGCATGGCCTCCTGGACAGAAGTACGTGGCCTCCGGGGTAGAGTGTGACACGTGTGGCCTCCTGGGTAGAAGTGCGTGAAGCGTGTGGCCTCCTGGGTAGAAGTGCGTGAAGTGCGTGGCCTCCTGGGTAGAAGTGCGTGAAGCACGTGGCCTCCTGGGTAGAGCGTGAAGTGCGTGGCCTCCTGGGTAGAAGTGCGTGAAGCGCATGGCCTCCTGGGTAGAAGCGTGTGAAGTGCGTGGCCTCCTGGGTAGAAGCGCGTGAAGCGCATGGCCTCCTGGGTAGAGTGTGAAGCGTGTGGCCTCCTGGGTAGAAGCGCGTGAAGTGCGTGGCCTCCTGGGTAGAGTGTGAAGCGTGTGGCCTCCTGGGTAGAGCGTGAAGCGCGTGGCCTCCTGGGTAGAAGCGCGTGAAGTGCGTGGCCTCCTGGGTAGAAGCGCGTAAAGTGCGTGGCCTCCTGGGTAGAAGCGCGTAAAGCGCGTGGCCTCCTGGGTAGAGTGTGAAGCGCGTGGCCTCCTGGGTAGAGCGTGAAGCGCGTGGCCTCCTGGGTAGAAGCGCATGAAGCGCGTGGCCTCCTGGGTAGAAGCGCTTGAAGCGCGTGGCCTCCTGGGTAGAAGCGCTTGAAGCGCGTGGCCTCCTGGGTAGAAGCGCGTGGCGCGCGTGGCCTCCTGGGTAGAAGTGCGTGGCGTGCGTGGCTCCCGCCTCCTCTTGCCTTCTCACAGGCGGCTGTGAGTTGTCCTTTCCTCTTCCAGCGATTAACTGTGGGTTGGAACATGGAAGTATTCCGTCTCCCTCCCGGGTCTTGTTGAGTTAATTCAGTGGGAGTGCGCTCACAGCAGACGCAGTGCCATGCATCACAGCACTGTGTCTCATGGGGAGGGATGAGTCCTTAGTGTCTTGTGCCCTTCTTGATGTCATGGTCACCCAACATTCCATGCTGGCCACCAGCATGCACATTGGAGAGTCCTGATGAGGCGGTCAGGGAGGTCTGGGACGCGTGTCGGCCAAGTCTCTCTTCCCTGGGCTGGGGAGCCCACATGTCCTCACCCCTTGCCACCCTTTGCCATGCGCTCTGGGGATCGTGTGTCTCCTTGGATCCATGCCCTCTGCCCCGTGTGTTGTCCACAAGGGCTTCCGGGGCTGGGCACATTGTTGCACAGCATTTCTGCTTAGCGTTGGCCCATGGACGACTGGGCAGGGGAGTGTGTGCTGGGCTTTGGAGGAGCTGCTGCGTAGGTTCTGACATCTCTCTTGCAGATGCTCGATCCCTGTCCCTGTCTCCTTGGGTCTCGGCAGTCCGTTGTCAGATTGGATGGCTGAGCAGTGTGTACCTTGTTTCTTAATTCATTCAGTCCTGATTCTTCTTTGCTGGAAGAACAGCTTTGTGATTGTGTATGGTTCAAGCCCTCACCTCCTGCCATTGGGCAACCTTGTTGCCTCGTCTCGGCTGGTGGGAGAGACCTGTCATCATTTTCCACCTCCACAAGTGCTCCTGGGCCCATGCTGCAGACTCCGTGCAGATGGAAGGCCCTGGTCCTGCGGGCACCTGGGGCAGGGGTGATAGTGAATTGTGGCACAGGTATCCAGAGTAAGGAGCCATGAGGACTTAGTTTCTGACTCCAGAGGTTAAGAAAACCTGCTAAGAATTAACCACACAAAATGCACATCAGAGGAGAGCAGTAGGGACCTGTGCAGAGCTGTGCAGGGCCGTGCGGGACTGTGTGGGACCGTGCGGGGCCGTGCGGGGCCGTGCGGGACCGTGCGGGGCCGTGCGGG
>NW_012267290.1:5876702-5877051 GCF_000151885.1 Dipodomys ordii | reverse complement strand
GCTGTGCGGGGCTGTGAGGGGCTGTGCGGGGCTGTGCGGGGCTGTGCGGGGCCGTGCGGGGCTGTGTGGGGCTGTGTGGGGTTGTGGGGAGCTGTGCGGGACTGTGCGGTGCGGGGCTGTGTGGGGCTGTGCGGGGCTGTGAGGGACTGTGCGGGGCCGTGCGGGGCCGTGCGGGGCCGTGCGGGGCCGTGTGGGGTTGTGGGGAGCTGTGTGGGACTGTGCAGGGCTGTGCGGGGTTGTGGGGATCTGTGCAGGGCTGTGCGGGACTGTGCGGTGCGGGACTGTGTGGGGCTGTGAGGGACTGTGCGGGGCTGTGCGGGGCTGTGTAGGGCTGTGCGGGGCTGTTTGG
>NW_012267290.1:5868749-5875312 GCF_000151885.1 Dipodomys ordii | reverse complement strand
GGGGCTGTGTAGGGCTGTGCGGGGCTGTTTGGGGCTGTGTGGAGCTCTTCAGAGCTGTGCGGGGCTGTGTAGGGCTGTGCGGGGCTGTTTGGGGCTGTGTGGAGCTCTTCAGAGCTGTGCGGGGCTGTGTAGGGCTGTTTGGGGCTGTTTGGGGCTGTGTGGAGCTCTTCAGAGCTGTGCAGGGCTGTGTAGGGCTGTGCAGAGCTGTGTAGGGCTGTGCGGGGCTGTGTAGGGCTGTGCGGGGCTGTTTGGGGCTGTATGGAGCTCTTCAGAGCTGTGCGGGGCTGTGTAGGGCTGTGTGGGGCTGTGTGGGGCTGTGTGGAGCTCTTCAGAGCTGTGCGGGGCTGTGTAGGGCTGTGCGGGGCTGTGTAGGGCTGTGTGGAGCTCTTCAGAGCTGTGTGGGGCTGTTCAAAAATGTTGGAACCTGTACGGGCCTGCGAGAGTCTGTGGAGCCTGGTGCTGTAGAGCTCAGGGTCTCAGGACTGCAGCACCTGCACTGTCTCTGCAGTGAGGATGCAGATGACCGGATTTTTCTGTGGTGATACTTGCAACGTGCTCCCCTGTTCTTACATTTCTCAGGGTTCCCACTCAACAGAGAAGAGACAGACACCAAGGAAGGGTCCTGAGACTTTCTCGTCACCTTAACCATGTTAGGGTGATGGATCCAGGGAGCACACACTTGGGATTTATCTCACTCACACACACTCATGCAATGCTTTCTTAGGTGGCAAATGAATTTAATTAGACTTAATTAAATAGATGGAGCAAATAACATCTTTGTCTGCATTACAGAAGTAGGAGAGAGGTCAGAAAGGTAAGGGCACTGGAAAAGCCATGACATGCAGCCTCCAGGGGGCGGGGTGGGGAGGAGCTGGTGCATCTAGCACAACCTTAAGGAGAACACTGGGACATTCAAGGAGGAGATTGGCATCCTCAGGAGAGGAGGAAAAGACCAGCACACACTCCACATGGAGGACACAGTGGGAGTCCAGCACACACTCCACATGGAGGACACGGGAGTCCAGGACACATTCCACACGGAGGACACGGGAGTCCAGAACACACTCCACATGGAAGACACGGGAGTCCAGGACACACTCCACATGGAGGACATGGGAGTCCAGAACACACTGCACACGGAGGACACGGGAGTCCAGGACACAGTCCACATGGAGGACACGGGAGTCCAGGACACACTCCACACGGAGGACACGGGAGTCCAGAACACACTCCACACGGAGCACACGGGAGTCCAGCACACACTCCACACGGAGGACACGGGAGTCCAGGACACACTCCACACGGAGGACACGGGAGTCCAGAACACACTCCACACGGAGGACACGGGAGTCCAGAACACACTCCACACGGAGGACACGGGAGTCCAGGACACAGTCCACACGGAAGACACGGGAGTCCAGGACACAGTCCACACGGAGGACACGGGAGTCCAGGACACACTCCACATGGAGGACACGGGAGTCCAGCACACAGTCCACACGGAGGACACGGGAGTCCAGAACACACTCCACACGGAGGACACTGGAGTCCAGGACACACTCCACACGGAGGACACGGGAGTCCAGGACACACTCCACACGGAGGACACGGGAGTCCAGGACACACTCCACATGGAGGACACGGGAGTCCAGGACACACTCCACACGGAGGACACAGCTAGGTTTACAGGTGTTAGCCGCCAGCACCCAGCCATTTCTTCTTTTCTCTGCCCACAGATTTCTCTGTGGTGGAGCTGTGTCTCCCCAACTCCTGAAAACAGGGGTGATTGCAGCTGGACCAGTGCTGCTGAGTGACCCTCTCTACCTTACGGACAGCGCCGACTTCCCAAGTACCACCTCTTGGGTGTTGAGTGCCGTGGCTGTGTTTGGAATTTCGTGGGCATGTCATGTGGTACGCCGTGTCCTCAGACGTGTGGATTTGGTTCACCCTGCTCAAACCACCACCCTCCTGTCCCTTCCCCTGTCAGCACAAACTTGTGAATGATTTCCTGTTCTCCTCTTTTTCCCCCCACTCCTCAATACTGGGGCTTGATCTGAGGGCTTTGTGCTTATGAGACAAGCGTTTACCGCTTCAGCCATGTCTCCAGCACCCTTACCTGATGGTTATTTTTGAGGTGGGGCCTCCTTTGAAGACTGGACTGCAGTGCTCCTGCTTGTGCTTGGCTGTGTCACAGGGTGACAGGTGTGTGCTACCATACCCAACCTTCATACTTGTAACTGGGGCGACAGGCAGGCACCTCTCACTTGGCCATTAGCAGGTGGAGTCTTATGAACTTGAGGCCCAGGTTGGCCTCAAACCTAATCTCTGCCTCCCAAGGTGCTAGGAATATAATCTTGAGCCACCAGATCTTTTCTCCTCTTTCAGCCAACTTTTTGTATCTTTTAAATATAGTTTTATTCTTTTCTGGGGGGGGGGGTCTGGTCGTGCGGCCTGAACTCTGGGCCTGGGCGCTGTCCCCAGCTCTTCAGCTCAAGGCTAGCGCTCTACCACTTGAGCCACAGCGCCACTTCTGGCTTTTTTCTTTTTGCTTATGTGGTGCTGGGGAATTGAACCCAGGGCCTCAGGCATGCAAGGCAAGCGCTCTACCACTGAGCCACCTCCCCAGCCCCTAATTTCATTCTTAAGTCAGGTAATGACTGGGGATGGTGTCTCTCCTTCCTTTCACTTTCCTCCAGCTTTCCCCTCTCTTTGTATATTTTTTTTCTGTTCCTTTTGGGAAATTTCTTTGCATCTAGTTTCTAAGTTACTTTCTAAAAATAGGTTCTGCTGGCTCTAATTTCGGAGTGTTCTTTCTTGCTCTTTGGATTTTGTTTTCCTGGGGATAGCACCCTGTCCTTGAGTCTCTGAGGACTCTAGTGTTGCCAGACTTAGGTATCATCCCACTGGAGGAGGCCTGGACGTCAAGCCCAGGCTGCAGAGCAGTTCCTTGCCTTGACCAAACCGCTCTGAAATCTTAAGTCAATATTTTTAACTGTATCATTTTCTGCAGCATTTATTTTCTTCTCATTTTGGGCTTGTTTGGTGTCTTGTGAAGTGGGGCTTTCTTTAAATATCTGATGACCCCCTCAGATATCTGCCCTGAGTATAGTAGGCTTTGGTATCTGTGAGTACTTGGTTTGGAGGAGAATGCCACTGGGAAAAGCTGGCAGATGCTGAGGATGCAGAGGTCAGTATTACGGGAGCAAGGAGCCACACATCAGGGCACAGCAGTTCCCACCAAAGTAAAGCCACTTTCCAACAAATTTCCAATTACCTTTTATTACTTAAGCACCTTCTTACCTTGCTTTTGGAGCTGGTTTGCTTTTTAGAAGACAAAATCAGGGGCAAGAAAGCCCTCTAGAGACCACACTGTGATTTCAGCAGGCCTGAGGATGTGTACTTGGGAGTTTTACAATATTGTGGCAATTCCTTTTCAATTTTTTACTTAGTATTTTTTGACTGTGCTTGGTCAGAAAGGCAAGTAATAAATCCATGAATAAGGGAGACCTCCTGCTGGAGGTTGGGGGAATTGACCCCGGTTTGCCAGCAAGCAGCTCCTCACGTCTGGCAGTTTGGGAGAAGGCTGGGAGGCAGGCCCGTTGGCAGGGCCGATCTCTAGTTACCCGCGCTGCTCTTAGGGTGGGACTCAGTGGAAGTGGGAGGACAGCGAAGGAGGTGAGGAAGCTGTGCCAAGACGGGGGGGGGGGGGGGGAGGGTAACCGAGAGTGCCAGAGGGCGCGAGGCCGGCGGCGCACATCGTGTGTGTGCATGGAAATGCCAGGACTCGCTATTTCAGAGAACCTGCCCGTCTCCTGCTCTTGGTGGGTGAAGCCCAGGGGTTGGACAGGCTGTGTGCTGGGTGTCTCCTCAGGCTCCGGTCTGAAGCCTGGGCTGTGTCGGCTACTCTTGTTCACTCTGGGGTCGTGCACACAGGGGTCAGTGCCTTGTACAGGAAAGGACCCAAGGCACCTTAGGACCAGGAGCAGATTTTCACCTGCCCACCTGCCCCTCCCTTTAGGGTACCGTGTGCCTTGTAGCTGGAGTCCTTCCTCAGATCCACTGTGGACACGGCCCTCAGTGCTGGCCTCCTCTGTCTGGTTCACTGTGGACACGGCCCTCAGTGCTGGCCTCCTCTGTCTGGTTCACTGTGGACACGGCCCTCAGTGCTGGCCTTCTCTGTCTGGTTCACTGTGGACACGGCCCTCAGTGCTGGCCTTCTCTGTCTGGTTCACTGTGGACACGGCCCTCAGTGCTGGTCTCCTCTGTCTAGTCCACCCCACAATGACCAGAGAGGAAGACTTCACCACAGAGCGGCTGTGAGGCACAGCCTGGAACAATGGCCTGGCGAGGCAGTTTGCTCCCACTACTGCCGCCTGGGCCAGGAGGCAGCCAGGGCCTTGTCAGAGTGTGGATGGCTCTTGCTGAGGGTCTCGGCACACCGTGCATGGTGGAGAACAGAAATGAACAGGGAAGGTGCTGGCCTGGGAGCAGAGATGCAGGTTCTGATCCCACTGTCTGGCTGTGGGCCTGTGGTCCAGTCCTCTGCCTCCTGTCAGCACCTTAATGAGTGGGAAGAGGTAGAGAATTCACAGACCAGAGGTCAGAGACTTGAGGCGTCATGAAAATGAAGAGGCTCTGAAGTCTCATTTCATTAGAAGCGTGTGGTGCAGATTTCAAAGGAAGCACACCCAAGGCAGTTTCTTCGAAGTTCAATCAGTTGGGAAGAATTAATGAATGCTTATTAATGTTTTTGACACGCTACAAAGAATGTGTCTGTGGTTCAGGGGCCCATGTGCTCTAAGAAACATTTTAAACTCTGTAATGCCACTTCATCCATCACAAAGCATCTCACTTATCTGTCCTAAAATCCACAGGAAGTCTAGCCTGTCAGAGACATGCAGGAAGAGTGGCAAGCGGGCCAAGATGAGGTCCAGGGAGAGAGCCACTGAGACGGACAGGCAGGAAGGAGCAGTGCTCCCCAAGAGTCTTGCATTTCAAGAAAGTTTCAAGTGTAAAAGTTTAAAGAGATAAAAACACTGCAGAGACAGGATGGATGCCTTGTCTGCTGCGGTGTCCTTCCCCAAGGCCTGAGGCCACCTGTGCGGTGAATTCTTGTCACCACTCTGATGTGTGATTGCTTTCTCATCTCTGTTCTGTGGCTGTGGGTGTTTGGGGAGTATGTTCAGTCACAGAGACCCTGGCTCTTCGCCACCTTGCCCCCACACGGTCGCCCACATGGGCCACGTGGGGTACCTATGGATGCCAGTCAGACTTCATGCTCAGGGTGCTGGATGTAAAGTGATCATGCTTTAGTCTTGATATTAGCTAAGCTACACCCACATTCACTGCCATGAAAATAACTAAACCAACAAAGAAGCAGGAAAGTGTCATTGCCGGGGGATGGTGCCGGGGACCGAGGGCCCACCGCGCTCAGTGCTCAGGAGAGAAGGGCCGGGTTAAGCTCATAAACCAAGGCAGCTGCTGAACACAAAGCACCGGCAGGAAACAGAGCAGTGAGGTAGCAGGAGCTTCATTGCAGGGTTGAAACAGAGGGAACTTTGTAGAAGTATAACAAAAAGACAGACTGGGCAGCCAGAGTGGGAAGTGGAAAAAAATAGGTCCGGTCAGTCCAACATCTGAGCAACAGAAGTTCCAGGAAAAGGGGGCATACAATAAATACTTTTCAGTTTTTGAGAATTAAAGGATGTGGATTTTTGCCATCAAACATGTGTAGGTTTAGAGTTTGGCAACCCCTTTGGGCCCCCAAAGGCTTTAATTGGAGAATGATAATTTCTTACCAGCCCCAACATACCTATAGTATTTGAGCATCTTACAAGAGAATTAATGCATGTTGTTGTGCTTCTGCTTCTGCTTCTTTTGGTCAGTTGTGGGGCTTGAACTCTGGGTCTGGGTGCTGTCCTTCAGCTCTTCAGCTCAAGGCAAGTACTCTGCCACTTGAGCCACAGAGCTACTACCTGTTTTCTGGAGATCAGAATCTTACAGACTTTTCTGCCCAGGCTGACTTTGAACTGTGATCCTTGGATCTCAGCCTCCTGAGTAGCTAGGATGACAGGCGTGAGCCACCAGTGCCCGGTGTGGAAGTAATAGAAGGTGGGGAAGTCATCATTGGCAGAAAATATTGCCTAAACATAAAGAAGGGAGGGGCAGCAGAGCATGGTCCTAGAGGGCCCAAGTGTTCAGTGTTAAGTTGTTGGACATGTGCTGAAGAGACTGTGGCCTGCCGGTGGTTCAGGGCATGTGGCACATCTGCTGAAGAGACCGTGGCCTGCCAGTGGTTCAGGGCATGTGGCACGTGGAACATCTGTGCAGGTTTCAAGCCATTGGAAAACTCGAGGCGAGGGCTCAGTGAAGGAGCCAGCGAATGTGGAAGCATCCAGGGTGCCAGGGTTATTAGCAGTGTCCTGAGTGCACCATGCCCCGCATTTGTACAATGTCATGTCGTACCTGCACCATGCATGTAGTGTTCCTGCGTGCACCATGCCACAGTGCTCACACCATGCATGTAGTGTTCCTGCGTGCACCATGCCACAGTGCTCACACCA
>NW_012267290.1:5859084-5868664 GCF_000151885.1 Dipodomys ordii | reverse complement strand
TCCTGCGTGCACCATGCCACAGTGCTCACACCATGCATGTAGTGTTCCTGCGTGCACCATGCCACAGTGCTCACACCATGCATGTAGTGTTCCTGTGTGCACCATGCCACATAGTGCTCCTACATCTGGGGACACTGTCCCTGTTCCCAGCTTCAGAGGAGAAACGGGCTGTGGTGGGGAGAGCCACGGTGCTAGTTCTGAAGCAGGCAGGCTTCTGGAGTTCTTGGGACTCTCAGGGGCAGGGTGGGCTTGGTGGGAGAGGCGTGGCCAGAGGAAGGAATGGAGGGAGGGAAGCAGACTGCCGGAGCCCTGCTGCAGACCCATCCCTGAGGCCCTGGGGACCCCAACCCTGTGCAGCCCCTGGGATACAGAGCTGGGGGGGTGACCAGGCAGGTGGGTGCTCGGCACCCATCCTAGTGCTGGGACTTGGCGGGAGAGGTGGAGGGAGATGGGAAGACAGGGGAACACAGGCTCCTAGACGCGTGTCACCAGGGCCAGCGGCATGGTGCCTGCTCAGCACAAGTCATTCGTGGTCTCAGGTGGGTGACAGTTTTGGGGCCTGTGTGGGGTGAGGGGGACTCAGCAGTGGGAGGGTGATGAAAGCAGCCCTGGGTTCACAGGGTGTAGGGTGCAGACGAATGGGTTCAGGCTGCGGGAAGTTCTCCCCCATGGCCTCAGCAGGGTGTGCTGAACTGTGTGCACGTGAGGTGTGGGTCGGTCCTGGGTGCGCGGTGAGGCTGAGCTGGGGGGTCTCAGAACACAAGGAGGCAGGCTGGCTGTCCAGAGGGCACTGCGCAGCTGGGCCAGCCACAGAGCACAGCAGGTTACAGTTACTGAGGCTTCTTATGCCCAGTCTCTGGACACACCCCCTTAGGTGTCTGGAACTGGACAGAGGCTGGCTGGAATCAGATATTTTAAAACTGACTGCAGAGTAAGCAAATGCAAATGGCCTATTCAGTCATTCAAAAGACAGTACCAGAGCAGGACAGGTGAGAATGACGGACAGATGATGATGGACAGATGTGAGGATGATGGATGGATGTGAGGATGATGGACGGATGTTAGGATGATGGACAGACATGAGGATGATGGACAGATGTGAGGATGATGGACAGACGTGAGGATGATGAATGGGTATGGGAATGATGGACAGATGTGAGGATGATGGACAGATGTGAGGATGACGGATGGATGTGAGGATGATGGACAGATGTGAAGATGATGGACAGATGTGAGGATGATGGATGGACGTGAGGATGAGGGATGATGGACAGACGTGAGGATGATGGATGATGTGAGGATGATGGACAGACATGAGGATGATGGACAGATGTGAAGATGATGGACAGATGTGAGGATGATGGACGGATGTGAGGATGATGGACGGATGTGAGGATGATAGGTGGATGTGAGGATGATGGACAGACATGAGGATGATGGACAGATGTGAGGATGATGGACAGACGTGAGGATGATGGACAGATGTGAGGATGATGGATGATGTGAGGATGATGAACGGACGTAAGGATGATGGACAGACGTGAGGATAATGGACGGATGTGAGGAGGATGGACAGACGTGAGGATGATGGATGGATGTGAGGATGATGGACAGACGTGAGGATGATGGATGGATGTGAGGATGATGGACAGGCGTGAGGATGATGGACGGACGTAAGGATGATGGACAGACGTGAGGATAATGGACAGATGTGAGGATGACAGATGGATGTGAGGCTGATGGACGGAGGTGAGGTTGATGGACAGACGTGAGGATGACGTGAGGATGACGGATGGATGTGAGGATAATGGACGGATGTGAGGATGATGGACAAATGTGAGGATGATGGACAGACGTGAGGATGATGGATGGATGTGAGGATGATGGATGGATGTGAGGATGATGGACAGACGTGAGGATGATGGACAGACGTGAGGATGATGGACAGATGTGAGGATGATGGACAGACGTGAGGATGATGGACAGATGTGCAGATGATGGACAGACACCCCGAGGAAGCTCCTGAGCAGGCATTTCTATCCACGCGGTGCGTGTGGACCAGTGCTGCAAAGCTGGAGTTTGGTGACTGTGTGTCATTGCGGTTTGGGTCAGTGGTGGTGGCTGGTGGGTGCCAGCCATCCATCAGTTGTTACAGGGAGCGTGTATGAACAGCTCCACGCATTTTTAAATGTTGTTTCACCATTTTGCTAGTATAGATTAGTTGTACAAAGGGTTTCACTGCAGCCCCGACCAACGGGCCACGATCTGCCGTGATTCCTGCCTCCTCCCTTCTGTCAGCAGGTTGCTCATCCGTCCTCTGTGTGTGGAGGACTGGGCTGAGGTCTGGAGAACCAGTGGCTCATTGAAGGCAGTTAGGAATGACACTGCTCCTTCCTGGCTTGAACTCTGAACCCTTACATTTTACCACGTTATGCTTGTGTACCCAGAGTTATGCTAGGCCCGGCCTCCACTCCCAGAATGCCCTTGGTGTGGTGTGGAGACAGGGCCCCAGCAGGCACTCTGGCTGAGTGAGGCAAGGCTGCAGGCACCTCCGGCCCTGAACTCTGGTTGATTTTCTCACGTGTGTGTAGCCAGGGCCCGCTGCTGGCTGTCATGGAGAAGTGGCAGAAGCCAGCCTGCAGGACTGAATTCCAGCCTCTTTGATCCCACTGTTTACCCCACGCAGACCGGCACCTGCAGGGAGGTGGGGTTATAGCGGAGGGAGACTTTGAAGTTTGCTTTGGGGACAGATCCGCAGCTGGAATCATCTGGGCTTGTGTCACACACAGGCCCTTAGACCTGGCCCTGGGTGCGAGGGTGCCTGAGCCCCCAGTCTTGGGCGGCTGCTGAGGACTCTGGAGACCTTTGAGTGTGTTCTGTGTCACACGGCTGCTCCTGGCAAGCAGAGCACAATGTCTCCAATTATCCCCAGCAGTTAAACGCTCTCATAGAATAGGCAGGTTGAGTGGAATTGAACTTTTAAAAGTGCCTTTGGGCAGGAAGGGTAATTTCATTCTCCTCTTCGGCCTTCTGTAAATCCTTCAGAGAGGAAGAATAAACCCATTACTGCTGCCTGGCTCCCCTTCAGCCAGAGCCCCCGCGGGCAGGGATGTGTGTGTAGCATTTGCACGGGCTGCAGCTCCATTCAAGATTTAGCACAGGTGTCTTCCCAGGTCCATGACTGGGAGGAAATTGTCAAGATTAGATATGAGCACCATTTTTGAAGCCAATTGTCTGTCTTTAGGAAAGGCAAGACAAATTCCACCATGGACTGTTGATGCCTTCTTTTGGCTCCTGTTTTCCTGTTGGGGTAGAATAAAATGCTACTTGGGTGTTTGAAGATTGGTTGTCCTGGCGGGAGGACGTGATGCTGATGGGCCTGTCAAAGCCCCTGGGGTTGCATGGGTACTTGTGCCCCTTGCCAGCAGCCTGGGGTGCTCTGGGGGAGCTAGCAGCTGGACTAGACGTCACCAGCGTCATCGCCCATCGTCCAGGGCCAGCTCACTGGGTGCAGGAATGGCTGGTCCTCAGGACCCGTGTCTGGAAATTACTCCTGATATCCACAGCTCTGGGAGGATCCTCCCTTGTGGATGAGGCCCCAGGACATGGGTTCAGGGGAGGGCGCATCTGTGGGGACCCTGCAGGGGTGCCCCACTGGGGGAGGAAGCCAGCTTTGCAGGGTGGCAGCATTGTGATCTCCATCGCGGTCAAGCCCGGCTCTCTGGCCCCTGGTCCCTGGCTCCTTTTACTCAGGGAAGGCCCTCTACCACTTGAGCCACAGCACCACTGCTACCTTGGGTTTTCCTGTGATTCATTGGAGAGAAGTCTCACAGACTTCTTGCTCAGGCTGGCTTCAATCTGCGATCCTCAGATCGTAGCCTCCTGTAGTATCACCAGCCTGAGCCACAGGTGCCAGCTTCTTTTCTTTGTTAATGCTGAAATTATTCTATTCAGTGGTAAGTGTTCCATCTTTGTTTTGCATGTGAATAATATTTCTTGATTTGTATTTTTTCCTATGTTCTCTTGTCTCCCCTCCCCCTTCCTTCCTTCTCCTTCTTTCGTCCTTGCTCCCTTCTTCCCTCCCTGTCTTCCTCCCTCCCTTATTCCTTATCTTCTTCCTACTCTGGACCTAACACTTTCACTCACTTTTGTGCTCAAAACTGGAACTCTACCACTTGAGCCAGATTTTCAGTGTGTCAATTTTGCTGGCCATTTGGAGATGGAGTGTTTCAGACTTTTCTTCTAGGACTGGCTTTGAACTACAGCCTTCAGGTCGCAGTCTTCTGAGTAGCTAGGGTTACAGGCATGAGCTGGCTGCTGGTGGTGCTCCCTGTGGCTGCCGTGTCCACAGGGACACTCCGTTCCTCCCTCTCCAAAGCCGTGCAAGCCTTTCCCACTCGACATTCCCCTGGATGAAATTGGCTCATTTTTTGGTGGGGTCATGCAGAAACAGCCCTGTACGTCAGGGCTGTCCTTGAGAGGGACTTGTGGGCGGTCCACTGTTACACCGGGGCTCAGGACCAGTGCTAGGGGAAATGGGAAAGGACACAGAATCCCACTGTGGCCATGTTCTGTGGGCCTTCTTTAAGAGAGCCTTATCCCAGCAACCATGTCCCCTGCTGTCCTGGGCATGGATCTGGGTCCAGTTACAAGGGATCTGAGCTGGCCAGCACTTTTCTCTCTGGCCTTTGTGGGTTTTGTGGGTTTGGTAGGAGATTTTAGTGGAAATGCAGTTTCATTTTCCAAGCAGGCCAGGAAGGGTGCACAGTTTTGGATGCACTGGACACTGGAGTCTGCCCGCCGTGTGGGTGGGTACGGGCATTGCTGTGGGGGGAAGAGAGACAGGAACGTCCTGGCTGGTGAAGAACAGCCGTGCTGTCTACCAATGATGGGTGTCCTGCTCTTAGCACTTTGTAAGCAATAGTCTCAGCAGTGTTTGCTCAAGCAGTCAGCTGGGTGTGAGTGAGGAAGATTTCAAAGCCTTAATTACACATTTTTTCATGGTATTTATCAAATACTGATTTGCTCATTGCTTTCTTTTTTGTGTCCCTGAGAGGTTCAGAGTCAAAGGTCACCAGTCTGTCTTGCTTGTGATGGGTTGTACTTAGGAGAGATCTATTCTTCCCTCAATGCAGGATAACTGGAGGGAGATGGAAGAGGGAGGTGTGGTTAAGAGGGAAGCTTGCTTTCCTTTGTGGTACCTGAGAGGCCCTGCTCCACCTGGGCTGGCCTGTGAGTCCAGCCGGGCGGTTCCGGGGCCCTGGGCCCTGGTGACTGGGTCTGGCTGTGAGTCCAGCTGGGCAGTTCCAGGGCCCTGGGCCCTGGTGACTGGGTCTGGCTTCCGGCCTGTGAGCTTTGTTGGCAGCCACAGGGAGTGGAGGGGGTGGCACTGGTGCATGTGGGTGCGTGCGAGCGAGGAGGGTTCACGTTTCTCTACACAGCTCAGGAGGCAGGGCATGAAGTCACCCTCAGACTCATCAGCGGGAGATTAGCTTCTAGCCCGAGCTCCTCAGTTGCTTTCCACTGAGGAATTTTCTTGAAAATCTATATGCTCTCATTTTCCCTTTGTCCTCGCTAGTCACGCAAGGTGGCTTCTTCCACCTCGGCACAGCCTTCCTCAGGTGTCTCCTCCCTGAGGGGCAGCAAGGCTCCGCGTTCAGGCTCTAATCGCATGTGCTGTTCTAAAAGCCTTCGTGAAAATCGGTGGGCCCGTGTGCCCACCTGCAGTGACCCCTGGGTGCGGCCTTCTAGATCTCCCAGGGCCCTGGGGGAGTGAGCACCCATGGCAGCCCGTCTCAGGAGCACACATGCCGCACACTCACCTGATTAACCTTTTTGATGAAAACTGTGTATCGCCACCTGTGTCCATATTGTTTAGTTTGTTGGCCTGTCCTGGGTGTGATGACTTTGTACCTTATTAGAAGAATCTTTGCATCAGTTAATGAGATACCTCCTTCTGCATAATAACCAAGCGCGCTTTATTTATCTGTTTTGAAACAGGTTCTGCCCGGCATCCTGCAGAAGCACTGCTGCATCCTGCCAGACAGGAACACAGGTAAAGTACCTGCTTTCTTTGGTTTGAAATGTCAAGTTGTGTATCAGTGCAGAGTTCAGACATGGGATGCCTGAGTTAGATATTTTATAGTTTGCTCTTTGTTGCTGTTTTTAGTTCTAGTTTGCATGTTAATTGGAAGAAGCCAAGAAAAGCTGGACTGTTGCATTATGCAGTGAGTTACAAGCTGCGCTCAGAGGTCTGCTTTTATTGATGAAGGAAACAGATTTAGGTGATGGTTGTCCTGGACTTTCAAGGGAAGTTGTGTGCATGATAAAGCTGGATAACTCATTTCAACGTTGTTTCGTTCGCTTGTTATATTGCTTGCTAGCACACAGTCCCACTGGTGGCCAGTGTGGGGTATGTTTGGTCTCCATAGGTGACTCAGCCTTTCCCATCCATCAGGAGAGGTGCTGTCTGGACCACAGTGTCTGGTGTCAGTGGGGCCTGGGTTCTCCTGTGAGAAGATGGAGTGGCTGCAGGTTACGGTGTGCTGTGTTTTCCCTCAGGAAGTGGGCTGGAGGAAAGGAAGGCCTTCAGGGGTCGCTGGTATCGGTGGTGATGATGATTAGGATGACAGAAGGCGTGGTGCATTGTGTCACCGGTCTGTATTTCAGTTACTCCCCGTGTGGAGGTGCTAATGTGTTTTCACCAAGGCAGAAACCTCTGAGGAGGAGATGGAAAGCGTGGCATGTCTCCTGTAAAGGGCCCGTTACATCTTCCTTGCTCCTGGAGTCAGTTGTGTCCTGTCAGATTTGAGTATGTATTGCAGGAGATTTCTGTGGGGTATGAAACAGAGGTTAGTTGGCATTTCTTCATTTGCTTTCTAGCTAAACAAATTGATGTTGACAGACTCTTTGAGATCACTTGTAACACAGCCCTGTGACCCAGCAGCTGGGCAGAGTGGTCGCTGAAGGTCACTGCAGGTCCACTCACATGCATTTCAGTGTAAAGCATGAGTAGTAAAAAAGACATAGTGCGTGGCATGTGTAGAGTTATTTTCAAAATGTCCCTCTCATGGTTCATGTTCCATCCCTACCCATGGAACCCATCCATCTCAGCTACAAAGCAAAGCTTATTTCCTGCAAATGAAGAAGCACATTTACAACATGGGTGGTGTTCTTGAACCTGTTTATGTTCTCAAAGTCTTGGTTAGCCATGCACACACACAAGCACATCACACGTGCAGAAAAAAAGGGTGCTGCCAACAGTCCTTGATGCTAATCCTGAGTCTAATGCAGCTGAAGAAGGAGTCACTGGCCAGGTTCACCAAGAGGGCAGGTTCTGAGAAGTGTCAGGAACAGTGATGCAGCCCTGCCTGAGGGCCCCAGGGGGCTTGTAAGCACCACACGCTGTGTCTGAGACAGTTTGTTATGTGTGAAGCTTCAAGTTAATTTGGAAGATACTGGTACCCCAAGAATCTAGGTTGCCAGACCCAGGCTCCAGGAGGCTCCCTCCACTGAAACTTGACTCTTGGAGACCTTGGCTTGGTAACCCCTTAAAATAACCTGTAAACTATGGCACATTGCACCTTGAAGCTACAAGACTCAGGCTGTGGGTGTGAAAAGGAAGGGATTCCGTCAAGGGGAAGGAGCAGTATGTGGTTAGAATTGTAACTCTAAGAAGTGTGTTTGCATTCGCAATTCAGATTTACCATAGGGCTCGGTCCAGCATGTCCAGCCTGCCTTCATAGTTAGGAAGTCTTGTTTGGAAACGCAGTGCCAACTGCCTTTGCCTTTCGGTGGCTTGTACAGGTCCTTAGGAACACAAGTGTGATTAGCATTTGCTCTGATGATTCAATACAATACTTTCTACAGTTTTTGAGTAAAGAGATCAGCTTTGGTATCAGGCTGGCTTTACTTCAGAGATTGAAAACCGTTCTGCAGATGGCTGATGGCACTGGTTTTACAGTAATGTGAACACATTTAATGCACTTAAACATAGGGTGTGGGCCACATGCTATGTGCTTTTGTAAGCCATAAGTAAAAAACAGATCACTTTCACAGGGAGCGGCCACTTTTATTTTCTTGTTTTATTTTTTCCTTATTTTGTAAATTCTGTATCTGGCATTAACTTGTTTATTTGTTACTGACATTAACTTGGTACTTGTTTCTAGATTAAACCTGGTGGGTTTTGAAGGATAAATGTATCCCTACTGTCTCCTGCTGTTTCGATTACTTAGGATAATTTTGGTCAGTGAGATGAAGAGGCAGAGTGAATTCATTGATTATTCCTTAGCACTGCTTCTTTGGGAGTTTGCTCAGGAGAACTGAGAGTTTGTGTTTCTCCAGTGAGAGGCACGCTTGGTCTTGGGAGCGGCAGAATTGTGAGGGCTGGTGTGGCTCTGAAAGAAGACACTGGGGCTGAGGGTGCCCAACCTGTGATGCCCTGGCTTCCACTCAGATTTACCTCACTCTTCCTCTGACTCATGTTGCTGCTAACGGTGTGACCCTTACAATGCTTGTGCCTGGGCGTGTGTTCCTGGACAGGCCTGCTTCGGGCGGTGTGCTGTCCAGGCTGCCAGGAGTGGTGCCTCTGGGTGGGGCTCCTGTGCGGCCAAGCGGCAGCGTACCACCTCACTCAGGCTCCGGGCGCTGGGTCCACAGCCCAGGCTGAATGTGCCGTGGTTCTTCTCTTCTGAGTGGGTCCAGGACCGGCCCTGGAGTTGACTGAGCACACAAGGGGCTGTGTCATCCGGCCTAGGCCACTGCAGAGCTGTGGGGATGAGGGGGGCCTAAGCATGCTTTCTGGCAAGGCTTCTGGCTTTGTCTGCACTTTATGCTCTTTGCACACCAGCAAGGGTGGATTTCTACTGAATGTCCTCATCCTCCACTGCCTCTTGAAGCACTGCCTCTGAATGATAACCCCAGGACTTGGCACTTAACAGCACAGGACTTGGCACTCAGGAGGTCAAGGCCATTAAGGCACAGGACAGGCTCCAGGTTGAGCCCCCCAAATTATGCCACTCTGTAGTTCCCAAGAGCTCTGTAAAGACCAGTGCATTTGGAACTTCTCTGGGGAACCCCTGCATTTGATGCTGAAATCTGCTACCCCATGGAGTGTTCTGAGGCCAACAAGGAAGGCACCCTGCTGTCTCAGCCCTGTCTCTCCTCCCCACCCCACCCTGTAGCCATCCAGTAGACCTCAGTACAGACACTGCACTCTTGAAAGCAGGACACATCCTGGATGCTGCTGGGGGTGCAGCACTACACTGCACTGCACAGCCTGCCTGCTGCCTGCAGCTCTGAGCTCAGCACTGCACTGCACAGCCTGCTCACTGCAGCTCTGAGCACTGCACTGCACTGTACTGCACAGCCTGCTCACTGCAGCTCTGAGCTCAGCACTGCACTGCACAGCCTGCCTGCTGCCTGCAGCTCTGAGCACTGCACTGCACCACACTGCACAGCCTGCCTGCAGCTCTGGGCTCAGCACTGCACTGCACTGCACAGCCTGCCTGCTGCCTGTAGCTCTGAGCTCAGCACTGCACTGCACAGCCTGCCTGCTGCCTGTAGCTCTGAGCACTGCACT
>NW_012267290.1:5857355-5858739 GCF_000151885.1 Dipodomys ordii | reverse complement strand
CTGCTGCCTGTAGCTCTGAGCTCAGCACTGCACTGCACAGCCTGCCTGCTGCCTGTAGCTCTGAGCACTGCACTGCACTGCACAGCCTGCCTGCTCACTGCAGCTCTGGGCTCAGCACTGCACTGCACTGCACAGCCTGCTCACTGCAGCTCTGGGCTCAGCACTGCACAGCCTGCTCACTGCAGCTCTGGTCTCGGCACTGCACTGCACAGCCTGCTCACTGCAGCTCTGAGCTCAGCACTGCACTGCACAGCCTGCTCACTGCAGCTCTGGCCTCAGCACTGCACTGCACAGCCTGCTCACTGCAGCTCTGGCCTCAGCACTGCACTGCACAGCCTGCTCACTGCAGCTCTGAGCTCTGTACTGCACTGCACAGCCAGGCTCTTTGAGAGTGCAGGCCTGGCAGACTTGTGGTGAAGTTGCAGTTGCTTGCTTTGTCTGCATCCTCCAGCTTCAGTTCTTACCTAAGGAAATAGTGCCCCATCTTTTATTACAGCGTTTAGATGAACTGATATTTGGGATAATACAACCTATTTGAATTGAAGATGCACTGATTCAGTGCTTTTGAGAGTTATCATAATGTTTTTTTGGTCGGTCATGGGGCTTGAACTCTGGGCCTGGGCACTATCCCTCACCTCTTCAGCTTAAGACCAGTACTCTACCATTTGAGCTATAGCACCACTTCTGGCTTTCTAGTGGTTTGTTGTAGATAAGAGTCTCACGGATTTCCCTGCCCTGGCTGGCTTTGAACCGTGATCCTCAGATCTCAGCCTCCTGAGTAGGTAGGATTACAGGTGTGAGCCAGCGGCGCCTGGCTTTATCACAAATTTTCAAGTGTATTATTTAAAAACTTACATTAAAGTCCATGTACCAAAAAAAAAAGTCCATGTACCCACTAAGCATTTGTAACTATTTTGAGAGTAAAAATTCTTGGTATGTAAAAACGCATTATTATCAGATATGAAATTGACAGTTTGATGTTAGATTTGAAGTTAGTTTAATGCATTCACAAGAAACCTTCCAAACAATAGTGGAGCTGGAGTAGCCATACAGGACCTGTCTCCGGTCAGCTGCTGCTGGCCTTGGGCCCTGGCTGTGGGACCCTTGGCTGGGTGGTGTGTTTGTCTTCTGTTTTGGCTATGTGTGATGTACTGGCCCGTGGGGATGGGGGGAGAGGAGGGGGGCAGGAGGGGGTGGAGGAGGGGGGAAGCAAAGCCAGCCGTGTCTCTCTCCCCATTGTGCTCATCCATTGTCACCAAGTGACATGTTGGCACAGGAGCCTTGTGGTGGGATGGTGGAATATGAGGGCAAGAGTGGGCTACAAGCCCTGTTTTGGGACACTGGGAGGGGGCGGGGCTCTGGGGTACAGCTGTGGGGTGGGGGC
>NW_012267290.1:5847723-5856287 GCF_000151885.1 Dipodomys ordii | reverse complement strand
GGCTGGGCTCTGGGGGGGCAGCTGTGGGGTGGGGGCTGGGCTCTGGGGGGCAGCTGTGGCTGGGCAGCTGTGGAGGTGGGAATGACCTGTAAACAGGCTAGCTCTGCCTGGCCTTGCCTACTTGGAAGCTTAAGCAAGCCACGCACACTAGGAAGTTTTAGTACCCTCACTTCAGAGTTAAACTATGCCATTGTAAAGACAGTGATTGATCTTCTAGCTCAGGCTTGCTTATTTAGCAGCACAATCTCATTGCTCAACAGGTTTTGAGGTGGCACATAAATCACCTAGGAAACACTTGATTTATTACAGCCATTTCCTCAGATATGAGCTGGGGTTAATTTGCAGGGATATTAAGGAGTGATGTACAAATAATGAAAGCAAGAGATGAAGCTGGGAAGTTTGGCGTGTCCCAGGCCCTGGGCTGGGCTCGGGAGGCCTGCGCTCTGGTGGGTGCTGCCCGCTTGTTACGTGACACACCGCTCAAGCCAGAAGCTTCTGTCTGCACCACAGAGGTTGTGAACTATGTTGAGGGCTCAGCAAGTGGTATCAGACATTCTCAGTGTCAACTCCGGAGTCTAGAACTCTCCAGAATAAGCCGCTGAGAACTACAGGATGGACGAGTGCCACACACAGGCTGTCACCATCAACTCTGTGTTACCACTCCTTAAGTCCCCCTCTTTGCTGGTTCCAGGGTCTTTCCACTTTAAGTCCTTATTAACAGCTGTTCAGATATTTGCTGATAAGAAAAACTGATGTTTAAATAGGACTCCCCAGGGCCAGGAAGTGCTTAAAATTTAGGTAACCTGCAATGCCCGGCATATGAGAAGGGCAGTGGGTGAGTTAAACTGAGCAGAATTGAATAGTTCTTGCACACAAAGCCTGGAGTCTGCTGCCGAAGTATGCTGTAGGGAAAAGCATAATTAATAATGGGAAAGTGGCTCCAAGATGGGCTTTTAAAATAATGAAACCATTGAGGCCTGCCAGAGGTCAGATGCACACCAAGGAAGGTAGCCGCTGTTGGCAGGCAAAATGGCTTTTGTGATTTTGGGGTCAGATCAAACAGACATTATCTTCTAAAGAGAGGGACAGTTACATGTCCCAGAAGCGAGTGAATGGTGCTGTCAACACTGCTTTGCGTTCTGTAACAACCAGATTTGTCAAATAAGAGCATAATCCACGTGTTTGTACCTGCGATGTGAGAACAAGAATAGAAGAATGCACATGTTCAGAGTAAGAGCAGGGAGCATTTTTAAATGACCGTGTCTAGGAAGTTAGGAGCATGCTAAGAATCAGGGTGGGAGTTTGTGACAACCAGGGCTCTGCCCAGCACACCAGCCCACCCGGTGACACTTGCTGCTGAAGGTGCTGCAGGCTGGTGCGGGCTGGTCCTGACCCGGCAGACAGGACACTGCATGTGGCTGGGTGTATGGCAGGGGGTGGGGCCTTGAGTGCAGACCCCAGGGACTCCAGGCAGCAGCCCTGGGATATGGCAGTCATCAGTGACAAATACATGAATTAGAAAAGGTGAGGTTGAAATGCATTCTGTTGATGGATGAAGATGACAACCTCACTGAGAGCTGTTAAACATAGTGGGGAAAGGGACTGTGGAAAGAAGAGCAAAAGAAGAGGCTGCTCAGCCTCAAATAGAATATCTGCATGTGTGAGATATCATCAGGAAACCCCTTTGTGCAGTTAATAGCCACGAAACTCAAACGAAGGAGAAGTGTGGAAAGTTCCCCTTGAGAGGCCACACCAGTGGACGGGGAGGGCGGAAGGAGAGGAAGAGCAAGGCTGATGTGTGTGTATGAAGGAGGGAGGAGGAGGCTGGGTAGAGGTGTAGTTTGTTCACATTGCTTTAAGAAGGAGGAAGAAGGAAAAGAGGAAGAGGGAAAGAGGGAAAATCTGATCTGGGGACATTGAACTAATGTGTAGAACTATGACAGTCAAACTCCCTGCAGAACGAATAGGCGCTCATAAAAACAGCACAATCTAGTGAACAGAAGGAGGGTGACGCCTGGGGGGCTCTGAGCTCTCCCTCTGCCCAGGGCTCTGGCCGCAGGGCTGGCTGGGGTGCGTGTGCGATTCTAAGGACTTGGTGGGGGGAGTCTGTCCCCTGTGATTCACAGCAGCCCGCCACCAGAGCCCTGACACTGGGGTCTTTCTGTGGTCCTCACTCCTGAGAGGTCTGGCTCTCAGCAGCCTGGTGGGGAGGGAGATGGGCATTTCAGTGGACATCTGCATTTCTAGGGAACAGGCTGTGAAGACATCCAATCAGCTTCCTCACAGACCTTCAACAAATAGCACTGATTGGAGAGAGAGGACTGACTGCGGTTCTTACCTTCCTGGCCATCTACAGAGCCTCCACAGAAGGGAGAATGGGGTCAACACCACCCTTGACCTCCTTTCCAAGTGCTGGATTGAGCTAGAATGTCCCACAGGCCTGTAGCTTCCAGAGACTGGGAGCCGTGGCACTGTGGGCCCTCTGCTCTGTGTGTAGAGACTGGGAGCCATGGCACTGTGGGCCCTCTGCTCTGTGTGTAGAGACTGAGAGCTGTGGCACTGTGGGCTGTCTGCTCTGTGTGTAGAGACTGGGAGCCGTGGCACTGTGGGCTGTCTGCTCTGTGTGTAGAGACTGGGAGCTGTGGCGCTGTGGGCTGTCTGCTGGGTGTGTAGAGACTGGGAGCCGTGGCACTGTGGGCTGTCTGCTGTGTGTAGAGAGTGGGAGCCGTGGCACTGTGGGCTGTCTGCTCTGTGTGTAGAGACTGGGAGCCGTGGCGCTGTGGGCTGTCTGCTGTGTGTGTAGAGACTGGAAGCCGTGGCACTGTGGGCTGTCTGCTGTGTGTAGAGAGTGGGAGCCGTGGCACTGTGGGCTGTCTGCTGTGTGTGTAGAGACTGGGAGCCGTGGCACTGTGGGCTGTCTGCTGTGTGTGTAGAGACTGGGAGCCGTGGCACTGTGGGCTGTCTGCTGTGTGTGTAGAGACTGGGAGCCGTGGGAGCCGTGGCACTGTGGGCTGTCTGCTCTGTGTGTAGAGACTGGGAGCCGTGGCACTGTGGGCTGTCTGCTCTGTGTTTAGAGACTGGGAGCCGTGGCACTGTGGGCTGTCTGCTCTGTGTGTAGAGACTGGGAGCCGTGGCACTGTGGGCTGTCTGCTCTGTGTGTAGAGACTGGGAGCCATGGCACTGTGCCTGTCTGTTGTGTGTGTAGAGACTGGGAGCCGTGGCACTGTGCCTGTCTGCTGTGTGTGTAGAGCCTGGGAGCTGTGGCTCGATTGCCTGCTGCCTGTAATGTCTTCTCCTGGGGTCTCCATCCTTCCCAGATTCTCCGAGTGCTGTTCAAGATGGCAGTTACTTTGGAAGCCTTCAGCCTAGTGGTGGGAATATGGTCACATGTAGAGATTGCTGGCTGGTCTCAGCCACAGAAATGCTTGAAATTTTAGCAAAGGAAGGCTGCTAAGGCTGTGGGAAGATCTTGAGATTTGCAGGCTGAAGATACACTTACTGTTCGAGCTCTTCTTTTTTGACACTTATGACATTTACTTAGATTCCTGGAGTTTCCGTTTGACCTTTAAACTGGGGTAGTAATATTGGTCATGTCCGAAGATGGCCAAGTGGCGTGAATTGGGAAATGCATACAGAACAGGTCCTGGCGTGAGTTCCTGTGAGCTGGCTCAGGTCCTGCACTTCCGGGGCGTGTCTGAGAACAACACACTTCCATGTCGCCCCCCACATCCTGTCTCATGGTAAGGAATGGGGGAGTCGAGCCCCGGTCTTCCCCTGGGCCACGTGCTGTTGTAGGGTGAGGGCTAGTCTTGCCTCAAGAGGCAGACAACCCGTGAAGGCCAGGTATGAAGCGGGAAGACCCTCATCCAGGGAGAAAAGGTGAAATAGTTGTCTTTCCTAACAGAGCTGCAAGATCATTTTGATGTGAAGGCCGGGGTCCCCAGCACCGCTGTAGGGCATTTTCCCAGACACTTGGGTTTGGAGTCAAAGCCTGGCTCCTGTAGAGGTGGGAGCTCCACCACGTGAGTCACACCTCAGCCCTGTTTACTCCAGGTTCCTTTTCAGATACGTTTCACTCCTGGCTTGGGTCTGCCTGGGACTGCTTTCTGCAGTGCTGGGATTAGAGGCGTGACCCTCACGGCTCGCCCACTGCAGCCTATGCTCCCTGGGGAGACTCCCAGACTCCGCACACAGTTGCATTCATGGCTGCAGTTTAACACTTAACACAGCCAGGGACCAAGAACATGCTGGCTACTGGGATGGAGTCGGGAAGCCAGGGAAAGGGTTTGGGACCCCTCCCCCGGGAGTCACCAAGACGCTTGCTTTCCATGTACAGTTGAGGCTGCATGTGTGATGCACTGCCCACTCAAATGTGCTCAGACCGGGGGTCAGGGTTTCCCAGGTCTGCCTACAAGGCGCCAAATCCTAAACCCTCAGAAGGGCGCACTGACCCCACCGTGTAGTGTTTTCAGAGCTGAAGTGCTGTGAGTTTGTGTATCACTTCAGGAGCAGCTGAAGTTGGGCTGGGGAGCTTTTTCACCTGCTGGTGGGCTTTCTAAGCAGCACTCTGCCCCACTCCAGCTCTTACTTCTCTGCACAGGAGCTGGGATCAGCCAGCTAAAACATGCTTCCCAATGTCTCCCTCCTGATTTTGAGTATCAGCTTTAATTTTTTCACCTGGACAGAGCAGAGCTATCACTTCAGGCCAAGACTCGTTCCAGGCCAGCCCAGGGAAGGCCAGGGAGAACACCTGGGAGAACTTGGCACGTCGGGCATGCAGCAGCCAGCCCCGCGTCCCAGGCCCCCCGTCAGTACTTTGTTGAGGTCCTATTTGTGGGTAGCACTGTCTCATTTCAGTTTGGTGCAGCGTGATGAGCAGCAGCAGCTTGTGGAGATGGTGAGGACGTTAGCCGAGCAGCAGTGGACCTGGGGTTGTAGGAAGCACCCGCATTAGGGCTGAGGTGCTGCATGCTCAGGGCAGGGGGCAAGCGGAACTTCCTGGAGTGTGCGCGGCAGGCCAGGGCACCTTTAGCTTCCAGCCTGCCAAACTGCATCTTGCCGGAGCCCACTAACAACTGAAAACTGCTTTTGAGGGGTTCAGGGGCGCAGCATTTCCATCTGGAGACAGCCTCTTTTTCTTGTTCTTCTCAGAATAAGCAGGAAACAAAAACAAGCCAATATCATAGATGTGGATATTTGCTCTATTTACAGTTCTCAAAGAGTTTAGAATTCAGTGCACCACTAATGTCATAAGGCAGAAAGTGACTTCTTTTATCTGGTCACAGGATTCCTTGCTTTGGATGCTTGTTCCCGCGCCTATAAACTGCAAGCATATCGCATTTTACCAAAGTTTTTAATCATATACTTGTACTAAATACCTAAAAATACATTTTAAACCCTCCCCGGGTTACCCATCCTTGTCAGTTTATGCCAACTTCTAGCCTTGCATCGCGGTTAGAGTTAAAGCACCCGAGAGTCCGGCCTGAAGCAAGCCTTGGCTGTGGTGCTCTCATTCCCTTTTGTCTTGATTTCTCTTCTCCTAAAGCTGTTCTCCAGTTCCCAAGATGTATTCTTCATACGTGGGGGAGAGCAGCACAAACCTTGAGTCCCTTTCACAGACCCACAGCCGGCATTGGGGATGCTTGGGGTCCTGTTCCTCCCCTCGAAGGAGAGCACAAAATCCAAACGGTCTCACATGGGCTCCCAAGAGTCCACGTGAGGACCTGGGCTGGGACCATGGGAGCCAACTCTATGGGCTGTAGTGATCATCTTGAGCCCTTGATGGCTTTTCCTTCTCCCTTTGGACAGGAGCCCAGTTGCCGTTCAATCTGTGGATGAGGTGAGATTGCACCCTCTCCCCTCCCTCCACCCCTCCTTTCCCTATGTTTCAGTGAGTGGGCATTCCACTGCCAGGTCATGTTTCTGACATCAATTATATCCGAATCTCCAAGCCCAGCTGCAGTTCTGGTGATTTGCTAGAATGTCTTGCAAGATTCAGCTTGTAGTGTGCTTGCAGGTGAGATTTATTATATTGCAAGACTAGAAAGACAAAATAGCAAAGGGAAAAGCTACAAAGGCCAAGTCCAGGGAAACCACGGGCAAGCTTGTGAGTCCTTTCGATGAGAGCCACGGGGTGGCTCACCTTCCTAGCATGTCATCCAGCACAACTGCAAGGATGTCAGCCTGCGCCTAGGCACCCGGGATTTTCCTGGAGCTCTGACTAATCAGTTTCTAAACTCCAGATTCCAGAAGGAAGCAGGTGTGCATCACATTCTTGCAGAGTTTAGGCACAATGAACCATTGTTCGTTCAGGAAAGTTTTATACTGTTAATGGGGTGGAGAACTGTTTGCCCCACAACTTCATAGAGCCCAGGAAACAAGAGCTTCTCAGGCTAGCCTCAGGCACCCTGCTGTGATTTTGTTTCCTTTGTAATTTTTTTCCATAGTATGTAATCTAGAGAAAGTTTAAAGATGATATTTGGTAGTGTTTTTTTTTTCTGGGCTTGGTCTTTGAGATCCAATGTGCATCTTTATGAGAGAATGTGGTGGCCGGAGCTCACTGCATTTCAGGTTTGCGGGAGTGTGGAGCATGTACTCCCAGCCGTGTGGTACTTCTGCATGAAAGCATGTGGGAGAACTGTTAGTACATCATTAACAAGGACGGTCACCGGAAAATTAATTATCTGGTAAACTGAAAATGGCAGAAGTCAATGGAAATATTTAGGCTAAGTATTTATTTCTTCTTTTCTGTACTATTACTGGGGCTTGAATTAAGGACCTCATGCTAGGTCAGTGTGCTGGCTCACAGCTAGCCTTCTGCCGCATGAGCCCCAAGTCCACTCTGGCATGTTGCTTGCTGTTGGAGATGAAGTGTTACAGACTTTGCTTCCCATGCTAGCTCTCAGACTCCTGAATAGCTAGGATTACAGTGTAGCCCACGGGCACAGAACAAGCTTTGTATTTTGCATGTTTCATTTCAGGAGGCTCGTCATAGTGTCTCATGAATACTGGGAGTGGATGCATTGAACTTGCACTGCAAATGATTAGGCTCAAGATTAAGAAATACTTACAAATATAAACAAAGCTCTGTTTTCACATGCTGTGATGTGTTTGGTTGTTGATACCACTTAGCATTAAACTACATGCAGTCAGGAAGTGATATGTCAGACTGCTCATCCCAGGGGATTCTTTTTCTGATCCATGGAGCAGTTCAGATCCTTCCTGATGACAGTGGGCGGTGGCTGTCCCTTCCTGGTGGCAGATGATGGGGTGTGTGCACAGCCACCCTGACTTCTTCTGCCTGTGTCAGAGTTGAATGCTCTGAGAATGGTGTTGTAGATTTAGCTGTCATTAGCATGTGGGATGGTACTTTGACAGGACTCCTTTCTGTTGTTATTTCTAGAATGAATGAAACTTTAAGATGGAAATGTCATAGGTAAAACAGGTGGTATAGCCAATAAGCCCCAGCCTGTGGCCTGCATGACTCTGGGAGCCTCACCCAGTCTGGGCTTCAGAGCTACTTCCCGAGTGAATGCATAATCCCAGTTAGACACAGAGCAGTGCCAACCCTTCTGGGAAGATCTTCCTCCACTGAGCCCCTTCCCCCCTGAGGCCCCTTCCCTCCTGTCCCCCACGGGCCCTCCCTTCCTCCACTGAGCGCCTTCCTGCCGGTCCCCCACAGGCTGCATGTCCAAATCAGCAGCTCCACCCACAGTAGTTTTTGCCCACCATGGCCCCTCCACACAGGTGGTCCTCAGACAAGCAGACAGTTCTGACTCAACCACTGTCTTATGACAGTCACCTGTCTACTTTTCAGTTGCCCATGGCTCTCCCTGGTCCACAGTGGAGCTAGAGTACCACAGAGAGCCACAGATAGCCATGGAAAGGCCACAGGAAGTCTACCTCTGATGCCTTGACCTGGTGATGGGGCACTGGTGGCTCTCAACGCATGAACCTCAAGCAAGGTGCCACTTGGGTGTGGAGTGGCTGTGGAGGGTCACAGGAGATATCTGTAGATCATTGTCTGGGATGAGGTCTTCTGGAGGGTCACAGGAGACATCTGGAGATCATCATTCTGGATGAGGTCTTCTGGAGGGTCACAGGAGACATCTGGAGATCATTCTGGATGAGGTCTTCTGGAGGGTCACAGGAGACATCTGGAGATCATTGTTCTGGATGAGGTCTTCTGGAGGGTCACAGGAGACATCTGGAGATCATTCTGGATGAGGTCTTCTGGAGGGTCACAGGAGACATCTGGAGATCATTGTTCTGGATGAGGTCTTCTGGAGGGTCACAGGAGACAGCTGAAGGTCGCCATCCTGGATGAGGTCTTCTGGAGGGTCACAGGAGACATCTGGAGATCATCATTCTGGATGAGGTCTTCTGGAGGGCCACAGGAGACAGCTGGAGGTCACCATCCTGGATGAGGTCTTCTGGAGGGTCACAAGAGACATCTGGAGGTCATCATCCTGAATGAGGTCTTCTGGAGGGTCACAGGAGACATCTGGAGATCATCGTTCGGGATGAGGTCTTCTGGAGGGTCACAGGAGACATCTGGAGATCAT
>NW_012267290.1:5844313-5846933 GCF_000151885.1 Dipodomys ordii | reverse complement strand
CTGGATGAGGTCTTCTGGAGGGTCACAGGAGACATCTGGAGATCATTGTTCTGATGAGGTCTTCTGGAGGGTCACAGGAGACATCTGGAGATCATTGTTTTAGATGAGGTCTTCTAGAGGGTCACAGGAGACATCTGGAGATCATTGTTCTGATGAGGTCTTCTGGAGAGTCACAGGAGACATCTGGAGATCATTGTTCTGGATGAGGTCTTCTGGAGGGTCACAGGAGACATCTGGAGATCACTGTTCTGATGAGGTCTTCTGGAGGGCCACAGGAGGCTTGTCAGTATTTGAACACTGTGCTCCCCTTCTGCTAGAAGGAAATAGAAACTGTTAGGAGTCTTACCTGCCATCGGCTTTGAACATCTTTTAAGCAGGAGGTCCCAGAATGGGGTGGCTACATACGTACCGCAGCCCATGCTCCTGGCCTTCCCGAAGACCTCTCGTCCTGGCCACACTCACCTTGTTTGCAGCTCTGCCCAGCGCCCCACAGGTCTGCGCTCTCTGACTGCAGCTGAGGTCACAGTGTTGGAAACTTGGCCAAACCTGTGTCATGCCAGATATTAGTCTGTGATTTCAGCACTGTTTCTGATAACATGTTACTCTAAACAATGAAGTATGAACTCTTGTTCTCGCTGTCTAGTGTGATGTAGTTTTACAGGGACATAGAGTGCTTTTCAGAAGAAGGCATCCGTGCAGTGCAGTGCATACTGACAGGTGGATCTCAGACATTCTACTGAGTGTGAGCATTAACTGACACAAGTAGATGTACAACAGGATCTGACTTAGATCATTCTTAGAAACCTGGAAAACTTCCAGGTGCAGTGTCTCAAGCCTGTAATCCTTGCTATTTCGGAGGATCATGGTTGGAGCCTAGCCCAGGCAAAAGGAAAAGCGTAGAAGACTCCATCTCACCCAATGACTGGCATGCTGTTGTATACCTGCCACCTCAGTCCATAGGGATTGCATTCCAGCCTGGGCCAGGCTTGAAGCAAACCCATGTAGAGGTGACTGGCATGGTGGCTTTAGTGATAACATGCCTACCTAGCAAGTGTGAGGCTGCGAGTTCAAACCCATTACTACCCATGCCCCCTAAAAGCCCTGGAAAACAAACACTACACCAACGATGGCAACATATATAACTACAGTGTGCCTGTGGAAAGCAGTGCAAAATATGCAAATCAGCGTGGCTGGTCTGAGACGTAGCCAGTCTGGAGAGCCAGTTATGAGGGCTGGTGACTAGAGGGTCTGCAGCAGATTTGTTCCTTGTTCCTCCCAATAGCGTTGACACGAGCACATCAGCTGTGGTGTCTCCTGATTAATGGAGTGAGGATGATCTTGATCGCCCCTTTGCAGATGCTCGCTGTTCTCTAAGTGTTCTAGGAAGTGGAGGACTGCAAAGGGCAGTCATCCTTCAGCCGTTGCGTTTTGAGCTGCTAGGTCTCTTCTACCAATTATTGGCACTTCTGCAAAAGTTCACATGGATTCTAAGGCACAGTCTCAGGTGTAGCACCTGGAAGGACTCTGCTAGCCATTGCCTGTTTCTTCAGTACCAGGGCCAAGCGTTAAGCCCAGTTTGTGCTGGTTGTTTTAGTGGTGGAGTCTCACAGACTTTGCTGTCCGGGCTGGATTGGGCCAATAGTCTTTGGATTTCAGCTTCTTGAGTAACTATAATTATAGAGGTGACCCAGTGGTGCCTGCCTTATGATTGTTTTTTAAAAATTATTTCTTTTATGGCCTTCTTGGTGTTACGTATACATAACAAATGTGCAATTTTTGTACATCAATTATACCTCTAAAGCATTAAGAACTCCAAGTCTTTTTTGTTTAGTACATGTAGTTCAATAATATTTGAAAGCTTTAAAAAAAGAGAGATTCGGAGATCCTTTAAAGCTGCGGTGGCCAGCGGTGGCGTAATGACATTACTTTCTCTCTCTCTGTGAAGCAATTTGTCTTGCTGCTAGGTCCCTAATGCTGGAGGCACTGCTAGTCTGATTGACCTTCACTGAAGGCCCCAAAGTGAGCAGGAGCTGTGGGCCCACAGGGAACCTGAAGCAGATGTTTTTCCTTAAAGTGGTCTTCTTAGATGTATAAATGTTTTATTTTTTACACACATACTCCATTTACAAATTTAAAATATTTGCTTGAAAAAAATCTGAACATTACAAACTTATAGTGACACAGGCAGGAAGATTCTTTTCCATCCGCTGTGAGATAGAAATGTCAATGACAGTTTGTGTTTGCTGATGCTTTGGTTCATATATATCATTTTAAACATTTTTCAAGGGGCAGCAGGAGTACTTTACACTTGCCTTTTGTCACTTCTGCAGCTTTTCATGAATACGTGGATGAAATTTGGGGGTTTGGTATGTCACCTTCCCCGCCCCCTCCGCTGTCCTCACAGCCCATCACTTTTGGCTGCTCAGGCCATGTGCGTCAGGGCAGGGCAGAGGCCTGCGCTGGGCGTGTCAGGAGCACTGACATGGTTTGCCAGAGGAAGGGAGAAGATGCACTTGAAGACTCAGTCATCCAGAAGTGCTGCCTTTGTGCAGATGAGGGGACTGGGTTCTGTAGGGAAGGGGCGGGTTCCCAAAGTCACCCTGGTAGGCAGTGCCAGCAG
>NW_012267290.1:5838275-5843208 GCF_000151885.1 Dipodomys ordii | reverse complement strand
GGGGAGAGCAGGGGGAGGGGGAGGAGCCTCCACTGGCTGGGCTGAGCACCAGGGACCCGTACTCCCCAGAGGAGCTGGAACAGCATGGTGGGCCGTACCCTTTGTGCAGTCTGGTCTCTACAGAAGACCTGAAAGCCCCCGGCTTTCTGTTGGCCATGTAGGGTCCATTTTTATTATCAGGAATGAAAATGTCTCAGTCTTTCAAATCTGCATTTACCAATCTTTCAAACATATGTGTTACTCAGATATTTTCATATTTTCTTCTAGCAGTGACCGTGTTTTAAAGGTGTAGGCTGGTAATTACATATGTCTAGTGCATTTTCTTATTAGTGGAGGAAATTATATACATGAAGATATATATTTTCAAAACAATTTTATTGTGGAAAAGTATATGTTTTATAATGTTTACCACTGTACCCACTGTAAAGCACATAACCCAGTGACACTGCCTGAGCTCAGCACCCTGACTCCTGGGCTCTCCACATCCACACAGACCCTGCCCATCCCGGGGTCTGGGTCCATAGCTTCCTCACCCAGCCATCTGTGCTCCAGCTCGGGTTTCTATGTATTTTATGTACCTGGGATCCTACAATAATTGTGCTTTCATTTACTGTCTCAGTAGTGTAGTTTTTGTGTGGTGGCATATGTCAGATGTATTCCTTCTCATGGCTAAATCTATCCCTGGTACTTACACAAAATACACTGGTTATCCACTCACCTGTCTGCAGACATTCACGCTGAGTCACTTTGGTTATATGAATAAAGCCTTGTAGATGCCTGGGAATATCCCACTTCCTTTGGGTATCCTTAGTGCAGGCTTGAGAGCAGTCTGCAGCTGCTCACGCCACCATTTTTCTGGCCTCATACTTGGCAGACATTCCAGTTGAAGTCAAACTAAAAACTTCAGAGGACCTCTTGAGCTGTGTTGATGAGAAAACCTAAGAAGAGTCCCATCATGTAAGTGGCTTTGGTGCTGTGTTCAGCCACCCTTCTCTGTCTAGCACCGCACGTTAAAGCAGAGTTCTAGCAGTTTAGCTGAAGCAGACGGGCTGGGCTTGGAGCAGGAATGGGGGCAGTACCAGCAGGAGCGGAAGACTTGAGCTGCGGGTGGCAGCCTGCACAGAAGACACTTTGGCCTGTGCCCACTGTGAGCTGTGCAGCAGAAGCACAAGGTAGTTCAATGTGCTTTACTTTGTTAAATGAAGTTTAAAAATAGATGCTTCTGCAGGCTTTTAACATATGGGTGCTGCAGACTCTAGCAACGGGAAGATACAGGGCAGGTTCTGAAACTATGTATGCTACCTTGTCTCTCTAGGAGGGAGAGAGGAGGGTCATATGTAACCTAGACTCATCAGTAACAGTGATTGCTGAAACTCACTGTGGTGGAATTGGATTAAAGACACATTTTTCATCTTTATAAACTGCTTATACATCTCCAAAAGATAGGTGGAAAGTGCATGGTGGAGGTCACTGTTACATTTGCTCCGTGTCCTGCCTGATGAGCTCTCAGGACTCATTTCCTGAAGGAAACAGCACATTTCTTTGCAAATGCCACCTCCATGACTGTGTTCCTCTGCTGTCGTAAATCTGTGATGCCTTGAAGGGCTTAGGGCGAGTTATGAGCAGACTGAGTTAGTGTTCCTTGTGTGGGTTGAGGTGGTTCCCTGGGTGTACTCGTGTGTCCCTCATGGTGACCAAAGTGGAGAGCCTGTGCGTGCTATGTGTGGTCACCTGGCTGTGCTGCCTCAGCCCGCCAGACTCAAGAGTCGGAAGACTGGCCTGCCACTAGCTGGAGTTGCAGGAGGTAGAAGATGTGTGTGTGGCTAGACTAAACACAAGCAAGTTGCCTGTGCATGGCTCAGTTTTATGCTACCACACAAACTAACCTATGAATACATTCTCACTTGAAAAACCACAAGCTGTTAAAAAAAGGTGATTTGCATATCAATATATATATATACATATGTGTGTATATAATTTTTTAAAATTTATTTGTGTGTTTGTGTGTGCATGCCAGTCCGGGCACTTGAACCCAGGGCCTGATCACCCTCCTCAGGGTTTTGAGCTCAAGGCTAGTTCTCTAACACTTGAGCCTTGCCTCCACTTCCAGCTTTTCTGGTACTTAATTAGAGATCAGAGAATCAAAACTTTCCTGCCAGGGCTGGCTGTGAACCAAGATCTTCAAATCTCAGCCTTCTGAGTAGCTAGAATTATAGGCATGAGTCACAGGTGCCCATCTATATGCAGTGAGGCAGAAAGCAGACTGACCAGCTCACCCAAGGTTTTAATGGGGGAGGGAGTGCTGCAGTGAGTGATTCACAGTGAGGGGGTCAGCAGTGAGTGAGTGATGCACAGTGGGAGGGAGGCAGTGATGCAGGAGTGATGCACAGTGGGAGGGAGTGCTGCAGTGAGTGATGCACACTGGGAGGGAGGGAGTGCTGCAGTGAGTGATGCACAGTGGGATGGAGGGAGTGCTGCAGTGAGTGATGCACAGTGGGAGGGAGTGCTGCAGTGAATGATGCACAGTGGGAGGGAGGCAGTGCTGCAGTGAGTGATGCACAGTGGGAGGCAGTGCTGCAGTGAGTGATGCACAGTGGGAGGGAGGCAGTTGATGCACAGTGGGAGGGAGGGAGTGCTGCAGTGAATGATGCACAGTGGGATGGAGGGAGTGCTGCAGTGAATGATGCACAGTGGGAGGGAGGGAGTGCTGCAGTGAGTGATGCACACTGGGAGGGAGGCAGTGCTGCAGTGAATGATGCACAGTGGGAGGCAGTGCTGCAGTGAGTGATGCACAGTGGGAGGGAGGGAGTGCTGCAGTGAATGATGCACACTGGGAGGGAGGGAGTGCTGCAGTGAGTGATGCACAGTGGGAGGGAGTGCTGCAGTGAATGATGCACAGTTGGAGGGAGGGAGTGCTGCAGTGAGTGATGCACAGTGGGAGGGAGGCAGTGCTGCAGTGAATGATGCACAGTGGGAGGGAGGGAGTGCTGCAGTGGTGATGCACAGTGGGAGGGAGGCAGTGCTGCAGTGAATGATGCACAGTGGGAGGGAGGGAGTGCTGCAGTGAGTGATGCACAGTGGGAGGGAGGCAGTACTACAGTGAGTGATGCACAGTGGGAGGGAGGCAGTGCTGCAGTGGGTGATGCACAGTGGGAGGGATGCAGTGCTGCAGTGAGTGATGCACAGTGGTAGGGAGGCAGTGCTGCAGTGAGTGATGCACAGTGGTAGGGAGGCATTGCTGCAGTGAAATGGTTGTGTATTTAGCTAGTGTTTGAGAACCTTCTCCACCATTGCTTCTAGAAGGTTTCAATGAGACTCCAAGTGTATGGACTGTCATGCCTGGGTCCTAACACTTGTCAGCCCAAGTTTCACTTCCGAACTGGGTCCCCAGCCCCTGTCCTGGTTGTTAGTAAGCATTCCCGTGCAATCTGAGGACGGCCTGCAGGTACCACTGACATACTTCTGCTGTCTCAGTGTCTTCAAGCGCTTCTCTGTGATCACAAATCTCTAGTGATGATTCATGGCCTACGCTCTGCCCCTGTAAGATCACTTGTAGACTGTTGGGTCAACAAGTGTTTACCTGATGGATGGGTACTGGGAATTGGAGGTAGGTTTGAGGTCAGAGTCCATTTTCTGGAGCCCCTTTAAATGTCAGTTCCAATTCTGGAGTCTAACTTGGTCCCTCTGTGGTCCGCCCACCTTGCTATGACAGCTTGTGTTTATGCCTCCAGGACCCTGGCTGAGCTCTCCTGAGGTCCCGGCCTGCAGCAGCACCAGGCCTTGTCAGGTTACACGTGAGCTAGTGCAGGTGCTGCTGCTGCTTCTCAGGTGTTTCTTTGGGGTGCCTTTGCTGTCATTTGTGAAATGAGTTACCTTGTTTATACAAAAACATTTTGGCTTATTAGCTAAACATTAGCTATAATACTGTCTCTAGGTAACATAATAATATCCTTGCATTCTTTTAAAAAATTAAACTTTCTCCAGACTATGCAGAACACAGAAGAAACCTTCCAATTCTGATATTGTCAGTTATGTTTTGCTTACCTAATCTTTTTGTTGACTTTGAGAAGAGAGCAGTTTCTTACTGAAACTAAAAAAAAAAAAAGGTAAGTGAAAGTAAAGCCAGTGGACACAGTCAGGACCTTGCTGGACTTTGGGCATGGGACAGGTAGTTTTGCTAAGCAAGCTAATCAATACCTGTAGATCTTCCCAGGGATCACCGCCCTCCCCCCCCGCCGCAGCTCTGCTCCCCATCTCGGGGATTGGCTGGCTAGAGATAACAGTAGTTAGAGTACAATTTAGATGAGCGCATTAATGAGATTTCTAAGTTTAACATTTGTAAAAATGTTCCTTTGAATTCTAATTATAATAGTCACCACGATATTTATGTCTCCTGAAGGCTTGTTATCTTACAATTTGCACCAGTTTTTTATAGGATATTTTTACAACATTCCATGGGCCTGTAGTGATAAGAATATAGAGAGACCGTGTCATCTCAGAGTACAAGAGTACAGCTAGAAAGAGAGCAGCAGTAGAGAGAGACGTGAACAGGAGGCTTCCTCTGTGACCCCTCGCAGGAGGACATCGAGGGAAGCAAAGCACCCAAGTCTTTTGCACTTGGACTCCACCATAGAAGGTGTGGGGGAGTGAGGGCCGGGCCAGGTTGCAGTCCCCGTCCAGGTGTCTAGGAACTCTGTCCTGTCCCTGGGCAGTGTGAGCATGTGTGCCTGGTGGGCTGTTCACGGAGCATGTGCACATGCATGCCACCCAGAGCCAACCTCTTCTCTCTACACATGTTCACACACGTGTACATGCATGCCACCCAGAGCCAACCTCTTCTCTCTACACATGTACACACACGTGTACATGCATGCCACCCAGAGCCAACCTCTTCTCTCTACACACGTACACACACGTGTACATGCATGCCACC
>NW_012267290.1:5824435-5837520 GCF_000151885.1 Dipodomys ordii | reverse complement strand
GTGTACATGCATGCCACCCAGAGCCAACCTCTTCTCTCTACACACGTTCACACACGTGTACATGCATGCCACCCCAAAGCCAACCTTGTCTTTCTACACATGTTCACACACGTGTACATGCATGCCACCTCAGAGCCAACCTCGTCTTTCTACACATGTACACAATGTGTACATGCATGTCACCCAGAGTCAACCTCTTCTCTCTACACATTTACACACATGTGTACATGCATGTCACCCAGAGTCAACCTCTTCTCTCTACACACATACACACATGTGCACATGCATGCTACCTCAGCCAACTTCTTCTCTCTATACATGTACACACACGTGTACATGCTTGCACCCCAGAACCTGGGTGGAGCCAACCTCTTCTCTGTACATATGTACACATGCATGTGCATGCTTTATGTCTATTAATTTTATTATAGTTTTTGTACACATTTTCATATGCCAATAACTATGCAGTTAGGTGAGAGTATTTAAAGTAATCTTTAAAAATGTGGTCATCCTTACCACATTGTAAGCAAGGAATAACCACGTCAGTTTTATCATCTAGACTAGACCTGTGCAGAAAGAAAATCTGAGCAGTAAGATCTGTGGTTGGTGATCATTTCTCTCTATGAATGATTTAATTGTCTAGGTAATCCAGAGTCCTCATTTGTTCACTTGATTTAATATTACTTCAAGGTCTCCTCAGAGGTTGTAGTGTGTGTTGCATGAAGGGACTGGACTATGGGAGTTAGTGACGACATGCAAGTTTGTGCAGTCACTGCCCCATTGTCCAAGGAGCTTCGCATTCATTTGTCTGTCTGTGTTAATGTCAGAAAGTCTTGAAATCTTCGTGGGGTTACCCTTGATCTACCCTGACTTCTTCCCATGTGCTTTTCACTATTTCCTGAATGAATTATCTATAATAATCAGGCATTCTTCTAGATAGTTAGAAAAACTTACGTAATTAAAAAAGTACTACATTAAAAAAAAATCTGATGAACTAGCTACCAGAAACCAAATGGAAACATCTAGAATTGTTAACATGGCTACAGGAGCTATGTGTGAGTTTTCCTAAAATTTACCTCAGATGTTGGTTTGAAGTAGAAGTCTCCTGAGCATTGTCAATATCCAGTGCCATGAGGTGGTGGGCCATGGGCTTCGGGCGGGGCCTGGGCCATGGGCAGTGCCTGAGCCGTGGGCTGTGGGCCTGGTGTGTCCGATGTGTGTGTGCTGCAAGCAGGGCCTGGGCTGAGGGCTGTGGGCCTGGGCCATGCACTGTGGGTTCAGTGTGTCCGGTATGTCTCATGTGTGTCCATGTGTCTCGTGTGTGTCCGTGTGTCTCGTGTGCCCAGTGTGTCTCATGTGTGTCCGGTATGTCTCATGTGTGTCTGTGTGTCTCGTGTGCCCATTGTGTCTCGTGTGTGTCCGGTATGTCTCATGTGTGTCTGTGTGTCTCATGTGTGTCCGTGTGTCTCGTGTGTGTCTGTGTGTCTCGTGTGCCCATTGTGCCTCGTGTGTGTCCAGTATGTCTCATGTGTGTCTGTGTGTCTCGTGTGTCTGGTGTGTCTCATGTGTGTCCATGTGTCTCGTGTGTGTCTGGTGTGCCTCGTGTGTGTCTGTGTGTCTCGTGTGTGTCTGTGTGTCTCGTGTGTGTCTGTGTGTCTTGTGTGTGTCTGGTGTGTCTCATGTGTGTCTGGTGTGCCTCATGTGTGTCCGGTATGTCTCATGTGTGTCCAGTGTGTCTAATGTGTGTCTGTGTGTCTTGTGTGTGTCTGGTGTGCCTCGTGTGTGTCCGGTATGTCTCATGTGTGTCCGTGTGTCTCGTGTGTATCCGGTGTATCTTCAGTGTGTCTCATGTGTGTCCGGTGTATCTTGTGTGTGTCTTGTGTGGGCCCGGAGTATCTCGTGTGTGTCCGGTGTGTCTTATGTATGTCCGGTGTATCTTGTGTGTGTCTTGTGTGGGCACAGAGTATCTCGTGTGTGTCCGGTATGTCTCATGTGTGTCTCGTGTGTATCTGGTGTGTCTCGTGTGTATCTGGTGTGTCTCGTGTATATCTGGTGTATCTCATGTGTGTCCGGTGTATCTTGTGTGTGTCTTGTGTGGGCCCGGTGTATCTCGTGTGTGTCTGGTATGCGTTGTGTGTGTCTAGTGTGTCTCGTGTGTGTCTGGTGTATCTTGTGTGTGTCTAGTGCATCTCATGTGTATCTGGAGTGTATCTCATGCGTATCTGGTGTATCTTGTGTGTATCTCGTGTGTGTCCGGTATATCTCGTGTGTGTCCAGTGTGTCTTGTGTGGGCCCGGTGTATCTCGTGTGTGTGTCCGGTGTGTCTCGTGTGCACTGCAGGGCTGGCGTGCATCCCGTGTGGGGCCGGGCCCGTGTGCCAGCTTATCACGCCATGATGAATGCAGGTCCATGACTCCCAGTAAGCTTGCGAGTGTGTTGAGTCTGTGGCCAGCCTGTTATCAATGAGACAGAAATCGGGGATGTCTTACTTCCTATTTAAAATGCTATCTGGTGTAGCACAGAACTGGTTATGGCATTGACAAACGCATGAAATCACCTTGACATATGCCTTCATTTTCCCACGTTCCCCCCCGTTCACCCAGCTGGGAGGAATCCCAGCACTGGTGCTGGAGCCGCAGCGGCGCGGGCACAGCTGCTCGGCTGAGCCTCTCGTTCTTCATGGTTTGCCTCTGTGACACTGATTGAAGTTATTGAACCATTGTCATGGATAGAATGATAAAACTTGATGGGAGCAGGTATACCAGAAACACGAGTCACACTGAAGATGAATTTAAAATAAGGAGCATTGCATGGTGCACTTTGAAACCGGTGTGTGTTGTGTGTCCTTCTCGTCATGGAGATCTGAGGAGGGGCCCACGCGCCAGGAGCGGAGCTTGCACGGGCAGGAGTCTTGGCTTTCATTGCCATCTCTTGACCTGGGGTTTGTTCTCCTGGAGTGGGGTGAAAACACATGGGCTTTATGGATGAAGTAAGCTGCAGGGCTAGACTTCCTGAGGATAGGAGAGAAGCTTTGCAATAAGGTAAAGTGTTATTTTTTCAAGTCAAGGAAACTTTTCTCTTTAAAACCAAAGAATGGGAAGATCTGTGCCTTCTGTCCTTAGATATGTGAAATTCAATTACTCCAATAAGAGTAATGCCTCAAGTATGCAGCAGACTGAAATGAAGGACTGGGAGCCACACAAGGCTGCTTATGTGCTCTGATGTCAGGCTTGATTCCACGTTTGATCCCAGCCCTGAAATATGCAACGATCCACCCACCATCCAACTCCAGAGCCCCCCACTGCCTCAAATACAGTCAGTCCAGTGTGTGAGTAACACTGCAAGTCGACCCTGTGCTGAGTGTGTCTGACCTTGAATTCTGACACACTTGTGTCTGACCTTGAACTCTGAGGCACCCATTGCTAGTGCCTCTTCTAAAATGGGGGCTTGGAAACCCAGGTACGGAAACCAGGATGTGGGACTTACGTGGACAATCGAGCTTAACTTCAGTGCCTCTGAGAATAACAGCAGGAGACGGGAGATCAGCTGGAAAGTGAGAGTGAGTCCAGCCAAGCATCTGGGAAGGCTTGCATGAGGATTCAGAAGCGCCTGCCGTACTCCACGCAGATGATCTGGTAGCATGACGGGAAGGACAGCAGTGTGGCCAAACAAGCAGTACTCACCCTGCCGTAGGGAGATGTGTGACTCTAACCATGACCATAAAGATACTATACAGATACTATACTATAGTATATACTGTAAAGATACTATACAGAGGGTTACAGTTACATGAGTAAGGTAATGAGTACAATTCCTATTGAGCACTGTTACCCCCTCCATTGTTTTCCCCCTATCATCCCTTCCCTCCCTACCTTCCCTGAGGTTCTTTTTTTTTTATTGTGATTAAGTGATTACATAATTTCCTGAATTTCACAGTATTGTGGAATAATGATGCTCATTTAAAGTCACAAGTTCATTCTAGCTTTCCTGGGGCAAATTGTCTATCACGATCTATAACATATAATGGTGTTCACATATACACCATACCTGTGATCAGCAGCCTGGGGATATTTAGTAGTGGTTCGACCAGATGACTGGGAGTTCTTTGTTTCTTAAGTCCTGTTAGTTTTGTCGTATCACCTAACATTTTGGATTTAGCATCCACTTATCAGGGAGACCATGTACCGTTTGTCTCTTCGCTCTTGGCTTACCTCGCTCAACATGATTCCTTCTAGCTCCACCCATGTCCCTGCACATGCCATTATCGTGTCCTTTCCAATGGCTGCGTAATATCCCATTGCCACACAGCACTCTTAAAACACATCGTGTAATAATGATTGGATCCACGTCATGTCCTGTGGAAGCGAATGGGAATTGTGCTGCTACCCTTTTAACACCGCTGAAGACTTGAATAAAGCTCTCCACTTGCTCTTATTTCTCATGAAAAACAAAGCAAACCAAAGCCAAAAGAAGGGAGAGCAGGCTCCTGGTGTGACACAAGTTGCTCAGGAGCATCCTGCCGTTTCCTGACGGCACAGGAAGTAAGCACTCTCTGTGAGAGACACAGAAGCACACGGTGTGGGCCACTGACCCAGCCAGCCAGAGGCAGCCACCCTGAGCCACAGCCTGCAGGAGAGGAGAGCCAGATGACGAGGAGACCGCAGGACGGGGACCCCTGGAAAACCCACTTGGTGCCAGCTCTACAGGGGAAGACAGAAGAAAATACCCTCCTGCTTCAAGAAACTGGAGTACACTTCCCGTGTGTAGTAAGTTCTGCTTCAAGTAACTAGAACACACTGCCTGTGTGTAGTAAGTCTGCATAGCAATCCTGACAGACGTGGGTTTATAAGAGTGAAAAAATAGGCTTTCCCACATGGTAGAAAAAGCCAAGAAGTAATCATGAAGGTCGAGGAGCCTCTTTATAAAACTGATGTCCAGTCACAGCATTCTGGAATGGTTCCCCCTTTCCACACCTTCTGCCATATTGGTAGTGTGCCATCTGATGACAGGCCCTAGGAGAACACAGAGATAACTAGCGGTAGAAACAAGGACCTCAAAGATGACTTTGGTCTCTTAAACCTATAATTAACAGTGTAGATTAAACAGTCTGACTTCTAGACAGACAGAATCATATACCACATCTACCATGCAATGAAAAATTGCATGTCTCACTGAGGATAAACCACACCTAAACCCATACATCAAGCATTAGAACCCTACGTAGGTATGGCAGAGACTTGGAATGGTGAGAAATGCTGAAGGCTCCAATGGTAAACGAGGACAGTGCAGAACAGGTGGGGTTGGAAGGAGCGAGATGGGCATTGTAAGGGAATGTCAAAGGGAGACACGGGGAAACCACCACAACAAAAGTGAGGATGTCTTTGAAGATTACCGAGAGAGACTTTCCAAAGTGAAAAGCAAAGGAAAAATGGAAATAAAATGGGACAGAACATCCAAGACCTATGGCAGAGACAGATGGTCGTGGGAATCCAGGAGAAGAGGAAGGAGAGCGCCGAGAAGCAGGACGCATGCAGTGAATTCCTAAAACTAATGTCCGACACCAAACTACAGATCAGGAAACAGACCCAACAGGACACATACCAGCAATTATTTGTAACTTTTTCATGATCTAAGAAATCAAAGACAAAGTCTCAAAAGAGGTAAAGCAGCCAAATACAGAGGACTAAGGAAAATAATTATAAAGTCCTATTCATCAGAATCATGCAAGTGGGAAGAAACTGGATTGAAATACTTAGTGTGGAATGAAATCTGCATCTAAATGGCTGCATCTAACACAGTGGGAAGTAGTGTTTCTCTCAAACTCTCGTGAAGTGTTCACCAAGATGGGCAAAATTCTAGGCCACAAAACTCACCTAGACACATGTGAAAGAATGAAGATGACATAATGTCTGACCTCAGACACAGAGCGGCAGGTCAGCGGAGACAGGGCAGTCCCCAGAGGTGACCGTGTCCACATGTGGACGTGAATCCAGACGCAGAACTTAATCCTCATACAAACATGAACGGCAGGCCTCCATGTGAAGTGAGAAGCGGCGTATGGAGGGGACTGAGTGCCACCATGACACTGTCAACACAGCCTAGAAGACACACGCGGTGGAAGAGAAAAGTCACAGGTTAGACTTATTGAAATTGGAAAGTTCTACTCTGTGAAGGATGGGTTCTGAGAATAGAATGACAAGCGGTAGAGCAGACGGGGAAAATATTTATATTTCAGTTATCTGATAAAAGATTGCTATCTAAAATAGACAAAGAGCTCTTCAACTCAACAACAAGAATAGCACAGTCAAATTTAAAATGGGAAAATACCCTAAGAATTACTTTTTTAAAAGAAGACAAGTATGGAAAAGAAGCATGGGGAAAGACAGCCCATACCAAGTTCTAAGGAAATGCTAATTAAAATGAGATGCCACCACAGGCCCATTACAATGGCCAGAATGCAGACAGTGAGGCCACCAAGCCTGGCAAGGCTGCGGAGAGGAAGGAACTCTCTCTCACTGCTTATGGGAATCCAAAGTGGCACCGTTTGGAAGTTTCTTCTAACACGGAATATTTTACCATATGATCTAGCAATTTCATGCATTGAGAATGTATGTCTACATAAAACCCTTAACATAAAATGTCTACAGCAGCTTTGTGGTAATTGCTGCACTGTGGATGCCCACTAATGGTGAATGGACAGCCAACTGTGGCCATCCAGACAGTGGATCTCATTCTGAGCTGAGAACAAATGCACTGTGAAGCCATCAGAGCCATGCCGTGTGAACTCAGCCAAATGGAAGAAATGGCATGTGTATGATTCCAGCTACACAACGTCTGGAAATGGCAAACGGGGCGTCTACAGAAATATCAGTGGTTGCCGGGAGGAGGGAGAGGAGGAGAAAGGGTAGGGAGGAAGGAATGAGAAGCATTGATTTGGGATGGTTAGTGTTCTTTATTGAATCAGCCTAATACAAACCTATGTAAAAATGAGGAACAGGGAATTAAATGACTGCCAAGCTGAACTTCATGGCTGTCAGATTAAAAGCTACAAGTACTAACAAGCAAGACACTTGTTTGTGAAGGACGGTGTCCCCGTTTACATGTCTGGAGCAGACTTAGAACAGGGCCTTCAGAGATGCTGAAGCTGCTCTGGTAGACACAGGTTATCGTGCATTGCCAATCCCCAAGCCATGAGCCCTGGCCTGAGCTGTGGACCAGACCCACAGCTCACCGACTGTGATAAGCGTCTCCCAGTCGGGAGAGGTGCCCGGGTAGAGGCTGTAGGAAGGAGTGTCGGCGGGCATTTGGGAACTCTGTGTCCTGCTCAGGGTTTTTTTGGTGAATCTAAGACTGCTTTGTAAAACCAACAAAAATTTAACCAAGACTGAAGAGACATCCTCCAGAGAAGATGCATAGATGGCCGTCAGCATCAGCTATCGCGGCGTTGCATGGCCGTCCATGGAGAACATCAGTCAAGGCCACCTGGATGGTTTTAATATAGAGCTATCTTTTTGCAGTGCTAGGAATCAGACCAACCCAACCCTATTATAACAGCTCTTAAAAAGCAGATAAACAGGCATTGGTGATACTAGGGAGACATTTAAACCACTGCTCACTGCTGGTGGAAGTGTGACCAGGTTGAGCCACTGCTGAGAACAGTTTGGCCTCTGCTTAATACGTTGAACATGGAGTTAGCATTGCTGGTGCACATCCAAGATGGATGTGCTATGTGCACATACACACTCTTGAACACGGTATTGTGTCTGCATTTTTTGTGATGGTTAAGAAATGTATACAGTCTAGGTGTTCACTCTCAGATGCGTCTGACTGAAGCCAGGCGTGTCACTTGAGTCGGGCATGTCAGTGTTGTATCACTTGGAGTGAGGTGTGTCAGTGGCGTGTCCCCTGGGATGAGAGGGAAGCTGGCTTACACAGCTGCAGGGACAAAACAAACGTGGGGGCTTGTGCTGAGCATGGGAGGCCACGGGGGCTGTCCCCTGCTAGACAACATCGTGTGGGGGTCTCCCCTTGATGAGGGTAGACGGGCAGTGTAGGGGCCTTGGTGGCCTGGCGTTGTGGTAGAGTGATAACATGTCCTAATGCTGATGGGGTCGTGGTTATGCAAGTCTGGGGATGTGCAAAAAAGGCACCGATCTCTTTATGCGACTTAGGGTCAGTAGTTATTTCTGTATAGAGTTGCCAAGAGTTTGTGCCTTTTGATGAGGGTAGGAGCCATGGCTACGAGTTGTTGGTAAGAACTTGGCAGCTCTTCTGCGGCTCTTTCTTCCCCTCCCCCTGCCCGACCGGCAGATCTGCAGTGGTTTACTGCAGAATGGAACCCCTGCTGCCTCCCCTACCCAGCCGGGGCAAAACCCTTGGCTCCCTGGATGTGTTTGGTCTGGGCCTCTCTTGCGGTCGGCAGGTGGTGCGTTCTATGAAGTGTTTGGCACCTGGGGCTGGCCCTGCCCTCCGAAGGCCGAGGAAGCCGCGAGTCGGGTCAGGAGGCCAGGTCTCTCACAAAGCAGTCTCTCTCAGGTGAACTGCACGGCAGCTGCTGCTTCACAGGGAGACCAGTCAGTTCTCCAGGCTTGCTTTTGGATTTGTGCCTCCTGCTGGACTATTTCAGGAGCTGTAATCAGGCATATTTTCATCCGTGCTTTATCAACTGCAAGACTGTTTCTGTTTGTGAAGCATGGCGGTTTGTAGATGTCTTATTAGGAATGCCACTGTGTCTTGGGGATGTAGAGAAGGTAGTCCTGGAGAGCGGGGGGCCCAGGTCTAGGGCCGGTCACAAACCAACCTGTTTTGTTTATTGTATTTGTTTATTGTGTGTTTGAGTAATTGTACAAAGGTGTTACCATTTAGCAAAGCAGTTTCTGATACAATGCATCTTGATCAGTCTCACCTCTTCAAGTTCAGTAACGCTTTTAAAACTGGGATTGTATCCATAGATCAAAAAAGCCTTTGCAAATAGCCAACCTTTTTGTATACTTGACGTATTTACGTATTACATGATAAGAACAATGTTGGTCCTAAATCCACAAAGACAACTTTTTACAAAAATAGCTGTTAGCCTTGAGCTGAAGAGCTGAGGAACAGCACCCAGGCCCAGACTTCAGGCCCCACGATGGACAGAAACAACAAAAAAACAACCACAAGCAAACAAACACAAAAATAGCTGTGCATCTTTCTCCCCAATGGTAGTCGGTTTGCTGCTCCTCTGTGAATCACTGCTGTGAATTTCTTCACTGCCATGGGCTGTGAAGCGTCCTCTTCCAGGAGCCGAGTCTCAGGCTAGCTCTCCCTCATACTCCTCTGGTTCTGAAGGAGTCTGTCAGTTTAGAAAAAAAATTAAATCCAGAAGTAATGACTGTTTGGATCCATAAGAATTTAAGCATCCTTGTATCTCTTCAAAACAGTCGCAGGACTCCCCCAAGCATCGTAATGATAAGCAGAATCTTGCCTAATGGGATTATAATGACAAAGTGATAAAATCATTAAGCAAATGATGATTATAGCATTAAATATGTTGATACCCAAATAGTTGGGAATGGCTTTGCCACATGAGCACCCCAGGGAGAAGCCCAGGAGGGACCCTGCGCCCCGCTTCCCAGGACCCGACGGTGGCTGTGCTTCCATGGTTTTCCTGGGAACACTAGCTGCTGTGTTGGGGCTGTCCAGGGGTGCCCCGGGTGGGGGCCGGACTCCAGTGCCACGGTGAGCATGTGGTACGGGAAATCACCTGTTGCATTTCCCATGTGGACAGGAAATGCGCCAGCCAATCATGGTGGCAGCTGTTCTTGTTGGATAAAATGCAATCCTGCGTTGACACAGACCTGCTTACGGTGGGGACCTGGAGTGGCTGATCAGTCTGAAGTGTGAGTAGGTCTGTCCACACGTGTGCCCTGGGCAGGCAGCGTTTGGGGCATTGCTAGTGGCGGGGTTCAGTTTGCAGAGGAGTGGATGTGAGTGGTGTAGATACTTCTAAAACTCACCATTTATGGGAGCTAAACGAGTGTCTTACCCAGGGACACCAAGTTATAAATCAACACAGCCATGTCTTAGGTATAAAGGAGGATAACATCAGCATCTTTAATAACCAGCCCTGTTGTTTCTCCAGTCCTGGAGCTTGAACTCAGGGCCTGGACGCTGTTCCTGAGCTGTTTTGCTCAAGGCTAGCGCTCTACCGCTCTACCACTTGAGCCACAGCGCCACTTCTGGCATTTAAGCAGTTCATTGGAGATAAGAGTCTCATGGACGTCCTGCCTGGGCTGGCTTGGAACCACGATCCTCAGATCTCACCTCCGGAGTAGCTGGGATGACAGGCGTGAGCCACCATCATCAGCTTAACCACCACAGTTTAGGCAGATGTTTTCTGACAGGTTTACATGGGTGTCAGGTCGTCAAGATTAGGGAGTGTTGCGACACTCCAAGCGCCGGGGAACTGGTCAGTGAACACAATCCTGCAAGACCGTGGACATGGCATCCACCACGATACCAAATTTGCACCAAACCCTGTTCGCTCACCGACCCCACCATATTCTGCGGTCAGAACTCCCCCTGAGGAGAGGGGAGAGGACCTCATCCTTGAGGGCCGGGCTGGAGTCTTGTACAACAGAGAAAGTTAAAGCATGATTTAAGGTGAAAATCCAAGGTAGTGTGAAGGGCGACGTGAGGTGACCCGAGCGCAGTCAGAAAATCTCAGGGTGGTGTTGAGTGTTCCTTTTGTCACACGCAGATGCAGGTCACCGCAGGGTAGGAGGCAGACCCAGCTTTGCTCATGTCTGCCGCCCACGCTGGAGCTGCCTTCCAGAAGCAGTTCAGCATGCTCTGGGAAGAAGCTCCAGGCCTTGGCACCCCAAGCAGAAAGCAGCTCCTGAGGGGAATGGATGCATTATTTCATCGGTGATATTTGGTAACAGTATTTAACTGGTAACCAGGTCTGACTCAAGTCCACTACTAATGTGTCTTCCACTTGTATTGTGTCCTGCAGTATTCTGCAAAGACTGTATCCAAGAAATAGCCATAGGACACAGTACCTCTGAAGAGCATTTAGAAGAGCATCCTCACATACACTGCGAGTATATGCATGCAGCATGAAAGCAGTCTGCGTGATGTTTATATGAGCTAGCTGGCATAACTTATTTTTCCTACTTTTCAAATATGAAGTAATGAGATTTGGATGATTGGTGAAAAATGCCAGTGATCATATATTTTTATATTTATTCCACTGCTTACACACCTATTCATTTTATGATGAAATGTTTGTACATGATTAAAGCCCGCAGTAATAGTTTACCCTTATGTAAAGCCTGCTTGGCATTAAGAATCTTAAACAGGGATGCTAATTTTAAAAGAAGAAGGATGTGAACATGTGTTGGTGTCACTTACCACTAGGCCTGCAGGGCACCACTCTGCTGGTGAGGAGGGCCACAGGGAGCAGCTCTAGCAATCCACACTCATCCTGGCTCTGTCCTCCGAGGGAGCCATTGGCCGGGACATCCCAGCCCTGCTCTTGCTGGCCTCTGCTAGGTGGGCACCACTTGTGCCCTGCCTATTCGTGTGTCCCACACCATCTACAAAAGCACATTGAAGGGTCTGCCTGGCAGAAAGCAGCTTGAGGAAAGAAGGCGTTGGCACGGCGGTGTGGAGGGGCACAGAACAGTTGTGAAAGGCACCATGTGTTTTTGCTAATCATGATGATTCATCGTTCGCCTGCTCAATCGGGAATTTCCGACCCCTTCTTAAGGTATTCCGTGTTGTGGGGGGCATGGCCCCGCTTCTTCCCGCATCTCTGCACTGGTGGGGCCAATGCCCCAGCTCACCTGCGGTCGCCTGGCTTGCCTGTGAGCTGTGGAGATGTGTCCACCTGCTCACCTGCTCACCCTTGGTGGCATCTGCCTGGACACATTGGTTAACTCACTCAGCTTCCTCCTTCATGGAGAGCTGGTGACATGGGGCAGTTGTGCAGATTCAGGAGTCCGTGCATGGAGACCCCTCGGGAACACGCGCAGCACTCCAGGCACCTCGCCGCCGTTACTCTTTATTTCCAGCTGGGCTGGAGTGCACTGGCACCTCGTGATTTCTTTGATCAGATTCCTTACCTCTGCTGAGAGGAACTGCTTAGCCGACAGCCAGGACTTGGAATGAGGCTGTGCGCCTCGTACCATGCAGGGTTTTCAGGAAAGAGCTTACAGAGAGTTTTTATGAAGTGACAAAAATAGTTTCTTTGTAGGGAGAAATACAGCCTTATAAAGAAAGCCACATGTGCGGCTGATGGCTGTGAAGGCAGGGAGGCTTAAGAAAGAGTTCTTCGGAGCTGGGAAGGTGGCTCAGTGGTAGAGCGCTTGCCTTGCATGCTTGAGGCCCTGGGTTCAATTCCTCAGCACCACATAAGCAAAAAGAAAAAAAGCCAGAAGTGGCGCTGTGGCTCAGGTGGTAGAGCGCTAGCCTTGAGCTGAAGAGCTGAGGGACAGCCCCTAGGCCCAGAGTTCAGGCCCCACGACCGAACCCCCAAAAAAGGAAGAGTTCTTTGCTATAAAAGGCACCAAATAGGAATCTGAGGGTTCCTGAGCGTAAGACAGACACCAATGCCGCAGGCCCAGTGCTGTCTGGGCGAGGATTCATCCTGCCTGGCACCAGCTCCGCCCGGCCGCACTTTCCCGCCCCGCCAGCAGAAGAAGGTCCCCTCCCACAGATGTGGTCACCTGGTCCTTTCTCAGAACAGCAGTAGCTTCAAGCAGAGCCTAGAAGACTGTTCGTGCATCAGTTAGCACTTTAGATGGGAATTGTTTTCTGTGTACACATAAAAACAATGAGATAAATCCCTGGATTGAAACGTGGAAAGGGCTGTCCTGGCTGCTCACCCAGCACTGCCTACACTGACCCAGGGTAGTGGCAGCTCTTCATCTCTTCCTCAGCGTTAAGCTGGGTGCTGGGTGAGGCGGTCAGAGCCGCCCCACGCTCCTTTGCTCCGGGTCTCATGGTCACTCCCTTAGCAAAGCAGTGTCAGCACGTTGGACACCTTCGCTGCTGTGCTCTGAGAAAACACAAGTAGCTGTCCCCCGTGGGCTGGTCTGTGGTGG
>NW_012267290.1:5800498-5823092 GCF_000151885.1 Dipodomys ordii | reverse complement strand
GTCTTGTTCTCGGGAGGTGCTGTGGGCTCAGTCCCCCGTGGGCTGGTCTGTGGTGGGGTCTTGTTCTTGGGAGGTGCTGTGGGCTCAGTCTTTACAGGGTGTGGCTCAAGGCCACAGACAAAGTTCTGTTCTTAGACTGCCTGTTGCTTGAGCGATTGGACAGAAGGACTCAGAACCTTGCTTGAGCGATTGGACAGAAGGACTCAGAACCTTGGCTAAGCAAACCTCAGCATTCTCAAATGCTCCATCTGCTTCCCTGGTCATGAGGCAGGGATGGTCCGGGTCTTTCTGTGTCTGCCTTTGTCATTATTGACCATCCTAATAAGAAAGAGCAATAATAGGCCATGCCCCCAAATAACTGCTTCCTGTGTGTGTCCATCTGAATGTTAAGCCTAAGCAGAATGGTTGCTGTCTGAGCAATTCTTACAGTCAACCCTGAGGGGAATGTGTGGCACACATTTGTGAAGAGCCTCACAGTCTGTACAGTACTGCCGCCTGGTCATGTTCAGACGCTGGGTGCCCATGAGGCCTGAGTCTCGCTGGTCTTTGGGCCACAGTCGGACACAGCAGGAGGAGACCCCTGGGCATGGCTCAAGGCTGGGGGCCTGCTGTGCCTGTTCTTCCCAGTCCATAACTGGTATGCTGTGAACGTTGAGGGAGCAACACCTCTTCCTGGTCCACTGGGCCTCAGCCTCAGCCTCAGGCAGGGCCTGGGCGCTGAGCACACTCCAGGTGGATATGTGACTCACCTCCCGGAGCCGTGTGTCCACACGCGAGGGGCAGGCAGCAAAGTTCAACCCCACGGGAGCTCACACCTAGGTGCTCTCAATTTACCAGTTATTTAGCGGCTCAACATGATTAATGGAGAAAACACTCTACAGAGAAAGAGAGAAATGATTATGTTTCGAAGGCAAGAAGACTAATCTAATTTATATAGGATTTTTCACAGCATCTTGAAAATGGAATTCTAAAAAATCCAATCAGTATCTGAAAACAGTGTATGCTGAAATGGTAGAATATTTTGCTTTTGTTAATCCCCCACCACCACCAAGCTACAATTGGCCAATAGAAACTATTGTAGGTCGACTCTTACCTCTGGCCCCACAGCTGTGGATGGGTGTCAGCTGTGTTGCACAGGGTCGGGGTCAGCGGTTCCCCAGCTCACTGGATGCGGGTGTCCACAGCCTGAGCACCTTGGGAGGCTCTTCCTGCCCTCTCCTCTCTGAGCCTGCAGAACACCAGCTCCATGCAAGGTGCTCCTGACAGCTACCTGGGTGTGTCCCAGCCAGGGAGCAGGAGGCTGGGCCCAGCAGAAGGGACCGGCTTTTGCTCTGTCTGCTGCCTAGCTCTCTGGTGGAGTTCTGTTGTGCTAATGGCAGTATGAATTTAACTTCATAGTGGATATTTTAGTACCTTAATCGGTGTGGTTCTCAATTGTGATCTCATCTTAAATGCTGCATAAATGGTCATTTCTCACTTAAAGATGAGCATACAACTGAAACAGACCTCCACCTGCCAAAAGACAGGGAAGGCTGTGTTCCCAGGCTGGCTTCAAGCTTGTGAAGAAGGACGGGGCAGGAAGTGAGCTAACAGTGTGTTTACCAGGTGTTGGCTGCTCGCCAGCACTCAGACATTTCACAGTGTGTCATTATGTGATTGCTACTGTAATCATAAAGATGCATTCTGGGTCACATTACAAATGGTGAGGGAAGCAGGTAAAGTTCTGATCTTTCCTGGTAAACAAAAACATGTCTTCCTTATACTTCACGGGGCACTTCCTGCTGCCCAGAATTCTCTCTGCCATCCTTCTACCTGGGTACTCAGCTGGAGGAGGGTTGGTAGTGGTGCTGGATGGTGCTCCTGGCACTCAGCACCTTGCGTGCTTGGTGCCTGGGAAGGCCAGGCTGCCGGCAGGATGGTCACGGGCTCTTGGGCTGCCTTGTGTTAGGGGATTAGCTTTCTGGAGAGTTCACCGGCTCTTGGGCTGCCTTGTGTTAGGGGGTTAGCTTTCTGGAGAGCTCACCGGCTCTTGGGTGTGTCCTTGAGTTCCAACGTCAGTGCATCAGTGCTCTGCCACGGGCTTGATGCTCAGTCTGTGTGGAGGACAGGCTCCCGCTGGTTAGTAACACAGCGACTGGGTATTTGGATTTAATTTGCACTTAGAGGACTCCTAAAACCAGTTTCTTTTCCAGCTTTCCCCTGAAAAATAACAAGCAGGTTCCTCTTAGTTGATCTTCAACTCAAGTAGTAATCTCTGTTTAGAATACACCGTCAGCAACACGCTCCACGCGTCTTGAAGGGCTGTGCTTTTCTGTGTCTTCTGGGGCACTCAGAGGAACTTTTTTTGCCAGAGCAAAAAGTGAATGAGACCCTGTCTCAGAGAGCAGGTCGGCTTGGTGGTGTTCTGCAGCCACCCAGCCAGAGGAGGCACATGTTCGTATGTGGGAGAATTGTGGTTCAACTCTGGCCTAGGGGCTGGAGGCACAGCTCCAGCGGTAGAGCACTTGTTGAGCACACACAGGGCCCTGAGTTCAAACCCCAGCACCTCCCCCAAAAGAAAGAACAGGTTGGGCTTTCGTGTGGCTTTCCAACATGCTGGAGTCCCGCCGGCAGCGTGTGTGCAGGGAACCGGCCTCCCCAGGCTTTTGGCTCTGTTCAGCACTCACTTTTCAGGTGCTCTTCAGTTTCACGCTGTCACACACCACGTGGCTGTCTGTAGAACACATGTTTTCCCTGTGATTATTCTTGTCCACCCATACTCCAGCATTCACAGCAGGATGTAGTTCCCTAATCACTCTTAGATGCAAACGAGAGTTTTATGAGTATGTACCTTTAGGGAGCACGTAGGTTTTAGCTTGAGACCACCAGAATCTGGAAATTTCCCATGGCCTCTGAGCAGTGTGCAATTCTTCATCTTTTCTCCAAGGCTTTGGATGATGTTTGGCCTTCAGCTCTTTTCCCTGAATTCTTTTCTTACCTGCCTGACTGAGTTTTGTTAGTTATTCGCGTGATTTCTTCTTTGCAAGTTGACATTTCTCTGGCAGTGGTGGGCTGGGTGGAACCCCCCACCTCTCTCTGCGGCTCTGATCTGGCCTGTTAGGTAGGTTTGCAGCCTTTGCTTCTAGGCCTGGGCCCCGAGCTGCTGTCCTGGGACTGACTGGGTATCCATCCGGCCCTGGTGAGCTCCTGCCCCGGCCACTCCCACCGCATCTGAGGTTTGCCCTGGTCTCATGAATGCTGGGAGACAGCTGTGAATGCAGTGATGATATTGAATGCACACCCTGTGAAACTAGGAAAATGGACAGGAGGGGTTGGGTTGACACCGATCACGATGTATTATACATACAGACTGATTTGTGGAATGGTAACCCTGTGGTGCATCTACTTCAAGATAAAACTATAGTAAAAATAGTTTTGAAATAGATTTAGATATTTGAAGCAGATTTCAAAGCTTAATCATGAGAAATATGATGCTGGGTGTTTTAGGGTTCATGGGGAATGCTCTCTCTATCCCTGTCCATTCAGTGTCCCCGTGTCCCCGTTCCCCGCCCCTCCATCCACTCAGTATCCCTGCCCCCTCCCCTTCTCTCTTCTCCCCCCCCCCGCCCTGCCCCATCCACAGATGTTGGTATTGAAGGACTCAGAATCAAACCCTCTCATCCCCCACCAATCCACACCCACTGGTGGAGGAGGACATCTCTCAGGACACCAGCTGCTCTTGTGATTTAAAGTGTGGTCCATCATTCTCTCCCACTTTTATACTGGTACTTTGCGTGCAGTGAAGCAGCGTGCTCCTGCGGCGGGCCGAGCCGTGGGGAGTGTGTTGGCGCTTCATGGGAGGCTCCCTCCAGGTGCTCTCCCGTCTTGTCACCGCAGCCTTGTGCTGGTCTGGTCTCCGTGGACTGGTGCTCTCGTTGTAGACCTTCGTGTACGTGACTGCTGATGTCCAGCTTGGCATGCGCCCTCTTCAGCTGGCCTGATGGATTAAGGCTCTTGTCTTCCAGTGGTGTTCACCATCTGGCCCTGCTGTATTTTACCAAGGTGCTGGGGCTTCCCACCTCCTTCAAGGTCTTTGTATGAATTCCCTCAGCCTTTGTGGCTGGTGCTCTGCCTCCTGCTGTGGGGACTCTGGGTCTGCTGCTCGTGCGGCTCATCACCGCCCAGCTTTTCTCCTCTGATTGCCAGGACCCAGGGGAGTCCATTTTCACCAGGCTCCTTCATGGAGAATCTAACACTTGCCCAAGAGGATAGGAGTGCACATTCTTGACTCTTGGAAGCATTCTATTTTTGACACATCCATAGCCAAAGGAATGAGTCTCTTACGATAGCACTCCAGACTTGATGAACCAGCAGTTCGTCATTGTTTGGCTGAGGGCTGTCTGTGCCTTATGTGACCTGGTTCCTGGCAGCTCCTCATTCCAGCTACTCAAAGTCCTGGCTTTGAAACAGGTGTGTAACTGCCTGCCCTTGGTGTGGGGCATGGAGTGGCGCCCATGGTGTCTGCCCTGTGTGGGCCACAGCACGTGCTGGGCAGCTCGGCCTGGCCCAGCGTGGGACTGCTGCTTCCCTCTGCAACTCGCTGTCCCCGGCAGTGCTGGTCTTAGGGACCAGTGCTGGAGCCTGGTGAGGTGCTGGTAGGAATGGTTTTTTCCTGGGCCTTCACCCGTGAGTTGTGGCTGAGGTTGTCTTAGTTGTTTTCCTGAGGCCCACAGCCTCAGCCTCAGGCAGGGCCTGGGCTCGGAGCACACTCCGGGTAGATATGTGACTCACCTCCCAGAGCCCTAGACCAAGACATCCGACGCCCCCTATCTTTGGGGTAGCATGGAGGCAAGCAGCAGGCAGTGTGTCTCCCCATGTCTCAGGAGAAAGTTGGGACTTCAGGGGTGGAAGGTGCAGGAGGCCAAGGCCAAGGGAAGGCTTGCGTTGTCTCCTTCTGAGATCCAGAGGACCGCCGTCCCCCCTGAACTCACTCTCTGCAGTTCTAGGCAGGAAAGGGCAAAGCCACAGTCAGGACATTACCTGGCACGAGGCCAGGAAAACTAGCCATAGTACTTGGAGAAGCTTCTGGTTCTTCTGGCCCAGGGACCACTCACTCGGCTTCTCTTGGCTCAGTGGGGATGGAGCCCATAGGAGGCAGAGCATCTGGGGCAGACCTGGGTCTTCTTTCCCCTCCTCTGCTGAGAGCTGGAGGCACATGCTATTTCCTGGACCACCGGCTCTTTGGGAAGACCGCTCCTGTGGTTTCATATGGTCCAGTGTTGCCCTAGGAACGGACAGGAAATGGGCTTCCCTGGTAGGGGCTGTGAACAACTGCTTGTGAGATTGCTCTCTGGAGCCTCTGGCCCAGGAAAGCTCTGTCAGGATGTGGCATCAAGAAGAACAGAGTTCCTCCAGGAGGCATGGCTGTGTCAAGTCTGTGCTTTGCCCACGTGAGTCAGTGTGTTCTCAGTGAGTTCCTCAATGAGAGGAAAATGAGTTCTGTTATCAACCTTTAAAGAAACAAGCTGGTACTGTGCGCAAGGTTTAACTGTTCCTAGCTCTTCTGAGAATAACCGGCCTTTAAGCTGTTCTGTGGGTTGGAATTTCACAGCCTGGGGCTTGCTTACCTCTGGGTTTAGTTCTGCAGCTGTGTTGTCAGTGTAGACAAAGGCAGATGTCCAGATGAGCATGTATCAGCTGCTTCCTTTTAAAAATCCCCCACATGTACGCTTCCCACACATGCACGGTGGTGTGCCCTGCCACCTCTCCAGAGATGCCGATCTGAAAATCACAGATTGCTATAAGTATGACCTAAGCTATTAATCACTATGCTCTTCATTGGGAGAACCACTAAGGTGTGGTAGAACTATTTTATCCATCCTAGGAAAGGAGATTGAAGAGAAGTCTAGGTAGACATGTTGGGATGTTCTGTTACCGCTCTGACTCAGCTGGAGTGCTGCGTCAGCTTTGCTCTCAAAGGGCTTCAGGGTTTATTTTTCAGATGGGAAATGTGAGTCCCTACTAATTAACACGCTAAGTGAATTGAGTCACGAGAGCGGAGCCAGAGTTCTAGAGCCACACTCCGTGAGTTCTGAGGGTCAGGTCAGGCCAGTCACCTGTTTTGAAGGACAGAAGAAGTAGGTTTCACCCAGAGCCCGGGAGCTGTGGGAGGAGGCCAGGGAGAGGCCAAGTGCACAGCTGCTCTGCAGCCACCTGCAGTACAGACGGGACTGCAGGAGTTATGGACAGAACTGTGGACGGGAACGAGGATGTGCATAATTACCCAGCAGCCCCGACCTACGATCCTGCTTCTTGTCAAAGGGGGTGGGAGGAAGTTTGGAGGAGGGGAGAAGTCTCGGTTGCTCGTGGACCATCTGTCCATTCAAAGCTCTGGTTCCTAGTAGGTTTGGCCCCTGGTCATAAAGATGTTATCGATCCTCCCTGTCCTTTCATTTTCCAAGGTGATTGCGAAGTGGCTGCAGAGAGCAGCTTGGAGCAGAGACACATTTGAAAGTAAAGCAAGGGTGCCAAGCCTTTCCTGGCTTTCTCTTCATTCTTAGGCCCCAGTAAGCAGCTAGTGCTTTTTTTTTAAAACAAAAATAGCCCTTAAGCACTTCTTACAAAAGTATGCCACTACATTTTAAAACATGTGTTTAAATATCTAGCAAATTTAGATGTTTTTTACTTAATATCTTTTTAATTTTAAGTCATCCTTAAAAATAACTAATATCCATTCACTAGTCAGTTATTATAGAAAACTACAAAGGGGTCAGCAGATGACCCCACCTTCAGACATCAGCACACCACCAGGGATTACCCCACCACTAAGCGTTAAGTACCCTTACCACCAAGTACCCCACAGCGAGGGTTAGAAGCACCGTAATGAGCGTTGCAGTGTGTGCTTGGATTTTCCATAAACCATAAACCGTATCTTGATTTGATGTTATTACAACCAGTAAGCGTGTGTGAAATGATGGTTGTGCTGTGCTTGTCTCACCGATGTGTGCTCACCTCTGGGGGACAACTCCTCAAAGGGCCTTCTGAGAATAAAGGAAAATGACAAAAATGTGAAGGTTTGAAATATGAGATTATTGGACATTCTCCTGAATTTTCTTCTCTAAGACAAAAATGCAACACATATACATGCATGCATGGATACATGCATACATATGTGCACAAAACATGGCACACATGCACATATACATGCAGTCCATCCGTAGGCAGGCATGAATGGGCACATGCCGATGCTCACACACTGCACACACTCAAATGTAGGCGTGTCTGCGAGTGTGTGGGTCCAGGCTGCTTACCTGAGCACAGTAACCTGACCCTAGCTGGGTTTATCTTCTTTACTGGGTTGACTGAGTTCCCGCCTCTCTTTTTACGGTGGCTTTCCATCTCAACTTCTTTATTTTGATCCCTTTGGGTTGGTGTTATTATCAAGTGGTTACTTTCAACATGGGCGTGCATTTCATCCTGGGTGGGAATGTTGCCTTCTGTTCTTGTGCTCTGAGGAAAGTTGGCTTCTCCTAAGTTCCTGGGCTGCATGGCTTCTCCTCTGGGGTCTGCACAGGCCGTGGCCCAGCGCTGCTAGCACTAGGACTTTCTGTCCCCGTGGGGGCTAGAATGGACTGTGGTTGTGCAGGTGTCCGTGGAAGGGGAGTGGAGCGGCCACCTACCTGTGTAACCGTGTGAGGAGCCCCTTCGGGTCCTCTGAGCCTGCAGGTCAGCTGGGCGTAACACCCTGGCCTCCTGACGGGGCTTCTGGGAGGACATGTCTGGCTAACTTCGCCTCCTCACTGAGCTGCATGAGTGACAGAATGTTAATGCTTGATGATATAAATGGGACATGTCTTGGTATCGGTTATTATATGCTAGATGGGCGTACGTGCCCGGGTGTTCTCTGGGCAAGACAGCTTGGGCAGGGCCTACTTTGTCCTTCCATAGGTTTGATTTCTCTGGGTGTGTGCCCTTTGCTCACCCATGTTCTGTTTCTGCTCTCCCGTGGTTTGCACATGCCCCTCACCCTGACGTGGTCAGTTCTCTCTGGCATCTGTTGTAGCTCCTGGAATGGACCTCCCTCTCTCTCTCTCCATGGTGAGCCCTGCTTGAGGTGGGGGTGTGAGGTCTCCAGAGGAACAGTCCTCCAGTGCTCTCCTCCAGCACTCAACTAATCGCCTGTGGATTAGCTTGGGGCGGATGAGTGAGGAGGGAGGGAGGGAGACCTCTGGGGCTCCTGCTTCCTGTTCAGTGTAGAGCCTGCGGACTCTCTATCTTGAAGGTGGCCCTGTGCCCTGTTTTGGGCTGGCAAGGAACCAACTGTCCAGTGCACCTTGACTCAGCCTGGAGTGCTCCTGACCCGGTCATCTGCTCTTTAAAAATTCTTTTTTGTCCCCAGGACTGGCAAAAAAACAAAACAAAACAAAAAACTAGTGGCTCGAGTGGTAACAATTCTTTTTTGCTGGTCCTGGGGCTCAAACTCAGGGCCTGGGCACTGTCCCTGAGCTTTTGTTCTCATTGCAAGTGCTCTACCACTTGAGCCACAGCTGCACTCTTGGCTCTTTTCTCTTATCTTGGAGATAAGAGTCTCACAGACTTTCCTGCCCGAGCTGGCTATGAACGGTGGTCCTTGGATCTCAGCCTCCTGAGGGGCTAGGATGACAGACTGGTGCCTGGCGGTGTGTTGCTGCAGCGGCAGCACCTCATCCACTCTCTCCTTTATGGAGACTCTGCATCCCATTTACCGCTGACCTTGGATGTTAAATTTTGTTCATGACCATGTAACCCGTGATCTTTGGGAGGAGGGGGCCGATTTCACCGCTGCTCCTTCTGGTGGGGTTGTATGGGGGCCGCCCTACGCAGGACTTCTTCTACTGTCGGAAACCCAGTGGCCCAGCTCCCTCTCTGCTAAGAATCCGCCGGGCACTCAATGAAAAGCGAACCACGACTTTATGTAAATACCATGTATCTTTTATTTCTCATTTTTATTCTTTATAAGTCTGTCTTGTGAAAAAGTTAAGTAATGTACTGTTAGACACTTTTCATCTAAAAACATTTCATGGTATGATACCATGGTTAATTTGAGTAGATGCTTTGGGTATAAAACACTCTAAAATAGTGAGTAGCTGCAAGGTGACATTGTCCAAAGCAACTTGCACAGACCGGGAAGGAAGAAGCAGCTAAATTGTTTCTCTTTTTTGGACAGAGTCTCAATATGTAGCCCAGGCTGGCCTTGAACCTGTGGCCTCCTGCCTTAGCCCTCACGTGCCACGTGCTGGGCTGCCAGGCGTCCGCCACCACCGCTGGCCTTGAGCTGGTTTTGAGTGCATGCAGAAGTTGTCTTTTGGAATTAATTGAAGCTCCGCTGCCATAGCGGAATACTGAAGCTGTGTGAGTCGCTGAGACTCCTGGGTTTGTCAGCTGCTATCTGTCTTTTTCCGTGTTGCTGCCGAGTGTTTACAAATCAGACTTCCTCCCAGGGTTCAGGTCACTGTTTCAATGGCTCAGTGAAGGAAGAAAGTCTGTAACTCACAGCTTCATTGGTTTTGCCGTGAAGGCTGGAAATTCAGTCCCTGGAAGCTGGAGAGTCCACACAGGCTTGGTTTGGAATGTTAGCATTCGGGGACTTCTGTCAGCTTAAACAGAGGACATAGGAGCCCAGTAGATTATCTGGAAGGTTCTAATTGTCCACTGTAAAACTAGGGAAGGTTTGATTTTCCATGAGTAATCCAGGCTCTGACACTATGGGGAGTGTACAGCCTTTGCTTACACTTAGTGATTTCCATGACGTGTTTTGGGGGTCTCCACCCTTGGCCCCCAAAACAGATGAAGAACCTCAGGTTCTAGGACAGAGGTCATCACCAGGGGTCCCTCAGGTTCCAGGGCAAAGGTCATCACCGAGGGTCCCTGTGGAGAACAGGAAACACTTACCTCTGGCAGTCAGACTTAGGCCTCTGTGGCTTGTCACCCTGTTTGATCTAAGACATTCCTGCACAGACAAGACTTTTCCATCCGCTTTTCAAAGGAGCTTTTCATCCTGATGCTATGACCCCATCTGTAATTAAAGTGAAAGAACCACATTGAGATGGCCACGTGTAACTTGCCTCACTAAATGCATGCTGAGAAAATTGCCTTTGAGAAATGAACAGTTTGTTACTAGAAAAAGGGCCAAGTTTTAAGGAAAGCTTGATTTTGAGAGAGATGTCCAGGATAATGTTCTTCAGTGATTGTTTGGGCAAAATCGCTCACCCAGTACCGAGCTGCTGGAAGGCACTGGGCGCTGGAAGGCCGCGTGGGCCCGAGGCCTGTCTGCGGTAGCTCTTGGGCTTCAGAGGGCGTGGGGAGGATGGTTGACCATGTTGCCTGGACAGAGGGAGGCAGAAGCCACTGCTGGCAGGGTCTGGGACATAAGTCTGAGTCCAGTAACGTCCACTTTCCTCTCTGAAGGGCCAGGAGTGAAGAGCAAATCGAGGTGGAACTGAATTCGAATGTGGTTGGTGGGCTTGTGGGCAGCTCGCGGCAGCAGCCGGGTGGGCCTGCCCAGGCCCCTTTGCCGCCCCTGGGGCCTGGGGTAGAGGGAGGCCTGCCTCTGAACGGATAGAATGAGCACGTCAAGGAGACGGGCTGTCTCGTGGAATGTCTCCTTGTCCCGTGGCGACACAGCCCGCAGTGTGAGGACCACGCGGTTGTCTGTGCTCTGTGGCAGGGCCTGGCCAGAGCACGGTGCCTACAGACCCCTAAGGGCCAGAGTTCTCTTCCAACTTTCCTGCTTGAGCACAAGTTGGGTGGGTCTGTGCTCTCCTGGGACACCAGGTCCAAGCCACATGCCGGCTTCTCCCTCCTGGGCCACACCTCCACCTGGGAGGCCTCCCGGGGCCGCCCCAGGCCTCGCTGCACAAACCTCACAGCCACCCTGAGCCCATGGCTTTGACGGGGGCCAGGCAGGTTTGCACAACTGCCTCCAGCACCCACACAGCACTGGGGCACAGAGGCCGTGTGCCCTCGACCTGGAGGCCTGTGTCCTGCCCTCTACCCGTCCGCTCCAGCAGCGGGGCAGGATGAGGGGAAATGCATTCTCCCATCTCCTTTGTAGTAGAAGATCACAATCCACCTGCTAGGCTTTGGTTGCAGATGCAGACAGCGGGAGGAGACACATTTCCTGACAGGAGTCTGACCTCTTGGGGTTCCATGGACCCCTGCGGTCACCAGTCTGCCATATCAAATATCCTGGTCATTGTGTCTGTGTAGAAAAACAACTGATTCAGCCATGGGCAAAACACACTTTATGTGGTAGCTGGATTTGTTGTGACTTTAGAGATTCTTGTTTAAATTGAAACCTAACAAAATAAGAATTTGTTTCCCAGGTTTTATAGCGTGGGAAGTTTTGTTATTTTATTTTGGTGATATGAGGGTTGAATTCAGAGTCTTGTGCTTGCTGAGTAGCTGTCTTCCAGGTGAGCAGCTTGACCAGGGAACCCTAAAGCAGAAAGAAGAGACCTCCAGTAGCCGGCGAGGGGACTGACTCCTCCGTGCAGGTGGTTACCGAGAGGTAGTGTCTTGCTTGTGAAAAATGCCTGCCTAGACCTCGTGGCACCAAGGAGCCCTTCGCTGGGGACATAGAGAGGCCGTGACACACAACCCTGGAAGTGGCGGCAGCGCTCCAGGCTAGAGTAAATTCTGAGCATCATCTGTTTTTCATCATAATTGATTAATGCACAAGATCATGATCTAGCTTGCCATTTGGACATAACTCATTTTTTTTTTTTGGTCCGGTCGTGGGGCCTGAACTCTGGGCCTGGGCACTGTCCCTCAGCTATTCAGCTCAAGGCTAGCTCTCTACCACTTGAGCCACAGCGCCACTTCCTGCTTTTTTCTTTTTGCTTATATGGTGCTGAGGAATCGAACTCAGAGCCTCATGCATGCAAGGCAAGCACTCTACTACTGAGCCACCTTCCCAGCCCTGGGCATAACTCATTTTTGAAATTAAGATGCATTTTAAAAATTAAGTGTTGAGATTTTGATTTAACAAATAAGTGTCAATCGTTACTGCTAAGATGGAAAAAGATCATTAGACATTGAATTGCTATTTTTTTTTTTACCAGGAAGGTAAATCATTTCAGTTTCCCTTATGCTCATTTGTATAAGAGCTTGTGTTCACGAATGCACACAGAGCCACAAAGCAATGCAAGTGGACTGATTGCATCGTGGTTTTGAACGCAACCGTAACAGGCAACTTGACTTGTAAAAAATCATTTTCTTTAAAATAGGATGAAGTGAATATTTACCAATGAAGTCGTATTATGTTCTGTATGATAGTTTTAGGTGGACCGTCTACTCATGACAGGCTATAAACCCTCTGTGTGCTGGTGGGTGCCTTGTGCAAGGCAGACAAAGGGCTCTGTGTCAGCGAGCAGACCTGGGGCCTGGGTTGTGGGTCCTGTGGGCCTGTGTCTGCACACTGGGCCGGAGAGCTGACCCTGTGATGTGCAGTGACGCGGCGGTCCTCACACGCAGCACAGAGGTCTCTCCCGGAGCCTCCCAGGGCTCAGAGGGCGCAGGTCAGCCCCAGGGCATGGGTTCCTCATCTGCCTGTTCTCTGCCCACTCCCATCACTACTAGTGGAGGAAGGAAGCTGAGGAGCGCAGGATCATGGCCCCACCTCCTGTCCACACAGTGCTCTGGGCTATTGGTGTCCTGCAGCCCAAGCTGCCACTTTGGTGTCCTTAGGCCTCAGGACTTGGCTGTCCCAGCCGCACAGTCCGGTGTCCCCTCAGCCGTCTCCCTCCTCTCCCGGGAATGTGTCATTTCCTTCACTGTCACAAAATAACACGGGACTCACACCGGCTCTTTGTAGAATGTCTCCTTTGACCTAAGGAACAAATAATGGATTTGAAGGATGTCTTAGAGACTGGAAATTATTTTGTAGAGTCACTTCTGTAGAGCACACCTTTAGCTTTGCTTCTGACATGTTTTTGAGTGTGAAAAATGAGGTCTAATTTCCAGATCCAAGTGAGGGCATCAACTTTACACACTGAATTTTTCGCAGTTCAGATAGTATTTAGAGGAAATGTATACAGTGAGACATTTATCTCCATGTGAGGCGGACATAGAGTCCATGACTAAAACTCAGCAAATACTGACCTTTGTTCTCTAGGGATTTACATTGCAAAGAGCCAGAAATTTTATTTATTGGTCCCGTGTCTGCCCACTTAGCTGAGAGCGACTTGCTCATTCGTTGGTGTCGGGCACATGGGCTGATTCTATGGTTTTGCTATTGCCCATGGAGCTACGATGAACACGGGTGTGCCGGTGTCTTCCTGTGCCCCCTCCTTTGGACTCAAGCCTGGCGGCGTGGTGTGTTCGTACTGTGGTGCAGTCTGAGCTTTTGAGGCTCCTCTGTACAGATTTCCATAGTGGTTGCACTGGTTGGTTTACAACCCCACCAACACCATGTGAGGCTTCCTTTTTCCCATATTCTTGCCAGCATTTGTTATTTGTTTTCTTGATGATTGGTGTCCGACTGGGATGAGATGAAATCTTAGTGTAGATTTTATTTGCACTTCCTTTATGGCTAAGGATACTGAACATTTCTTCATCTATCTATTAGTCACTTGTATTTCTTCTTCTGAGAAGTGTCTATTTGTTTGCTCATTTATTAATTGGGCTGTTCTTTTGCTGTTTTCTTTTAGTTCCTTGTACATTCTGCGTATTAAGCCTTTATTCACTGAATACTGCTGAAGATTTTCTCCCATTCTGTGAGTTGTCTCTTGATTCTGGTAATGTTTTTCTTTTGATGTATGAGAGCTTTTTAAGTTTGATGTAGTGCTGTTTGTCAGTTCTTACTCTTACTTGCTGAGCAATTGGAATTGTAGTCAGAGGATGACTGCACATGCTTTTTGTTTTCCTACGAGTGCCTGGAAAAGACTTCATCACACACCAGAAACGCTGCAGGGGGTGGGGCGCTCTGGCCTGGCATCCTGCAGGGTGGCCCCTTCCTGCCCCTTAACCGCTCGTGACCTCCCTGACCTGTGGCCCTGGGTTTTCCCAGGCACCCTTGTCACGTCGTGAGAGGACCAGTGAGAGAACCGCGGTGCCTGGGCCTGTGCAGGTTGCCTTCCCAGGTTTTAGTAACCCACATTCAACCACAGTCTGAAAATGTTAAACAGGGAAGATTCCAGAAATGAAGGGTTTGTGGTTAGCCACTTGGTGGGAACAGTGATGGCCTGCATCCCGGGCGAGGGCGGTGCCCTGCTCCACTACTGCACAGCTCGGACTTTACGCATCAAGGCTGCTTGGCCTTCATCATCAGGTTGAGGCCTCCTAAATGAAGACCGTAGGCTATTTAAATGATGTTTGTAATGCTCACACTTACTCAGCCACTTTATTCTAGGTCATGTTTCTTACCAACTGGAAATACATTGTGAATTCAAAGAAGACACATTTCAACTGTCACTTTAACTAAAAGTCTGTGCAACCTGAGATTTCTTCCTTCTGGTCTGTGTAGTGGGTGGCCGTTTCCACCCCTCAGACCCAAAGTGTGCATCAACCAGCTGGGCCATGGAGACACGAGGGGATGGCGGGGACCTGTGTCCCGCACAGACTTGCTGCCAGCGTGAGAATGGCCACGCGCCCACCATCGAGGAGAGTCACCAGAGAAGAGCGTTCCAGCACCCGCGTCCACAGACTGTCCCCCCCTCCTTCGCGCTCCCTCCGGGTAGTCATTCTTTGATAGTGAGCGCGGATAGCTTTTCCTTCCTGGGAAGAAAGCTGCACCCATGCTGCTTCTACCTGGTCACGCAGCGGCTCAGACACCGCCCGGCGTACGTCCCGTTGATGTTTTCACTGTGACCTTCCATTCTGGGTCAGCATCGCAAGCAAGGCCTGGGGCTGAGCCATGTCCACTGCCGCAGGCAGGACTTTTGTGAGGACCGGGGGTGTCTCCCACCTGTGGGTGGGGTCAGGGAGAGCTTGCTCCACGCCTTGCTGTTGGAAGCATCCCTGGTTTCAAAGACGAGCAGATCATGTGGGAACACATGGCCGTGTGCGAGACACTTGCTGGTTTTTGGGGGTCGGTGGACACCTCTCAGAGTCAGCGTTGTGAGCACATTTTGAGATGAGCAGAGCTCACATTCTGTCAGATCCTTCTCTGCCCATTCGTGTCCCGATGCTGCAACTTCAGCCTTGCTAAGGACGTGGTAACAGTGCCGAGTAGAATGAAGTGAGGGGAGCCGTGGGCATGAAGCTGAGCCCCTGCCCTCCTGCAGAAAGCACGCCGCTGGTTGAGTGTGCCCTGTGCGTGTGAATGAAGCAGGCACGAGGGGCAGAGGTCACGATCAAGGGCACCACTGACGTACTCCGGGAATTCTCATCCAGCACTTGTCCAGCGTGAGTTTACTTGATAGTGTAACTACTGGCGATGAACATGTATGTCAGGAAGTAAACATCCATCTTAAAGCCTGGTGGTGACAAAACAATATTTATACAGTGGAGTGTGTTATCTTCAGGTAAAAGATAAACTGTGCAGTTATTGAAGAGTCTGTCTGGCAGACAGCTTCCACTGATTGTCACATCAGGAAATTTGCTTATTTGTTCTTAAAAGACAGGGAAGCGATTCTGATGCTAACAGGTTTTGCACTCCAGGGGACACCATGGAGAGATGGTGAGGTGCGTTCTGGTGACCGTTAGCTGCCAGCAGTGGAGCCCACCTGCAGGCCCTCACTGCCCGGGCAGCCAGAGCTCCAGAGCGGCAGGCGCTTGGCGGCGTGGCCGCGGATGCTTCCGGAGCTCCAGGGCGGCAGGCGCTTGGCGGTGTGGCCGCGGATGCTTCCGGAGCTCCAGGGCGGCAGGCGCTCGGTGGCGTGGCCGCGGATGCTTCCGGAGCTCACAGAGGCAGACATGGTTCCCGCTCACAACCCCCCATTTCTGACTGGATCAGGAGTGAGGACGCGGTCTTAGGAATGCTCATAGGATTGACTCAGCCAGGAGCGGATGGAGATTATGCACAACCGAGAGATGAACATCTCTGAGCTGAAGTTTGAAGAAACCCAAACCCAGGCAAGTAACTGGAAGCCCACAGCTCAGTTCTCTGCTGCCAGGGGGCCGTGCAGCACTCTGGCCATGGACTGGCTCCGGAGCCCTGTGGCTTAGGACTGGCCTCCAGGGATGGCGAGTGTCTGCGGGCTGTCTCTCCTCTTCGTACCCGCCTGGCAGCTGGCCCAGGTCTTTGAGAGCACAGCGAGCAGTGGGCATCACACTGCAGCAGGCCAGTGTATGGTGCGTGCTTTGAGGACGAAGACACGGAAGCGAAGAGATTCAAGATGACATCGCACAGACCACATGTGAATGTCAGACCTGGAACGGAACCCGCAGTCCTGCTTAGCCTTGGCTTCTGTTCTGGTGGTCGTGTTTGTGAGCAGAGACACCACGGCTTTGTTCATTCCTGGAATGAGGCAGGCGGCCATGGATCCTGAGTGCCTCGAGCTCCTACCCTGAGTCCACCCAGGACTGCGCTCAGCTCCTTTCTCCAGAGAGTAAAGCTCCTAAGCTGCAGGCCGGAAAACGCAGGCATTTGGGGAACTGTTCAGAGGAGCACAGCTGCCTGATGGAGACCGAGCACCAGATGACAGAGAGGGCTCATGTCTGCCCAGAGCCACCCAGAGCTCAGCTGGCCTCCAGCGATGGATGTCGGATTAACAAATTGTGAACAGACAGAGTATGTCTCCGCTGCCTTGAATCGGTGCTGTCAGAGCCTATGTGCTGGTATGACAGGAAGCTGGAGGAGCTGTGCTGTCTGTCATCTGTTGGAGATTGGAGTCTGCACAGTGCTTGCTGCATAAGGAATGCCAGGCCTTGTGGATGACTGAGGCCGTCCTGGCCGGTTTAAATGCAGAAATGCGGGCAAAGCCAGTGCCTCTGCAGGAAGTGAGTGGTGCAAAGTCCCAGTTCCCCTGGCCAGCGAAGACTCCACAGAGGCTGACTCAGTGGAGCGGATACCCTTTCCTGGGTGCTCTCCTGGCGACCTGAGGTTGTGTGCCAACTGGACATGGCCGGTGGTTGCAGGTCTCTGAACGGGAGGAAGGCTGCCTCAGCCCTGAAGAAATCCAAGCCCCTGCGTGGGCTAAGCTGAAGCCATGTTCACAAAGGACCCTTCCCATGGTTTTGGAGTTTCCAAAGGACGTAGCCTGCCCAGGAAATGCGTTCTTGTCTGGGAATGAGGGCGCAGAGGTGATGTGGTTACTGGGGTGCTTGCAAGGGACTGCTCGGCAGGAGCTTCACGAATGTCAGATGAGGGACACTCCCCCATCATCCTGTGCACGTCTAGGACAGTGATGTGCTGGGAAGTTAGGCCTTCGTGAACTCAGCAACTATTTACTTAATGGCTGCTTGCCTGAATCTCTGTGCTGGACATGACGGGGGTACGGAGCTGCCTGAAATACTTGGTGAAGCAGTGGGTGTGTGAGGAGAAAAAGCCCGTGGGGTCCTGTGGTGGGGCCCTGCAGGCACCGTGTCCAGGGCGGCCGGTCCGCTCATGGGTCTGCGTGTGGAGAGAGTGCTCTTAGGTCTTGACTGACTTGACCCAGAGTTATGAAGCACAGTCAGCCAACTGTGGATCTCGCCAGATCCAAACCCATTTCAGACCTGTACCACCAGGGGTCAGAGGTCATGCTGAGGGAAGAAGGGCCAGTGGGGCCTCTTCCCACCTGAGCCCCCAACCCTTGTTTCTGTGCTTTAACAGGACAGGCGGCCTCCCTCCAGCTCCGTTGTGTCCTGACTTCTGAGCACAGCCGTGACACCGCGGGCGCCGCGAGCCGTGCCGGGAGAGTCGGTCACTCGCCACGGCCTTCTCCACTTGAGGTCTTCAGTCTTAAATCAGGGAGTTGCCCTTGGCCTTTGTGTTCTCCCTCTCTGGCCTTGGGTTTCAGCCTTGTGCTCCTGAGCCACGGTGCTGTGCCCAGAGCCACGGGGTGAACTTGGCGAGTGGGCCCCAGCAAGCCCTCGGATGCCCGACCCCAGGCTGGCCTCTCTGGCTCAGGCCGTGGTTAGAGCCAGGTGTGGGAATGCCCTGCCAGCCGGTGGGGAGTGTCAGTGCCTGCCCTCAGGGTAGGCAGAGGAAGTGCAGCGGCACCACGCCCTCCCGGCAGTTCCTGAGCCAGGGAACAGGCTGTCCTGCCCGTCAGTCTCCAAGACCATGTGTGACAGCCTCCCGGTGGCCCCCAGCCTGCCCCGTGCCCTGTGGCAGATGTGGCCCGAGCTGCTTCTGCGGCTGTGAGTGATTCTTGATTAGGGTTTTGTCTTCCTGGGTCCCAAGTGAGGCACTGGAGGTAGGAAAGTGGAACTCGGGCATCTCTGTTGCTCTTCACGTTCAGTAGTGAGCCCCGATTCCCACCAACAGAGTGCTGCAGATGAGCACCTGTGCAGACAGCAGAGGGTGGCCTGTTCAATGAGAGCCACGGTGCTGAGAGTAATGGGGCTGAGGCCAGGCCTCAGAGGCGGAGAGAGGGCCCAGCGGCCCACAGACCTGCGTCTAGCATGCGGTATCCTATGACAGTTCAAACACCATCACATCTTCTTCAGCCACCCCGTGCTCTGCCTGGCACACCTGTGCTTGTGTTGGGATGGACGTGTAGGGATGTGATTTGGAAGGTGGGGTTGTAAACGCAGGAACAGGCTCTCCTCTGAGTCTGGAGGGTGCATCTAATTCCCCACTGGCCTAGACACATCAGCCCGTCCACCCCTATGAAATGGGACGGTGGCGTCCCCCCTGGTGGGCTCAGCTCCGTGCTTCCTGGAGCAAGGCGCTGTGTGAGGTTCTCGTGGAAACGCTGTGGCCTCGGCGGGGGAGAGCATTCGCAGGGTCCTGTGGTGCGGGGTCACGGGCCTGTCCCAGCACGGATTCTCTGCCCCCTCCTGTGGGGGAGGCTGAGCCCAGACCCATGGCTCCCATCCTCTGCTGTGTCCGTCTATCCGTCTGTCCCCAGCATGTGTGCGCCCTCAGTGCCAGGTCCCTGAGTGGGCCCGGTGTCCTGGTGTGGCCCCAGAAAGGCAGCTGTGCCCTGTGTCTGCTGCCTGCCCCTCCTGGAGATCTGCTTGATCGTCAGGATGACTTGAACTGGGGAAGTAAAACAGCACTGACAGGAGCACTTCACTACTGCGGGCTTGGTGGCCTTGTGTGCACGTGCATCCTGTGTGCTTTGTGGCCTTGTGCGTGTGTCCCTGTGTGCTTGGTGGCCTTGTGTGTGTGTCCTGTGTGCTTTGTGGCCGTGTGTGTGTATGTGTGCATCCTGTGTGCTTTGTGGCCTTATGTGTGTGTGTGTTCTGTGTGCTTTGTGGCCATGTGTGTGTGTGTGTGTGTGTCCTGTGTGCTTTGTGGCCTTGTGTGTGTGTGTGTGTGTGCTTTGTGGCCTTGTGTGTGTGTGTGTGTCCCGTGTGCCTTGTGTCCTTGTGTGTGTGTGTGTGTGTCCTGTGTGCTTTGTGGCCGTGTGTGTGTGTATGTCCTGTGTGCTTTGTGGCCTTGTGTGTGTGTGTGTGTCCTGTGTGCTTTGTGGCCTTGTGTGTGTGTGTCCTGTGTGCTTTGTGTCCTTGTGTGTGTGTGTGTGTCCTGTGTGCTTTGTGGCCTTGTGTGTGTGTGTGTGTCCTGTGTGCTTTGTGGCCTTGTGTGTGTGTGTGTGTCCTGTGTGCTTTGTGGCCTTGTGTGTGTGTGTGTGTGTGCTTTGTGGCCGTGTGTGTGTGTGTGTCCTGTGTGCTTTGTGGTTGTGTGTGTGTGTGGTGTGTGTGGCCGTGTGTGTGTGTGTGTGTGTGTGTGTGTGTCCCCTGTGTGCCTTATGACCTTAATGTCTGGCTTCCCCCTCCCTCACAAATCCACACAAGCTCCTTTCCTTTCAGTTCACTGGAAGTTTTCCACCTTGAGGTGTCTGCCGCACTATATGTGCCCAGGGCTAGGACACCAGAGCGTAATGATAGTTTTGATGGGAGCAATAACGTGGCAATCAGCGAGAATGGAGGGTTGGTGAAGACGGGTCTCTTCTGTGTCTGGGGCCTTGCTTTGAGGTGCGGGCTGCGGTCTGCATTGTGGGTGCCTGTGTCCACGGTGTTTGCGGGAAGCACGGGGGCTATGCAGAGCCACGTGGCTGGAGCAGATGCCGCAGATGCTGCTCCCCTGTGCCCTGTGAGGCCAAGCTGGTCTCTGCTGTCCCCAGGGAGGGGTGTGTCAGGGCTCGGGGCCGAGTGGGGTTGTGGGCCATGTGAGGCCCTAGGTCCATGTGGGGTTGGGGGCCGTGTGGGGTTGTGGGCCATGTGAGGCCCTAGGTCCATGTGGGGTTGGGGGCCGAGTGGGGCCCTGGGGCACTGTGGGGGTCAGGAGCCGTGTGGGGGTCAAGGGCCGTGTGGGGTCAGGGGCTGTGTGGGGCCCTGGGGCAGTGTGGGGGTCAAGGGCTGTGTGGGGTCAGGGGCCATGTGGGGTCAGGGGCCGTGTGGGGTCAGGGGCCGCGTGGGCCCTGGGGCAGTGTGGGGGTCGGGAGCCATGTGGGGTCAGGGGCCGTGTGGGGTCAGGGGCCGTGTGGGGCCCTGGGGCAGTGTGGGAGTCGGGAGCCATGTGGGGTCAGGGGCCGTGTGGGGTCAGGGGCCGCGTGGGGTCAGGGGCCGTGTGGGGTCAGGGGCCGTGTGGGGCCCTGGGGCAGTGGGGCCTTGTGCCTCTACCAGGCTGCAGGTTCCCAGGGCCTGGCAGCGCCGGGTGCTGAGGCAATCGTCCTCTAGGGGGAGCCCTGTGCTTGCCTTGCAGGGCCCCTGGCTGGCGAACTCTGATCGCCCTGGCAGTGGAAAGGCCAGGCACAAACATGTGGGCAGCAGCCTGGCTTAGGGGAGCCCACACGGCCCGGGCGAGGTCTGGCCCTCTGCCTCCTGTGTGTGGGGTCAGATACCAGAGCTGGGCCCGGGCAGCGTCTCCCCACGCGGCCTGTTTCAGGGTCCTGATGCAAGTGTGGAAATCAGCTGCTGGCTGTGGAGGAGGGTCTGCAGCGCGGCCCCCGAGGTGGCAGAAAGACAGCCTGCAGTCGGAGCTCGTAGCACTTGATCTGGGGCCTTGAATCTCTGCCACGTAACTTATTACCTTGTAAAAGTGAACCGCACAGCGGTGGGCGTGGACTCGTGTCTCCCGTGGATGTGCGTAGACAGGCATGCAGAGCTGTGGAGCTCAGCCTGGTGAGGTAGAACTGGGTGCTCACTGCCCGGTGAGCAGCGCACAGGGAGCGCGGCTCCACCACAGCACATGCCAGGATGCTAGCACACGATTCTGGATGAGGTCAAAGCTTTCCGGCATCTTCCGAGGGGTGCGGGTACAGACGTGGAAGCGTGCAGACAGATGGGCGTTCTGCACTCATAGGCCCCCGCTGGCCGCCGGTCAGGGAGGGGATAATGGTGGGAAAGAGTCCGGTGTGGTCTTCTGGCGATGGGCGTGCTCTGAGTGGGTCTGTGCCAGGCATGAGCAGAAGGGAGGCGTTGTCTGCGCCGAGGTGCCCAGAACTCTGCCAGGATGGCTCACCAGTGCCTTGGAGCCACAGGAAGGTCTAGGAAAACCACACGATGGTGGAATAGGAGCAGCCATGGGAAGACGCTGTGTCGTCAGTGAATGTGGAGAGGCAGATCTGCAGGGAGGCCTGCCGGAGTGGAGGGAAGGCCTGAGGCCAGCGGGACAGATCGCCCACCATTATACGGCGGGCTGCGGGCCTCGCAGCCCCTTCAAAGCCCAGGTCCGCCCAGGGCACAGAGGACAGGCCAGCGGGACAGATCGCCCACCATTACACGGCAGGCTGCGGGCCTCGCAGCCCCTTCGAAGCCCAGGTCCGCCCAGGACACAGAGGACAGGCCATGCATTGTCCTGCCGCCCCAGCCTGCTTGCAGCATGCAGTCTCCTCTCTGCAGTTGTTCGGCAAGTATGAGCTGCCTCTGGCTTTTGATCCTGCTGGTCCGCTCAGTCTGGCACAGGCGCCTGTGCTAGGTGGGGTGAGGGAGCGGCACAAAGCCCGGCCTTGGTGAGAGGTTATCAGCCACATCGCGGATCAATGGCGTGCATGAGATTTTAATGGGACAGAATGGACTCGGGGCTCCCGCTGCCTCTGGATTTGTTGTGTTCACTTGGCAAACTTCAGACCGTCCTTCAGCTCCACCCTGCGCCCCTCGCTGGCGAGGACGGGCAGGGTGAGAAGCGATGACAGCGTTGTGCTGGCTTCTCCCACTGCATTGTGATCTCTGTGGTGAGTGAACTCCCGCTGTGTAATCAGAACACCGGAAGGCACAGGCTCACGGCCCGCATCTTCACTGAGCAAAATTTAAAATGTTATCTACCTTGTCAGTTTCGAGATCCTCAAAGCCTAAATCACCAAAAATGCAGTTCCCATGGAAAAAAAGAAACTGTCAGAGGGGTGAAGGCTGCCGTGTCCCTGACCGTACACAGCGCACGGAGTCACATACAGAGCGAGTGTCTTGGGAAGGCTGCACACTCTCCATGTTCCTGTGAGGGCCCTGCGCATCCCCTGTGCATCCCCTGTGAGGGCTCTGTGCGTCCTGTATGTCCAGTGCGTCCTGTGCGTCCTGTGCGTCCTGTGCGTCCTGTGCGTCCTGT
>NW_012267290.1:5786897-5800248 GCF_000151885.1 Dipodomys ordii | reverse complement strand
CCTGTATGTCCTGTGCGTCCTGTGCGTCCTGTGCGTCCTGTATGTCCTGTGCGTCCTGTGCGTCCTGTGCGTCCTGTATGTCCTGTGCGTCCTGTATGTCCTGTGCGTCCTGTGCGTCCTGTATGTCCTGTGCGTCCTGTATGTCCTGTGCGTCCTGTGCGTCCTGTGCGTCCTGTGCATCTGGCCCTGTGTGCTGGGCCCGTCCTCGGGTGGTGGCGGGGGCTGGGCTGCGCCACCTGCGTCCTCTGGGCGTGCTCTCTTTACCATGCTCTCCCCACAAGGTCTGCTTTCTTCCATCCTTCATAAAGGATGCCTGCTCTGCCCTCACTCCTCCCTTTCTTTCTGGACCTTGTGTCGATTCAGCTCCCAGCTACCCAGTGCCACGAAGCTGCCCTCAGGGTCCTGCTGACCTCCCCCTGCCCGTGCCAGGGTCGGGTCCTGGTGCTTGGTGTGCATTCCAGTCCTACCCTGACCCCAGGCCCCCAGGGCTCCCTGTGGCTCCACCTGGCTCCTGCTGCTCTTGTGAGTCAAGCCCAGTCCCCAGACCCGCCCCAGGCCCGCCCCAGGCCCGCCCCAGGCCCGCCCCAGGCCCGCCCCAGGCTCCCCAGGCCCCTGCTCTCTACCTGCATCCTCACTTGGTGAGATGTGCCCAGTTCCCAGGCCTGCCCCAGGCCCGCCCCAGGCCCGCCCCAGGCCCCTGCTCTCTACCTGCATCCTCACTTGGTGAGATGTGCCCAGCACTTTGTCTCTGCCAGCGTAACCCGTGCTCCTCTGGGCACACATCTCCTCTGGACGCTCCCTCTGGATATGCAGGGCGTGGGGCACACAAGCCTGGAAAGTCACCGTCCGCTCACCAGCGCGTAGAATAAAGCTAGGCTGTTATTAAGAGAAAGGTTATTTTTGAAGTGTAATGTGAGTTTAATTACCTTTATTTCCCCACTGCCTTTGTTGTTCTGCTTTGAGCACTTTCTAATTCAGCATGATGGAACCTGGGCATTTCAGAGGCATTCGCTTTGTGGTTCCCCCAGGGCACGGCCTACCAGGTGCACATGCTCCTCTGCCTCCAGTGTCTTCTATGACTTGGGTTAGATGCTTGCCCCTGCCCCTGCCCCAGCAGGGGATGTTGCAGCTGCAGATGTGCGTTTGAGTGGAAGTTACTGATTCAGATCTCCTCTTCAGGGATGGGGTGGGGGTGGACTTTAAAAGGCCTAAGTAATAATAGACCATGGATGTGAACATTTATTAGTACTCTGTCTTCTTGGCAGTCCTAGAATTTGAACTCAGGACCTATTACATGCGTCTCAGACTTCTCTTTCTTTTAGTTATTTTTCAGGTAGAGTCTCCTATGTGATACCTGGGGCTGGCCTTAGATTTGCACCCCTCCATCCGGCTTCTCTGCCTAGCTGGGACCATGGGCATGTACCACTGCACCTGGGTTATTTATTGAGGTGGTTACTAGTGAGCTAGCTTTTTGCCTGAGCTCCTTGGAAATCTTAAGTAGCTGCAGTTACAGGTGGGAGCCACCATTACAAGTCCTCCTTGGTGCTTCTCTACACGGTAGGTGTCTGTCCCTCTCAGTAGCCCAGAAGGCCGCTTGAGATGTGTGGGCACCTGTGAGTAAATCTGGGAGTGAACCAGCTCTCTGTTGTCTTGTGTAGGTTGGCTAAGAGACAATGTCCCTTCCACCCAACTTCCGATTAAAGAAGTGCTTGTGGAGTGAGGGCCTGATGATTTATTGAACTTACTACTGTGTTTGGAGCTCACCCTAAGCTCCCATTTCTTTCTGTCCAGTCCCGCAGGTTAGCTCATAGTTCACAGCAAATGCCCCACAAAAGTGCACAGGACCTGAAGCTCTGGTGTGCAGCCTCCTCTTGCATTTTAAAGTGATCATATCAGCGGGTGGCTCACGCCTGGAGGCCAAGATCTGAGGATGGTGGCTCAAAGCTAGCCCAGGCAGGAGAATCTGTGTGATTCTGACCTCTAATTAACTACCAGAAAAGCTGCAAGTAGAGGTGTGCATCAAGCAGTAGAGCGAAAGAAGTCACAGCACCCAGGCCCTGAGTTCAAGCCCCAGGAGTAGTGTGCGTGTGCGCGCACACACGCGCGCGCACACACACACACACACACACAGATAATAGGACTTTGGAAACAGCTTTTTGAGCTGTAATCCACATACCATAAAAGTCACTCATTTCAGGCATAACATTTGATGGTGATGGTCTTAGAATATTTATGGAGTTGTGTGCCGTCTGTCACCCACTTCCGAAGCGTTCTTTATTACATCCCCAAGAAACCACAGCCCCACGGGGTGCACCACTGCCCTCCCCAGCTCTGGGAGCCGTCTTCCTTCCACACCCAGCTGAGCTCCTGGGGCAGTTTCTCGGAGTCACAGGCGTGGACAAGGGCTTCTTTCACTCTGCTTCTGCATGGATGAGTACTTTATTATTTTCAAATGTTGTTTATTTTCCATCCAGCAGTTGATGATGTTTTTGTTTCCAATTTGTTTCTGCCTATCAGCAGTAATGGTCTGAGCACCCACACGTGATGCATGCGTAGAAGTGTTTTAAGTGCTCTTGGGTGCGTAAGTAGCAGCAGCGTCTCCTGAGTAAGGTGGGAGCTCTGCGTGATTGAAGAATCCCATGCTGCTTCCCAGAGGGGCCGCGCCATTTTGTTGTCATGCTGGCAGTAGACATGTTCTAGTTGCTCCACACCCTTATAGCACTAGTTATGTACTGTCTTTTTAAATGGGAGTATTGGGGCCTGAACATTTCTGCTGGTTAACTGGAGATAGGAGTCTCTTGGATTTACCTGCCTGGGCTGGCTTTCAGCCAGGATCCTCTGGCTCGGGCCCCTGGCAGCTAGGGTTATAGGTGTGAACTGCTGGTACCTGGCAGTGTCTGTCCTTTGAATTATGGCATCCTGGGGGTGTCCAGTGTTAATTTTCATCTTCATGAAGACTACTTTTGTTGATGATATTGTAGGCACTAGTTGGCCATTTCTTTATCTTCTTTGGAGAAATTTCCTCTCACTTCTTCTATCCATTTAAAAATGTTGTTTTAATGTTATTTAAATATTTTGGATGTAAGTCCAAAGTATAGCTGTTTGTTTGAAAGAATACTTGACATATCATAGAAGGAAAGCTGCTTTCTTCTTTCTTTTATTTTTAAAATTAAATCTATCGAAGTACTTGAGTTTTCAGGAGGTGCAGTAAGTAGTACATGATTTCCAAATCATTCCCTTCCTTTTGTAAATTGCCATTTTGCTTTCTCGATGGTGTGTGTGTGACTGAGCGCTTTGGATTCTGAGGAAGCCCGGCTTACCTTTGGCTGTGTCCCTTGTGCCCAGTGCTGCCTCTGGGAGGTCACCGCTAGTCTCAGGAGGAAGAGCCCTGGGCCGTGCCCCTGGAGCTCTCCTGCCAAGCTCTGGGATCTGGACCTGAATTAATTTTCACATATGGTGTGAGGTTGGGATCCAACTTACTTTTTCCCAATGTGGATTTCCAGTTGCCCCTGAGTAACATCCTTTCCCTTCAAAGCCTGCTGGTGCTGCCTCAGTTCATTCAGGTTGTGGGAACAGATTCTCACAGGCTCGGGGGCTTATAAAATTGGTATTTTCCATATTTGCAGGGCAGGAAGCCCCACCTGGGTATGGCTGCCCCAGTGTCTGGCAGGCTGCCCCCAATCTCTGCAGGGAAGCTGCTCGAGGCAGGGAAGCTCTGTTATCTTTCATACAGACACAAACCCATGCATGGACACTCACGGCCTCATTGCTCCCAAAGCCCACACCTCCTAGCCCTGTGTCTTTGGCAATTGGTTCTCAACAGATGAATGGGGGCATAGACATCCGGCACATGGCTGCTGCCTTGTGGAAAGCAAGTTTCAGTGGCTTATCTTTGAGCTCCCAGTTTTGTTCCACTGCTCTACGTGTGGGCTGTGTGAGGAGCTGGAACTCGATCTTTCTTCTGTGCTTAAAAATCTTAGAACAGAGGCATCCAGGGTGCTGACTTTGGTTATTGGACCCTGCGGTGTGTGAGGTCTCGGGCAGCCTGAGCGGGCTTCTGGTCTAGCTAGGAGCTGACAGTGGGCACTTTGTGTCCAGCCCCTTGTCCTCGGAGACCTTACTGTGCCACACAAGACACACACAATAGAACTGGCAGGAAATTTAAATGAGAACTACGTGAAGAACGCATGAGTTGCTCAGAGTCGGGCCTCTTTGCTCTTGTTTGATCTGTCCCGTGGAGTTCTTGTCTTCATTGAATAAGGAATGCCAAAGGATCACAGACTGCAGAATTGTCTTCAGAATTTGAGCCCAGGTTCATCTGTGATGGCGTTGCCCTTTCTGTCTTTGGGGCCTCTGCAGGTGATAGCAGTGTGATGTGAAAGTTGTGTGTTCACAGGTACTGCTGGCTGAAGTTTCTCTTCTCAGCAGAGCTCTGGGAGGCACGGAGGCTCCTCCTGCTCATGATCTAGAGCAGCCTCCCTCTCCTCTCCTGTCAGGAAACAATGAAGAAGGGCTGTAGGATCTGAGTGACTTTGACTTGAGCTCTTTGACCTGAGCCTGGCTGGAACCCAGTTCTGTTACTGAGCTTGAGGTCCTGGGTAAATCTGCCCCCCACCCCAGGTGTTTCGTTTCCTCTACAAAACAAGAAGCTTGTGTTCGATAGTCTCCTAGACCCATAAATATGACTAAGTGTTTTTCACATCTATATTTAAAACTGCATGTGAAGACTAAAGGGTAGGAAAATAGCGATGATTCTACCGGCCAAGTCTCAGTGGAGCTGAGCTTTCAGGAAGTACACTAAGTTTTAGAAGCCCCGAAAAGCATGGTAAGAGACTGACAGAGCTGTGTGCCGCCCCGGAGTGCGGCCTCGCATTGTGGGACAAATTCTCGTAAAATATGTGCTGCAGGGACGATTTTGGAGAGGGGTCACCAGTAACTCTCTGGAGGAGCATGAGATGATTCTGTGACTTTATACCTTAGGACTTTATATTTCACAGGATTCAATTGCTTGGGTAAAAACTTGTCATGAAGTTGTGAGGAGTATTGCAATGGGTTTAACAGACTTTTTCTGCATCTGCCTCCCCAGGATCCTCTCCAAGGTCTTCTGCCCGGTGCCACACCCTAGTCAGAAATGTCAGGTTGGAAAGAGCTGTTTGTTTGAAAGCCTCTTTCGAAACACTTTACACTTAATAGGAGGAACGCTGCTTTCCTTTTTTCCTTTATTTTTAAAAATTAAATCTATTGTGTTTTAATTTCTGGTTATGTAAATATTTTTAAAAGGGAGACTATATAAAACAAGAAACTACTTATTCTGTATTTCACTGCTTTAAAATAACCGCCACAGGCAGGGCACTGGATTTACCCTCAGAATAGAAAAACAAGCAGGCAAGACTGCAGGCACACAAACACAACAACAAACAAGCACTTTCATGAACACCGTCAAATACACAGTGCATATAGACACATACAACCACAGGTGTGTATGCATGAACAGCAACATGCACACAAGAATGCAGATTTATATACTGCTGCAGATACACACATGAACACACATGTACACAACTGTACACAGACATGTATGCATGACAAGTACATGGATGATCAAGATGTCACACGTGAATGCGTACATGTATATACAACCATAGGTGCAGGAACACACATCAGCACAAACACATGTATACATGAATGCAGACATACACAAAATAGTGCCTACACCCATGACTATCACATACACAAAGCCCTTCAGGTTTATGTATGAACACAGATACCTGCTGGCGAGAATGTGCATGCACACATACAAATGTAGACATATACAACTGCCGGTGCATACACAGACACAAGCACACGCAGACCTAAATGTAGATGTACAAAACAACAGACACATGTATGAACACAAACCCACATGAATACAGGCACAAACATGAATACAGAGACAAGTAAATGCATGAGCACAACACATGCACACATTTATATAAACACACAAACACAGGTATATACATGAACTCCATCAAGTGCATGTGCAAGTGTAGGTACATGTACACAACCATTGCATACATGGATGCAGACACATAACTACAGACGGATGTGCATAACTACATACACACTTACAGACACATGTGCATGAAGACATGCACACAATCAGGCCTGTGCATGTACACAACCATTGCATACATGGATGCAGACACATAACTACAGACGGATGTGCATAACGACATACACACTTACAGACACATGTGCATGAAGACATGCACACAATCAGGCCTGTGCATGTACATAGACCAGGTACACATGCATGTGGGCACACATCTACTGTCTGTTCTCAGAGGATACATTGTTGTCAAGGAAATGTTTCTCTTCCATTTCTTCTCTTCTTCATGCCTTCCCTCAGTTATTTTTCTTGGAAAGAAAGAAGAAAGAAAGAAGTCCATAGTTTTGTTTTGCCTAAGAAACATGTCAGGATATATGGGATATTCACAGTTGGATAATCTGTAGCCTGTGAAGTAGATCATAGTAGAAGAGAACCGCTACAAATAATGTTAATACGAGTCAGTGTAGCACAGAGGATGGGAAAGTTTGCTCTAATATTTAGAGGAGGGAGTGGACAAGGCATACTTTGAGTAATTTGCGTAATTTCTGCAGTCCAGGCCTTGTGCACAAGAGGTCACGGTGACAGGGTGGGTGAGTGAAGGGAGGAGCAGGAGGAAAAGGAGGAGGAGAGGGGGTGAGTGAAGGGAGGAGGAGGAGGAAAAGGAGGAAAAGGAGGAGGTCGGGGGTGAGTGAAGGGAGGAGCAGGAGGAAAATGAGGAGGTCGGGGGTGAGTGAAGGGAGGAGTAGGAGGAAAAGGAGGAGGTCGGGGGTGAGTGAAGGGAGGAGGAGGTCAGGGGTGAGTGAAGGGAGGAGGAGGAAAAGGAGGAGGTCGGGGGTGAGTGAAGGGAGGAGGAGGTTGGGGGTGAGTGAAAGGAGGAGGTCGGGGGTGAGTGAAGGGAGGAGGAGGGGTTCCTCCTGTGGGTGAGCCTGGGCATCCCATTGCCCAGTTTGTCCTTTTCTGATTGATCTGGGAACATAACCCACCTGTATCACTACAGGGATGGATTGCTAGGATTTCTGGGTAGTTTTTAACACAGTAAGACTAGTTCCAGGGAGGCACTTTGGAGAGATAGCTTGCAAAGTACTGAGCAACGGCAGGACCTGGAAACAAACTGGAGCTGGTTGTAATTAATTCATAATTGCAATATTCAGACTCATTATCTTTCTCCAAATGCCTGTCTGTGTAGAAAACCAAACAGTAACCAGGTTAAACAAATACATTAGTCTATTACCAAGAGAAATGTAAATGTGACCTTAATTATCAAATTGCTAACGTTTCTTATTAATGTAGAGCTGTATTATGTTCACGCCTCCACTTTCATTTTATGTATTTTTACAAACACAAGAAAGGGTACCTAATGTGCATTACCCTATGTGCAGCGTGGTGCTATGGGTTGTATAATTTGGGTTATTTGGCACTGGTGAGACAGTGAATGGCGTGGACCTGAGCACACCAGCTAGAGCCTTTCCCCTCACATGTTCCGGTGACCCCTGCGCACTCCATGTCTCCTGCCCTGCACTTTCCCATCCGTGAGCAACTTCCCCTCTGCAGCCTGGAGACGCTGTGGCGTTTGGGTGCCTGCAGCGCACTATGCATTCAGCACAGTGAGTCGTAACTTGGGCTGGAAAGAGCCTGGGACAGCCCAGCCACCGCGGAGGGAGGATCCCCCGGTCCCAGCCATCTTGGAGTTCTTGGGGCCAACTGTGTTAAAACATGGAAAGTGGAATGTGTTTATGTAATTCTTGGAGGGAAGACTACAGACTGATGGAGATTATCTTGAAAAATACAAAGCAGAGTCCTGGTGGCCGCAAGGAATTTGGTGGAGGTGCAGGGTAACAGGAAATAGCTTAATTCCTGCCAGGGGCCCACCAACTCCCTGCCCGGTGCTAGCAGAATGTTACCATGGCAACCCAGGGAGTAGCTACAGCAGGTTAGCAAGCAGCAAGAAAGCATTATAATATCTAAGAATCAAAACTTTAATATTTTATTTTCATGGCCATTGCTATGCTTTCCTTTCATAACAGTAGGTTTCTATCCCGTTTATAGAAACTTATTCTGCAGGGTTTTTTTTAGAACAAGTGCTACTGGGTTTATGTCTTCCAAAAGATGGAAAGGATACTTTCGAGGAATGTACCTTCCACGTAGATCCTGTGCAGAGGGCTCAGTGATAGTCAGCAAGAGGCTTGGGGTTGGACTTGTGGTTTCCTGGTCAGCTAAACGCTGGCTCGTGGCGGCTGTCCATCACCAAAGCTACTGGGAATGGAGCTGAGAGCTGCCAGGTGGCTTCGGCTGGTCTTTAATCCATTTGCTCTTTGCTTTCCTGGCAGGGGCACACACCCACTCACACACATATGTGTGCACACATAAACACATACGTACGTGGCTCCCAGTATTTAAAAACAGCTGTGTCACTCTTTTAGTGTATTAAATAACGCCACCTCTATTTGTTCTCAACCAGATTTATAGGTGACTATTATATTAGGCTTCCATGTAAACATACGTTTTCAGATAAAAACACTGTTATGATAGTCTAACTCACAATATACTAGAATATATTATGTTTCTGTAATGTTTTTATATCTCCTATGGGATTCTTCATAAACACAAAAATTGAATAGCACACGCACGGTTATTTATCATCCCTTTCTTGTATTTTATCCTCAGAAATGATCATCATTAAATGTTTAAGTAAAACAAAGCTATAGTCTTGGGAGAAATTAAAATTATTTAAAATAATTGGATTTATGAGTTTTGCATTAAGTTGGTATTCTGCTTTGTATTCATCCTTCACCAAGATAAAAAATTTTGGAATTATATGGGTGTCGATGGCCCACGCTGATAACCTTTGACAATCAGGAGGCTGAGATCTGAGGATCATGGTTCAAAGCCTGGGCAGGAAAGTGTGAGACCCTTATAGCCAATTAATCAGCAAAAAAAGTCATAAGTAGAGCTGTGGCTCAAGTGGTAGAGCATTAGCTTTGAGTGAAAAAGCTCAGGGTCAGGGCCCCGTCCAAGCCCCTGGTCGGGCACACAAAAAAAGAGGTGGGATACTGACCAGACACTGGTGGCTCAAACCTGTAACCCTGCTGCTCAGGAAGCCAAGACTGACTGAGGGATTGTGGCTGGAGGACTTAGAAAAGTCCACAAGACTCCATTACAAATTACTAGTGTTCCATGTATTGGAGACCTGGCATAAGTGATAGAGCAACAGCCATGAGCCAACAAGACTGGGAGCCATGGCCCTGAGGTCAAAACTAGGTACCAGCAAACAAAGGACTGAGGTTAAGTTCTTCTCAAATAATCAAAAACTATAACTGACCTAGAAAGATTTTTCATGATCAAACATTTTTGTTTATAAATATCACTAGACCAAAATAATAATAGACTTCTTAGCCCATGGTGCATAAGAATAGTTTTGTCTTCACTAAACAATAGTTAATTCACACAGAATTAACTGTAGTTTGCTGCGATCTCAGCAAATGCCAGCTGCCCATTCTGAGGTGCGTTTCAGATGTTGGTGAGCATCAACTTCCCCCAAGCGTCTCCCTAAGAGTCAATCCGTGCCGTGGACGGCCAATGGAACCGAGTGCTCTTGGCATGTTAAGGCAGAGGCGCTGAGTTCACGGCAGATTTATCTCAGCTCGTTCTGCGGGGAGACACATCTCTCCTTTCTGCCCAGACGCAGGACCGGGGCTGGAACCTTCCGGCTCCCTCAGCCTTGTCTCTCTGGTCTAGACGCCCATGTGATGAACAGTGTGCACTCTCCACCGTAGCCGTGGGAGCACGGCGTCCGACTGAATGTCTGGGTGAGAAATGTTTCTTTGGACACACATTCTGTTCTTACAGAGTTACACCTCGCCCCGTTGACAAATACTCTCCCCAAATCTAAACGCCTGCCTGCCTGCCTTCCGGCCGCCCTCGGTGTCTGCCCCGGCCGGCCCCACAAGGGGAGTCGGCTGGTCGGTCGGCTCATGGAGAGACCTTGGCCAGAGAAGGGGTCTAGAGTTTGCCAAGTTCAGCTTGAATGTTGACTCTTGCTTGGATTTGGGCAAAAGGTCCTGTGGACCCCCAGTTGTTAGTCCTCACAGATGGGGCAGGAAGCCTGCTTGGCTTTGAGATTGGGAAGTTTGGATTTGGCCATGCTGGTGAGCCTGGAGTGTGTGCACTGCAGGTACAGTCTTGGCCAGGCAGGGCTTAGGAGGCAGTGGGGGTAGCCTTCTGCACATGGCCTCCCACAGCAGGTGTGAGTATCACAAGGCTCGAGTTTTAAGTATGATAACCCCTGCTTGTGAAGATCTGTATATCCTGGTGATAGACTCCGACACACTGACCTCAAATGTTTGCTGTGGCATAATTGTAGGAGAGGCTTGGCGCCTCAGCCCAGTCCCGGCACGGCTGGTCTCGCTCAGGCGCCCGTGGCCCTGGAGTTACAGACACCCACGTTTAGCATCAGCATGTGTGCCGAAGGCCAGCTGCCTCCCGTTCTCAGAATGCCCTTACTGCAGCTCACTCTGGCTCCTTCTGTTATTCTCTCCTCTTTATTTTCAAGCTTGTTTGAAAAGACTTTACTGCTGTTTTAAAGCTGTATTGCAAGGATTCACTCTTTAGGTGCTGGTTAGCTGTGCAAATGTTAAAGAAGGATTGGACTATCCCCCAACAAGTCCACAAACCCTGGCTTTCGCAGCATGGGTCCTGCGCCTGAGCAGGCAGTGTGCCCCAGGGTTCAGCGGGGATCCGGGCAGGGACAGCCCAGAGCCCATTGGGCTGTGAGCTGCTCCCGAGCACCCCCACCCCAGACAGACCTCTTTTTTGTTTTTAGTTGTGGAATTGGAACGCCACCACCCTGTCAGGGCATCGTAGTAGATGAGTGTAATCATGTCCCTGAGATTTCTATTTTAAAATTTTTGTACGCTTCTTATTGTAAAAGTGCTGTACAGAGGGGTTACAGTTACATGAGCAAGGCAATGAGTCCATTTCCTAGCGAGAGTCCCTGAGATTTCTAAGAGAGTTTGGTAGGGAGCCACTTGAAGTGTTGTCTTCATTTTCTCATGACTCATAAAAAGAAACTTTCTTAAAGAAATTAAGGAAGGACAGCGATGTGAGCCAGGACGCAAGAGTCCATGTCCCACGTCTGGCGGTCACTGACCTAATTCTTGGGAAGGAAATGTCTGTGCTGTGGAGTTGTTGCTGCAAGGTTATCATTAAACCTGTGAAAAGATTCAATGTAAGGACAAGACACACAGCGTTCTCATTAGATACACACCAAGTTGTGATCAATTGAAGTTAACTATTGTATTCACATAACTTATTAGGCAACAGAAGTAAATTAAAATGTGTTCTAACAATTGTAGGTAAAGTTGGATTCCATAGAATCCACATAAACCAGATTCAAATGCTGCGTGCATTTTCAACTTTGCTATGTTGTTCATCTTTTTCTGCCCACAAACAAGGGTATAAATCTTTAATTGCCTAATTATCCATCCTTCCCTTCTATAGATAAAAATGGTACTTTTCTAAGATCTCTGCCTTTGGTTACTGTGTCTATAACGTATGGGATGTGCTTTCACTTGATTCTCTATCTCTGCGCGAAGATTACAGAGCTCCGTGTAAATACCAGCACAGTTTTGCTGGAGGCTGTTGGTGAGGATCAGCAAAGCAGAGAGCCTTAGCTGCAATTTTCTCCCAGTGAGATTTATTTGCAAACTGTGGCCTTTCATCTTTGAGAATTGTGACTATGTTCCTTGAGACCAATACTAGAGGTTAAACTGTGTCACTAGGAAAACAAAAGGAAGATAATCTTTAATTTAATGTCACAAACAAAGCCCTTGTTGAGGCTTTGATGTTTAAGTCTTCAGAAATAAGAAAGATGTTGACATTAGAGCTGTCCTGTTCACCAATCATAAATCCTTCCTTCTGAATTAGGGACTGGACACAGGCTTGCATAAAACATGAGCACATGCTTTGCTTTACTTGTGGTTCTGAATGCATCAGAAAGAAGATGTGTTCTGCTATGAGCTTCGGAGCACTGTCTGGCTTTGAGGGTGACTGCTACAGGTGCTTCGGTTCCAAAACCAGGGTCAGCAGGGCCGAGGTGCCGGGTGGCTTTGCGTGTGGATTGATTTCTGTGGAAAGGTCTTATTTCTGCATGTGGCTCCAGTCCCACCTTCGCAGACTCAGTCCCCCTGGTCGCTTGGTAAAGAAGTGTCTAGGAACAAGCTGGCTTCCTGGACGGGCATGCACCTCGTCCCTGGCCATGTGGAGGCCTGCCTCTGTCAGGGTGAAGCCGAGTGGATCCCGAGCTCTGGAATCTGCTCTCAGTCGTAAAAATCTGTCTGTGTGCTCTCAGCCAGCCTCTCAGAAACAGCCCGTGTGCCAGCCTTGCCCAACTGCAGGCCCTGGCCCCTGAGGCTGCCGGCTCCCCCTGGCCTGTTCTCTGTGAAAGGCACAGAAGTTTACTCCTCAGACCTAGGCTCCCGAGCTGCTTCTTGGCCCAGATGGCCGGGGCTCAGCGGTGCTTCAGTCTCTGCCTCTGTGAATGGTGGTGTGGACCACGCTGACCTCCTTCAACCCTGCCAGGGGCCAGGTGTCCAAGTGCAAGCTGTTGTCCAGGTCTCTGCTGTCCTCTCTGGGACGGACTGTGGGTGCGTGAGAGGAGACTGAGCCCCCTCCGTGTACTCAGTGCTGCTTGATAAGCTCCAGTTGACCTGCTAGACGGCCGGCTCCAGGCCCCGCCCCTGTGCCCTGCCACGACCCTGTGCAGAGGTAAAGGTTTAAGAGCCAGCACTGAACCAGAGTCAGCGTGCAGATACGGTTCACAAAGCTGCCATCACCACGACACTGGCCAGCTGGCTCCAGACAGCAGCGTGGACTCTTCCAGCTCTGCAGGCAGTGGGTCTGGACTTGAGGTATCCGCCCCTCCTTTGCCTCTCTCTAGCCTCTGGTAGTTGCTGTGGCTTTGGTGTGTGGATGCATGGGTCCTGCTGGCATTTTCATGTGTCTACATCTGTGAGCATGCTGTCCACCGGGGGATGGGACGGTCTCTGTGAGCACGCTGTCCACCGGGGGACGGTCTCTGTGAGCACGCTATCCACCAGGGGATGGTCTCTGTGAGCACGCTGTCCACCGGGGGACCGGACGGTCTCTGTGAGCACGCTATCCACCAGGGGATGGTCTCTGTGAGCACGCTGTCCACCGGGGGACGGGACGGTCTCTGTGAGCACGCTGTCCACCGGGGGACGGTCTCTGTGAGCACGCTGTCCACCG
>NW_012267290.1:5780954-5785838 GCF_000151885.1 Dipodomys ordii | reverse complement strand
GGTCTCTGTGAGCACGCTGTCCACCGGGGGACGGGACGGTCTCTGTGAGCATGCTGTCCACCGGGGGACGGTCTCTGTGAGCACGCTGTCCACCAGGGGACGGGACGGTCTCTGTGAGCATGCTGTCCACCGGGGGACGGTCTCTGTGAGCATCCTGCCCACTCACTTTTATGAAGACCTCTGTCGTAGCTGCCGACGCTGCCTAGGAAGTTGCCCATTTATGGCTACTAGAGCAAATGATCTCATCACAATAGGTGGCTCCCGTCTAAATGGGGATTGTTTGTGAAATGAGATTATAGGCATTTATCTAGAAAAAGCAGGAGACAGAGCACCTGCTCTCAGTAATTGATGTCCTGGGGAATAAAGCTGCACGCGCATCGAGGCGTCATCTCCCCAGCTAATTCTGTTACCAGCACAGCGCCTGCAGTAGCTGCACTGTTCCAGGCAGCCCCCACATCCACATGGAATCCGCTCCAGATCCGTGTTTTCTATTACGCTTGAATATATGGGACACGCACCCTATGCCTGCCACCGTGCTGCAGTGTGCTTGTTTTGCAGAGTGCTGTGGCTGCTAGTCAGCCCTGTGGATACTCACTCGGTCAGCCGGTTCCCTGCCTCTGTGCTGGCTGGCGAGCCTCTGTGTGCACGGCTCCCTGTCTATTGAGAAGCCGCCTGCTCTTGCGTGTGGATGCTGCACAGGGAGCAGCAGGAGCCGCCTCGGTAAGTCAGGGTGACTGGCCTCTTCCATCCGCGCCTTGGTGTAGACTCAGCTAGGACTGGCTGCGGGGAGAGGATGGGAGCTCTCTAGCACTCGACTAGTTCATCCCACAGCTGCTTGCCTCTCGGTACTTTGCAGCATGGTTTTTCATTGCTCTGTCTCACAGCCCTGCTTGGACTGCTTCTATCAGTAAAATACTCCTGTTGTGATAGACAGCCGTGGCAGCCAGAGAGCAGGGTGCCTGCAATCCAGGGAGGATTTGGGGACAGGGTCTTGCCCAGCAGCCTAGAACTACATTCTAAGAGGACTCTTTAGCCTCCCGTTAGCCATCATTCCCATCATCACCGAATGCCGGAGCAATTTGCAGTGAAGAACTATTCTGCCCAGTTCTGGTTCTGCTCTATCGGGGTGGCCACAGCAGAGTGCTGGTTCAGTAATCCCAGGGGAAGGAGGAAGCCGTGGACCTGCGGTTATCACACCGTGTTGCCACATGCGAGCGATGTCGAGAGAAGCCTGGAGAGGCCCCTTTGTGAGGGTAGTGCTGAGGGGCTCTGTGCCTCTGCGTCAACTAGGATGAGAGGAAGGGGGGGCTGGTGGGCTCGCCTGCTGAGCCGCCCGCCCGCCCGCCCGCCCTCCGGCATTTGGCTCAGGGTCTGGAAGCGCCGTCAGGAGCAGCAGATTCAGCCTTGTGTGCTGACCAGCTTGGTCCTCTGCCCTGTGGGAGGAGACAGGGTGTTGGCGTCATGGGAAGTGCCGAGCCTGGGTAGCGCACACCTCAGAGGGTGCTGCTGGCCGTGAGTCCTGGGAACCGGGCGGCTAACGCACGCCGGGTGGGAGGGCCATGGCAACGGGAACTCTGTAGCCGGCGACTGGACCTGTGCCCGCGGGAGGCACGGCGGCTGCACGGCCGCTGTCTTTTCCTTGCATGCTTCCAGCCATTCTCCTCTGACATGCTTTTCAGGGGGGGGGGGTTGCTCTTCCTTGTGCAAAACACACATGCCTCCTTGGCAGAGCCGGCATGTCTAGCCCATTTCCAGTGGAGCTCAGGGTCCACAGGAGGGCATGTGGCCGGCTTGCCTGTCTGGAGAATGGCCGGCTCTGGGTACAAAAAGCCTTCTGCCTTGCGGGGACGGCGTACGCGCAGTGAAGGCCTGAGCATCTCCACGGCTCCACTGCCATTGGCTTCTCTGTCTCCAAGTGGATACTGACTACTTCATTCATAATTTTCTCTCCAGAGTTCAGGTGTGTTCCCCTTTACAGGCTTGGCTTACAATGGGGTGTTCTGTGGCCTTACATCTGTTCACATGATAGAATAAGTCAATGGGACTCTACAGCTGCAGGAATCATACTCACATCTAGCAACAAGTACTCTCTCGCCAGGACCACCGCTCCCAGCACCCTTGCCTGGGTGAGAGGAGGGCGGGGCGAGGGGAGAGCCAGTGGCCGAGGGATGTGAGCAGGGGTGCTGAGCAGATGAGGAGGGCTTTGGTCCGGCACCGCCAGAGCCCGCTGCGCAGGCAGGGACAAGCCTTCATTCTTGTCCTTGATTGGCGGCTGTCATTCAGCATAGCATCTGTGAGGGATGGTGTTGCCTTTTTAATGACCAGATCACTTTTATTTAGAGTTAGAAATAGCCAAAAACAAGTGATTCATAATAACAGTGCTCACTGGAAAAAAAAATACAGACACAAGATGTGCGCACAGTTCCTTAGCCTGACAAATGACAGGCCTTTCCAGAACCCAGATAAACTTTACATCTCATTTTATTACACTGGCATTAACCTGGAAGCCCCAGGTTCTCTAAAACAATGTCACTTACATTTCGATGAAGCTTTCTTTTTTCTTCAAGGAGTGAGTCTGTGCATTAGCGAATTAGACTGAGTTCTCGGAAAGGTTCCATCAAGGCAGGCTGACCGAGGGCCCTGAGCCCCTCTGCAGCCATCCGTCCTGCATTGGGACACGTGTCTTCCCTGGGGGTGTCATCTGCTGGGCCTCAGCCCCAGCTCCGCACGCACCTCAGGGCGCACCCCGGAGGGACCAGGAGGCCCCGGCTGGGAGGCTGGCCAGGGCAAAGCCCGCAGACGGCCGAGAAAGTGGGAAGGTGACCCAAGGGGAGCTGGCGTTTTGTGGGTGTTGGAGTCTTGAGATAAACCAGACACCCACACACAGTGTGTTTGCAAGTAGTGTGCGCGTGCGGGTATTTCTGGATCAGTCACTCCTCCACATGCTAACTGCACTTCCTTTGTGCAGTAGCTGCCTGAAAGAGTTATTCATCCGGCTGTGCACACCCAGCACTCAGCAGTGCCGGTCTCACACTCTGACTCAGGAAGTTGCTCACAGAGTGCAGCTCTTGCTGGGAATTTAATTATTGGGTCATTATGTTATTCATGACTATTTCAAGGTAACAACTGGTAGTAAAATTAGCATTTTTCATACGACTGGCATCAAGGAAAATAAGTCACAATACTTCCACTGGGAGAGTGTTTTGTGAACTGCTTTCCCGGCCACATTTGTTTAGTAAAAGGGTACTGGATCCAATAGCGATCGAAAGCAACGTATTTGGAAGGAGTCTGTAGTTTCTGTCTTCTATCACAAAGTATTTTGCCTCTAACTTTGTGGGGGGGTTGTTTTGTTGTTGATGATGATATTGTTTGTTTTGCTCAAGGCTAGTTCTCTACCACTTGAGCCATAGCTCCACTTCTGGATCTCTGGTGGCTTAGTGGAGATAAGAGCCTCACAGACCTTCGCACTTGGGCTGTCTTCCTGCCGTGATCCTGAGATCTCAGCCTCCTACAGGAGCAAGCCACTGGGGCCCAGCTGTGTGTTGGGAGTTTAACGTGTTTTGGGCCTGAGCCTCTGAAAAGCAGGTACATGCCTGGAGCTCCTCATGATTAGTGGAGACCAGCGGAGCATCTTTTCCTTCTAATCTGATACTGTCTTGGTATGCTGTGCACCTAAGTGCATTCTTTGTTGATCATGGAATAGTTTCCAGATAGTTCTGTGAGGACAGCTCACCTGGATTGCATGGGTTCCTAGAACTCTAGGACGTCATCTGCGTTCTCTGCTGCAGGCTGGGGTGGGTAGTATTTCCGGAGAACCTCAGAAGAGGCAGTGTTGCCTGGGCTCCGTGCGGAGCCCTTGTCGGCCCTGAGGGAGAGATGTTGCATCTCTTGGAGAGTGGCCTGTGGTCCCTGGGCCTGGCTGGATGAGTGTGCCATACGCAGGGCACAGGGCACGTCTTGCCCTGCCACTGTGGCGAACGGCATGCGGCGTGGTCAGTCGACTTCTGGGGGTGGACACCCTTAGTGAGTTGCCCTCATGGGGCATGGTCTCAACCACACCCTGAGACGGCCACCAGGGCTGTCATTCTTCCAGGAGCCCTCCCACTCCATGGCCACAGCAGCAGGCCCTTCAGACCTGCATGGACGTCTTGTGCTGCTGCTGCTGTGGGTCTTTGGTTGGGAGCCTCCCTCAACGCTTTGGTTGGTGCGAAGCCAGGCAGGGTAGAGGTGCTGACTGGATCTTTCTGTCACCCCGAGGCTGGGCTGTAAGGCCGCTTGTCACATTCAAGTCCTGGCCGGACCCTGCACCTGCGGGCCCAGGTCTGAGCCTTGCCCCACAGCCATTCTTTCTTGAAAGGGTTTGAGAAGAGTCCGTACCCCATGAGGCTTGTTGTACGGGATGTGGCTCATTCTGGCTGACCTGCTGATGACCAGAGGTGTTGCAGGCAGAGGCAGGTGTGAAAGGGTCTTGAGGAGGCCCCGGGAGGGTCCCGAGGTGCCACGCGCTCTCGCTCAGGCCACAGCGTGTGCACAGCATGTGCACACACACCACGGGCCCAGCCAATGGTGAGAACTGCAAGACTCTCCCTTGGGTGACCCATGGCTTCCTTACTGCTTTTAGGACTTCATTTTAGAGCAATTTTACTCTAAAATGTCCAGCAATATGAAGTGGCAGATACAAAGATTTTCTACATCCTCCATCCTCTCCTAGCCTCCTACCATGAACCTTCCCTTGGAGAGAGCCTTTGATATGAGTGATCAATGTAGAACACACAACATGACTGATGAATCTGCAACACACCTCACAACCGGTAAAACTACAACACACACCATGACTGATAGATCTACAACACACATCACAACCAGTAAAACTACAACGCACAC
>NW_012267290.1:5778397-5780474 GCF_000151885.1 Dipodomys ordii | reverse complement strand
GTGACTGATAGATCTACCACACACATCACAACCGGTAAAACTACAACAACGCACACCATGACTGATAGATCTACCACACAATCACAACCAGTAAAACTACAACGCACACCGTGACTGATAGATCTACCACACACATCACAACCGGTAAAACTACAATGCACTCCATGACTGATAATTCTGTAACACATCACAACCGGTAAAACTACAACACACTCCATGACTGATAAATCTGCAACACACGTCACAACCAGTAAAATTACAATGCACACCATGACTGATAGATTTACAACACACATCACAACCGGTAAAACTACAACAACGCACACCATGACTGATAGATCTACCACACAATCACAAGCGGTAAAACTATGACGCACTCCATGACTGATAATTCTGTAACACATCACAACCGGTAAAACTACAACACACTCCATGACTGATGAATCTGCAACACACATCACAACCGGTAAAACTACAATGTGCACCATGACTGATAAATCTGCAACACACGTCACAACCAGTAAAATTACAATGCACACCATGATTGATAAATCTACAACACACATCACAACCAGTAAAATTACAATGCACACCATGACTGATAAATCTACAACACACATCACAACCAGTAAAATTACAATGCACACCATGACTGATTAATCTACAACACACATCACAACCGGTAAAATTACAATGCACACCATGATTGATAAATCTACAACACACATCACAACTGGTAAAACTACAATGCACACCATGACTGATAAATCTATAACACACATCACAACCAGTAAAATTACAATGCACACTATGACTGATTAATCTACAACACACATCACAACTGGTAAAACTACAACGCATATCCCATTGTCCCCACCCAGAGGCCATGGCTCACATGGTAGTTCACACATTAGATTGGCTTGGCCAAATATGTCACAGGGTCTGTCCTTATACTTCGCAGAGTATTTCTCTCCCCTGTAGCTGACTTTTTTTTTTGGACAGGAAGGAGACACACAGATGCACAGCTGACTCTTGTATCATGTGGGGAAGAGTGTGTTTGTTTTTTTAGGAAGCGGCCACACTCTGCTGTGGTGGCGTGCCCATTCACACACTGCTGGGGTGGCGTCCCCATTCACACATTCTGCTGTGGTGGCGTGCCCATTCACACACTGCTGGGGTGGCGTGCCCATTCACACACTGCGTGCCCATTCACACACTCTGCTGGGGTGGTGTGCCCATTCACACACTCTGCTGGGGTGGTGTGCCCATTCACACACTCTGCTGTGGTGGCGTGCCCATTCACACACTCTGCTGGGGTGGCGTGCCCATTCACACACTCTGCTGTGGTGGTGTGCCCATTCACACATTCTGCTGGGGTAATGTGCCCTTTTGCACAGTCTGTTGGGGTGGAGGTACCCATTCCCTGTTGGCACACTCGTCTGGGGTGTCAGTACACATTGGCACACTTGGCTGGGGTGTCAGTACACGTTGGCACACTCGTCTGGGGTGTCAGTACACATTGGCACACTCGGCTGGGGCGTCAGTACACATTGGCACACTCGGCTGGGGCGTCAGTGCCCGTTGGCACACTCGGCTGGGGCGTCAGTGCCCGTTGGCACACTCGGCTGGGGCGTCAGTGCCCGTTGGCACACTGGGATGGGGCGTCAGTGCCCGTTGGCACACTCGGCTGGGGCGTCAGTGCCCGTTGGCACACTCGGCTGGGGCGTCAGTACACGTTGGCACACTCGGCTGGGGTGTCAGTGCCCGTTCCCCGTTGGCACACTCGGCTGGGGTGTCAGTGCCCATTGGCACACTCGGCTGGGGCGTCAGTGCCCATTTTGCATTCCCACAGACTGAGGGCGAGCCCTCTGCTCTGTTCTCACCAGCCTGCCCATCAGGCTCTGGATTAGGCCATCCTATGAGGTAGACAGTCGTTTCTAAAGCCTTTTTTTTCCCTTCCATAACCAATGGTATTTCTCAGTCCAGTGCCATTGTTTCCTTCTATTGGTGGAGGGGGTGACAGGGAGGAAAGGAACCAGAAATGGGGAGAAAAGAAAAGACTCGGGGGAGAGGATGC
>NW_012267290.1:5759235-5765069 GCF_000151885.1 Dipodomys ordii | reverse complement strand
CAGGGGTGGGGTACTGGGAGAGGAAGGGTCTCAGGCCCAGCCTGTCAGGGTGGGGTACTGGGAGAGGAAGGGTCTCAGGCCCGGCCCATCAGGGTGGGGTTCTGGGAGAGGCTGCTGTGTGTGTCTTTGGTGGAGCCCTCATCCGGTGGCAGGATGCCCACAGTCCTGAGACTGAACCAGACGCTGAGAGGAGCCCCGCCGGCCCCTGTGCCTGCTGTCTGATGAAGGCTGGGTGTGGGGCGGCTCTCACCCCCTTAGCCCTGGAGCCCTGCAGCAGCCGCTCACCTGCTGGGTGCTCTGGGCTCATGTAAATCCGGCCTGTGGAGAGCTTGCGGGGGTGGGGCTAGGTTGAAAACCGTGTGTGAAATGTGTTGTGTTCATAACTCAGAAACCATTTCCTCAGACTTCTTATAAGAACACTTTTTCCAATGTTTGCACTCTGCCTCTCCTTTTTTGCTGTGTGTATTTCTGTATTCTCTTCATTAGGCGGGCATGGAAAGGGTGTCTCTGGTCCGGCCTTTGCTTGGCGCCGGAGTGTAGAATGCCTGTGGAGAACAGGTCGTGTCGCCAGGAGGGAGCCGTGGCGTGCGGAGCAGGCTAACGATGCGTTCATGGGCAATTACACTCCAAAGGAGAAACACCTGTCCGGGAATGCGCCTGCCAGAGACCCGGCTGGCGGCAGCAGGGCCTCGGAGCGACCTGTCTGCTTCAGCGCCGTCTCTTGGGGGCAGGGGCTTGCCTGAGGCGCGTATGAGGGCATGTGCGCACTCATCCTACCCCCACCTCAGGGCTACAGATCAAAGGTACCCTGAGGAGCAAGCCGTAGAGATCATCAGTGGTGACTAATTGGACTGGGGAGAAGTGGATTCAAGGCAGTCTATTTCTGAAACCATTAAATCAGCTAGGGCAAGATGAAAGTATTCCTTGCTGGTCTTAATTGTTTACTGAAAGTATTTCGTAGAACTCCTTTCACAAAGGGTCTGTTGTGAGCCTCTGATACACAACGTTGAAGTGTTTAAGTGTCCGTCAGAAGTCATCAGCTGTGTGGGCTAATCACTTAGCTGTGAGACTTGACGCTGAGTCTGTGAATTTGGCGGTGGCCAGTTACAGACCTCCAAAGGAGAGAGAAGCATTTTTCCTTCACAAGGAGCCAATCTGGACAGGAGCATGCTGTGCAGAAAGAACATTCCATGTGGGGTCCGCACGGGGGACACTGGTGGACACAAGCATTGTCCTCTAGCGCTGGCCACTGGCTCCTGATGTCTGCACCTTCTGCCAACCAGGGCCGGATGGACAGCAGAGCCGCTCTCTGTGAGTTCCTGGAGCACAGGGACACCACAGCTCTAGGTCTGACTCTTCCTGGCTTGATTTAGGGGATGACAGATATCATGAGGGATGTTGAACTCATTTGGATTTTTAAAATTTTTGTTTATTTTGTTTTTACGAAGTTCAAGTTGTTAATGAACTTTTTATTTTTATGAAGTGTATGTTTCTTGCTAAAGTTCAAGGACTGAATGTTTTGAATTGAGCCTGTTTGTCCCAGAAAGTGTGTGAATATTTTTGGAATTAATTTGGCAATGATCTTTCTCTCTTAATGACACTAACATCATGCACTGTTAAGAATGAGGTATTAGTAGTTGACTGAGCTGAGTAGTTTATGGTGTGCTGTTCTAAAGATAAATATAGAGAGAACTCAAGCTGGGCAGTGGTGGGCCATTCCTGTAACCCTAGCCATTCAGGTGCCAGGATCTGAGGATTGTGGCTCAAAGGCAGTTAAAAGCCAGAAACAGATCTTTGGCTCCAGTGGTAGACCACTGGCCTTGAGCAAAAAACCCAACTGAGAACAAAAGGCCCCGAGTTCAAGCCCTAATACTGCAACAGAGAGAGAGAGAGAGAGAGAGAGAGAGAGACTGAGACAGGGACACAGAGACAGAGAGAGCTTGAAGAGTGACATATCTTGTATTAGCACGACTAGGCATTTATCCAGACTTCCAAATGTTAGATGTCAAACCGTGACTGTGCCTCTATGAGAAAAGAAATCCCTGTTTTTCACCCAAGTGGATGTGTTTCTCAGTTTGGAAGGTGATTCGTGTCTGGGGCCTGGTGGAGGGCCGTGTGGTGTCCCTGGCAAAAGGCAAAATCATGACATTTGAAGAACTCTCTTCGTCATTCCAGATGTGGTCAGCACATGGGGAAGTGCCTCGTTTGATTGTAAAGGAAGCCTCCATTCTGCTTTTACAAAATGTTCCTGAAACTACTGAGAACGTAAATGCCTATTAACAACCATGGGCTCCACGGGCTGGCACTGCCAGCTCATGCCTTTGTCTTCACTGAGAAATTGGAGGAGAAGCCGGCATAGACCAGAAGATGCTGCCTCTGCAGGAAAAGCAGCCTGCAGCGGTGTGTGCCCACCGTCCTAGGCGCTGGACGCTGACTCTGTGAGGACAGAGGCTCAGCTCCAGCCCTGGGAAAAGCGTTCCTCAGACTCCAGCTCAGTAGAAAACCACCTGGTATAACCTGTGATCTATGGCAGAGAGGGTGAGCAGGATGGAAGTCCAGGTATTCTAGATAAAAAGTGAGACCCCGTCTCAAAGACAGTGACAGAAAACAAGGCTGGGGCATGGCTCAAGCAATAGAGTGCCTGCTTAGCAAATGCAGGCCCCTGAGTTCAAACCCCAATAATCAGAAGAAAAGAAAGAGGAAAAAGGAAGGACAGAAAGATAGGACAGACAGAAGGAGGGATAGAGATAGAAAAGGAAGTGAAGGAAGGAAGGAAAGGAAAGAAGAAAGAGAAAGGAGAGAAGGATGGAGGGAGAGAGGGGAGGGAGGAAGAAAGGAAAGGAAGGAAGGAAGGAAGCAATGAAGGAAGGAAGGAAGGCAGGAAGGAGGGAAGGAAGGAAGGAAGGAAAGAAGGAAGGAAAGAAATGGAGGGAGGGAGAGAGAGGAGGGAGAAAGATAGGGAGGAAGGAAGAAGGAAAGGAAGGAAGGAAGGGGGAGAGGGAGGAAGGAAGGAAGAAGGAAGGAAGGAAAGAAGGAAGGGAGAGAGGGAGGAAGGAAGGAAGAAGGGAGAAAAGAAGGAAGGAAGGGAGAGAGGGAGGAAGAAGGAAGGAAGGGAAAGAGGAAGGAAGGAAGAAGGAAGGAAGGGAAAGAGGAAGGAAGGAAGAAAGGAAGGAAAGAAGGGAGAGAAGAAGGGAGGGAGGGAAGGAGAGAGAAGAAGGAAGGAGAGGAGGGCAAGAGAGAGGAAAGAAGGAAGGGAGGGAGGAAGGGAGGGAGGGGAAGGGAGGGGGTTGTTTTCAGCACTGCACAAGCAGCACTGACTAGGTGCCTTGAGCAGGAAGCCATTTGGTCGGGAGTGCACCCTTCCCAGAGTCCCACAGCCACCCTTGCCTGGGCCACCCTGGCCTTCATGAAGCAGTCCTCCATGTGTCTCAACCTCACTTCCTGCAGCCTCTTGCTGCACCGGTTGCCAGAGCTGTCTGCCCCTTGCTCTCTGCTCTGTCTCCCTCTTGTCTGTCTGACCCTTGCTGTCTGCTCCATCCCCCCTTGTCTGTCTGACCCTTGCTCTCTGCTCCATCCCCCCTTGTCTGTGTGACCCTTGCTGTCTGCTCCATCTCCCTCTTGTCTGTCTGACCCTTGCTGTCTGCTGTCTCCCCCCTTGTCTGTCTGACTCTTGCTCTCTGCTCCCCGGTTCTTTTGTTTTTAGTGTGTTTTGCAGGTAGGATGTAGTGCTGCACACTTACGAGTGTGTGCTGCCACCCCTGGCTCCGTGGACAGTTTTAATCTGCTGGGAGCTGCTGCTCTGGTTTTGCTGGTGTGGGTGTGGGGAAGGCTGGGGAAGATGCTGAGGGCCAGGCGGTCAGAAGAACAGCCTCTCCCTCCTCCCTGTGGTCTGGCTCTTCCACCCCTGGGGAGTCTGGCGGCCATGCTGCCAGCCTACCACGGAGTGCCCCGTCATTGTGAGTCTGTTTCCGGAGCCTTTGAAATGGGCCCAGGAGGCAGAGCCTCTCACGGGTTTGCCTGGTCCCAGGTGGTTGGAGTGATGCTCCCAGAAGAAGACCTGGGTGTCCTTGCCTGTCTCCTCCACCTACTGGTACAGAATAACCCCATGGCCGCCACCCGCCTGGCCTTCGTGGAGTGCCGTGTTGCCATGCAGGGCCCTGCAGGAAGACCCCGGCACGAGCCATTGCCGGTGGGCAAAGCCCACCCCAAGGCCAGCATCAGCTTGCCCGGAGCAGGCTCCTCTACCCTCAGGCCTGCCACCAGTGCCCTGCCCTTCGTCCTGGAGAGGTGGCTAAGCACTCCAAAGCCATCGCCCCCCAGATTAGAAGGAAGCTTTTCCACATGGGCTGAAAATTCATAGATTGGTGCTGATTTCCAGGCCAAGCACTGCTGCTCTTGTTAATGCTGAGCCAGTGAATCAAATGAGGAACAGAGAGGAAGTCAAAGGAGGATGTGTTAAGGATTTTATCATTTTTCAAGGCAGGCTGAAAGAATATGATTTTAAAAGCAGGATTGCTTTTCCCTGGTGAACATGAAGAAAACGGTGCTGGAGTGAGTGAGTCACCTCCGTTCACCATTCGTGGGCTTCCCACTCTTGGCTGGGCACTGGCTGCCGAGTGCCTGGGTGTAGACACGGCCACTGTCACCGGACTCCCCATTTCCTGTGTGACTCTGGGCACATGCCACACCAGATTTGGCCAGAGAGAAGAAGGACGGCAACTCGGTGCAGCTGCGGCTCCGCCGCTGGGCCACCTCTTTCTTCCACTCTTCCCCAGCCCCAGGGCCTCCACCCCTGCTCCCAGCAGAGGGACCGCACGGTTGGCAACAGCGTGGAAATGCATTGCTGGGTATCTGCAGTGCCAACGAGGCCTGCAGGGAGTTAAGGCAGGCTGGGCCTGCCCGGCGGGCTGTGGCCTTCAGGGCTCCAGGAAGACAGGGCCAACCTGGGGGAGGGTGTTAAGTGACATGGCTGCTGACACCCCCAAGCATGTCGTTTCTAGGTTTTTCCTGTTACAGGCTCGCTTAGTTAGTTTTGTGTGAATGTTGAAAGGAGGAAGACAACTCTCGCAGAGAGTTCTCTTTAGTAGGGTTTTGGTACGAGTGTTTGTGCTCATCGGCTCAAAGTCATCATCTGTATTTTCTTCTACTTCAGTCAGCATTGGTGTCTGGAGTGGACCCTGTCTGGCCCAGTCACCTCAGCTAGCTGCCTCTCTTCCCTTGGGTTCATTCACTCAGATCCACAGCCCAGTGTTCATCGGTTACCCCTTGGCACCTCAGCCTGTTTGTGAGGTTGCAACATGCTCTTGAATCATGGGAAACAGAAAGCAGGAGCTACTCATGCCTTTCTGCGAGCTGCTTCTTTGTCCCTGGTCTCCCAAAGTCACTTTTTGAAACACTGAAGGACCAGTCTCCTGCCACAGACCCTGCAGTGTAAGTGCACAGCAGCAGGGACTGAGTGGGCCCAGCACACTGTCTGGAGCAGATAGAAGCCCCAAGCCTGCTGGCCAGGCCTGGCTTTGGGTAGAGATGGGAGCTCAGCTTCTATTGACAATAGCTTATTCCTTTTCTTGATGAGATAACAAGGTAATCATTCACACGGAGCACCCAAATTTATCCAAGAAACACTACTTTCCCTCAAATCCCACATAGATCCAAAGATATTAATTGTTGGGGACGTTAATACACCACTTTCCTCACTAAATAGATCAACTCGGCAAAAACTCAACAGAGAAACCGCAGATCTAAACAACTGCATAGATCAACTAGATTTAACAGACATCTACCGAATATTTCACCCAGCAGCACCAGAATACACGTTTTTCTCAGCAGCACAT
>NW_012267290.1:5751854-5755687 GCF_000151885.1 Dipodomys ordii | reverse complement strand
TCTGTACAGTATTTTCACAATAAAAATAAATAAATAAACCATGATGGGGGGAGTCACAACTAAATAGGATGTCACCTCTCATTCACTGTCCTCACTGCTGGCATTTGGGTACAGGCTCCCTTGCCCATGTGTGTGGGGACATGGGTGGACACATATGTATAAGTGTATGAGTGTGCATGCATGCATGTGTGTACCTGTGTGTATGTGTGTGTGTGTGTGTGTGTGTGCATGCGCGTGAGCCAGTACCAGGGACTTGAACTCGGTCTGGGCACTGTTCTTTAGCCTGATCACTCAAGCCTCATTTTCTGTCATTTGAAGCACAGCTCCACTTCTGACTTTTTGGTGGCTAATTGGAGATAGGAGTCTCACAGCTCTCCTGCCTGGCTGCTTTGAGCTGTGATCCTCAGATCTCGGCCTCTTAAGTAACTAGAATTGCAGATGTGATCCCCTGGTGCCTGCCTCCCATGCTCTTTTTTTAAACTGAAGTTCTGCCCCAACGTTTCATATATGTCCCCTCCGTGCAAGGTGTTATCTTTCCATACTAAGTGAAGATCTGCCTGTAACACTTCAGACCTCAGAGGAGCCCAGATGTGATGGGCATTCCGGTGTTTCTGTGAGCCGTGGTTAGGGCTGAGATTCCTTTGGGGGCCTCTGGCCTCTCCTCTCCAGCCTTCCCTCTCTTCCCCTTTCTTTTCTCCTGGCCCTTCTCACTCAGCCTTCACCCTCTTTCATCTCTCTTTCCCAGCTCCTTCCCTTCCCCACCAGGCACCGATCGAGGAGCCAGTGGCTTGGCCCCTCATGTGCATTTCTTTGACCATTTCTGTCCCCATTTTATCTTCTAATTGTTCAAAATGGGCCAGGGATGGAGGCAGTCTGGGGAGAGATGTCTGGCCACAGCCATGTGGTCCGGGCTCTAGTGTCTTCTGCCTTTCTTCCAGACGTGGCCCCAGCAGGCGTGGCCCCGGTGGGCGTGGCTGTGGTACACCTTTAAGAGCACCTGTGCCAGCTCTGTTACTTTTGCTCTGTCCTTGACCCCTGCCAGCGCTGGTGCTGGGAAGTCCCTGTGTGTGCATGGCAGAGGGTTCTGTCCTCAGTGTCTCCTTTGTGACTGTGCACTTGGCACGTCTGTCACGCTCTGCTCCATGTCCACGGCCTGTCCGTGTCTGGTGGGCACCTGAGCTGGTGGTGCCTCATTGGGCCCCAGACAGACGTTCTTTTTCAGGTGTGTGTTTTGGGGAGCCCAGCAGGAGCAGGGGGATGTCCACATGCAAAGGTGGCTTTAGGGGAATAACGGTCACTTCTGGACGTGCGTTGGGGCCAGGCCTTATCCCAGTGGAGCCTGCAGAGTCCCTCGGGGTGTAGGGGTTTAGGGTGCACACTGGGACTTGGGGAGCTCAGGGTGCACGGAGCCCTCGCCTGCCCTGACTGTGGTCCCTGGGGGGCCTCGGAGGCCGGTGACGTCCTGGTCAGCCACAGGCCCAGAACAGGGGGAGGGGAGGTCTGAGCACAGGCCTCTTCACCGAAGGCGCCGCAGATCCCCCTGGGTGTGGAGGAAAGTTTGTGTCCCTGACTAGGGGTTCATTGTAAGAATGAGAAATAGCATTTCCAACATGGTTAAAGCGTTTGACCACTGAAGGTCAAATAATCTTAGGCATTTTAACTTTGTGCTCTGAAAACCGTTTTTTCCAAAACTCTAAAGAAGTGTGTAAGTTATAGCATGGTTCTCTCAGTAACTGCAGGCACGGAGAACCAAGTATTTGTGGTGAAACCGAAAGCTGCTAGTATAGAGAATGAATCATTAATTTTGTTTTTCTGGGTAAAAAGGAAAAAGTGCCCACCTTCAAGTGCTGCTCTGTTTTCTGCTGAGCCTTTCATTTTGCTAGCTCTGACAATGTGTCACACCTCCCAACACAGCCTGTTTCCATGGAGATGCCGAAGGGCTGAGGCTTGCACTCCGGCTCCACACACTGTAGGACTTGTGAGATTTCTGTGGGGTCTGTTAGGTGTGCTGGTCCTTACACACCGTTCTCCAGGTCCCCTCCACACAGCCGCGTCAGGTGTAGACCAGCATGGCTGCACAGTGAGCGCCTGAGGCCGGGCGTGTGTGCTCTGTCAGGGGCTTGAACGTCGGTCTCACGGCCTCCCTTTGGTGCCCGGGTCTGCTACAGGGTTTCCACCTGGCTGCCTCGTGGTAGAATGAGGAGGACCGCGCTGTTTCTCTGGTGTTCTCAGGAGTCCTGGGGTCCATGTGGCTTCTCCACATCAGGCCCTTCCTTGAGGCTCCAGTTCTGGTCCCTCCGCTTCTTGGTGCCTGAGTACAGCATCGGGAGGAGCAGTGATTTGGGGCGCACTTCCTGTGTACCACCGTGCGTCCAGCTTGCTGCTGGACTAACAGGGGTAGCAGGCTGGCCTCCGGACACTGAGGAAATGAGAAGAGCTGAGCGTGGTGCTGGACACTGTGCACAGGAAGAGAGACTGGTGTGCCAACATCCTCCAGTCTCATAGTGGCACTGCCCTCTGTTAAAGGAGGGACTCAAACGGGCTTAGTGCTTATTCCCTTTTGATAGGAAAAACCAGGTAACTAGAACAAAGAAGACAGGCAAGGAAGCCCTTACACATACTGATCAGAGCTGATTCACCCTGGCTGTGGATGCTGGATGTCTGCCCTTCTCCAGAGGGAGTGCTCCCCGGAGGTACAGCAATGTCTGGCAGTTCTAGGGAACTGTTTTATGAAAAGAGATGAGCATCAAGATCTAGATGCTAAAAGAAGAAATCATGTTTCCCTGTCAGCATTGCAGCTGTTGTTCGCCTGGTGTTGTGGTCGCGTTTCCTTGGTTGCTGCTGACCTGTTGATCTCCTCCAATGCATGCAGAGCGCCCAGGACATGGGCTAAAGCCATAGCTTGGGAACCCCAACCCAAAGCTCTGCTGCAGACACCTGGACTTAAGAGGTTCATGGTGGGCTCAGAACCCCCATGTATGGCATACGCCCTGGGTGCACCTCCAGAAGCACCCATCCTGGCCTGCACCATCAGAATGGAACGAGAATCTGGCCAAGGGCATTCCTGCCACTGTGTTTCTATGGTTAACAGAGTGTGCCTGGCTCTCTCTGTTGGCTCTTGCTCTACCATGGACTCTCCACGTTTCTGCTTCTTCTCTTACCACGTTGACCAGCTTGATCTGAGCATGAACCCCTAGTGAGAGGCATTCATTTTGGAACGAAGCTCTGGCTCTTTTTTCAAAAAAAAATGTCCTGGGTCTTGAACTCAGGACCTGGGGACAGACTATACCTGAGCTCTTTTGCTCAAGTCTAGCACTCTATTACTTGGAGCCACAGCTCCACTTTGGTTTTTGAGTGGTTAGTTGGAGATAAGAGTCTCATGGATGTTCCTGTCCCAGCTGGCTTTGAACTGCTATCCTCAGATCTCAGCCTCCTGAGCAACTAGGATGACAGGCGTGAGCCGCTGGTGCCTGGCAGCTCTTGCTCCTTTAAACAAGAATGGAGACTAATCTGGACATGCCTCCTGCCCAGACACGCCAGGGGCGGCTGAGTGCACAGCGGCCACATTGCCATTGAGAAATCTAGCCACAAACTATCCTAATGGTAGTCCAAAGTATCCTGACGAGTGGAAGAGACTTACTGGGTGTGAAACAATGGATAAGATGCAGACACCCTGTGCCCAGGCCTTCGAGCCTGGCCCGTGCCCCCGTGTTCAGCTCTTGGGTGTGCCAGGCCCCATGTTCGGCTCTGTGGGTGTGCCAGCCTCTGACTCGGCTCTGTGGGTGTGCCAGCCCCCCGTGTTCGGCTCTGTGGGTGTGCCAGCCTCTGACTCG
>NW_012267290.1:5745130-5751804 GCF_000151885.1 Dipodomys ordii | reverse complement strand
GGGGGGTAGAGGATGCGGGGGGGGAGAGCCGGGGGAAGAAGGCCAGGCCCGGAGTCCCAGCCCTGGACAGGCTGGGCTGGGACCAGCCGCTCCTCTCCAGTACCCTTTCCTCCCTCCTCCCACACGAATCCTCAAAGACATTGCTCCAAGAACGTGTGTGTTTGCAGAACAACACGAAGGACTGAAGCAAGGCTGTCCCCGGGTGCGTGGGCTTGGGATGGATGGCTTTTGCTTCTGCCCACCCGTCTCGACTTTGAGAGACTCCCAAAGATGCACCTGGTAGAAATACAGTCCTGGTAACAAACAGCATTACAGACGCCTCTCTGGAGTATGACGGATGGTGCTACCCCACACCGCGGACACACACATTTGTCGTAGCTGACATGCTGACAACATTTTCAGTGGCTGGAAGAACGATGCAGGCCAGACAAAGCTTTGTGAGGGTGTGTGGTCCTTGGTGATCTCCGCTAGGTCAGCCCTCCGGGGAGGTGAGGAGGGGCTGGGGAGTAGCCCAGCAGCGGGCAGAGCCCCTGGGGCCCCTCCTGTGGTGTGTCTGTCTGCGCACTGGCCTCTGGCCGTCGGCCCTGCCTGGGGTGGAGGGCAGAGGGCCTGGCCGGGACCTCACAGATACAGAACCAGTCCCATGGAGGCTTGGCCCACGGCATTTAGTACCACCGTGGAGGTGGTGTGGAGACGTGGCTGTGGAGCGCAGCAGTGTGGCCCCAGGGCTGTGCGAGGCTGCGGGGTCCTGCGGGGATGGAACCGGCACAGAGCATGGAGGACGCTGGCCACCTCCTCCCCTTCCCAGCAAGGCTGCTGCTGGGAAGAGGGGCACTTCCAGCCCACGTTGCCCCTGCATTGCTACAGATCGCCGCCTGTCACTCCCTGTGACCATCCTGTGAACAGCCAACACGGCTGAGTTGTTGGAGTCTCTCTCTGTGACCTCAGGTGTCAGGATGATCTTGAAAACAGGAAACCAGGGTGTCGTTAATAATATTCCTGGGACCTTGGCGTCTGTTTAATTTCACGGCGGACTTCTCCCCGCCTATGTTCATCCTGGCACGGCTCGCTCTTGTTCCTGGGTGGTCGGGGCTTGTTGTGATTTGACCTTGTGTTCCTTTTTGTAACGTATCAGACCAGGCTCTCCTGGGGAGAGCGGATCCTTACTAGCAGTATTCCAATGCACACACCAGCGGGCGGGCAGTCTGCTTGGAGCAGAGAAACACCATCTCTGATATTTGTACACGTTAAGGCAACTGGCAGTGGCTGGCAAGAGCCAGAGCACAAAGTAAAGAGACTGTGTGTGTGTGTGCATGTGTGCGTGTGTGCATGTGTGTGTGTGGTGTGCATTGGGCAAACCGGCTGCTTTGCAGTACACGGGTGTGTGTGTGCACATGTGTGTGTGGTGTGCATCGGGCAGGCCGGCTTTTTTGTGGTACACAGTGTGTGTGTACAGTGTGTGCACGTGTGTATGTGGTGTGTGTGCACACATGTGTATGTGGTGTGTGTGTATGTGGTGTGTGTGCACACGTGTGTATGTGGTGTGTGTGCACATGTGTGTGTGGTGTGCATCGGGCAGGCCGGCTTTTTGTGGTACACAGTATGTGTGTACAGTGTGTGCACATGTGTGTATGTGGTGTGTGTGCACACGTGTGTATGTGGTGTGTGTGTATGTGGTGTGTGTGCACACGTGTGTGTATGGTGTGTGCACACGTGTGTGTGTGGTGTGTATTGGGCAGGCCGGCTGCTTTGGAGCCCTCACTGTGGTTCTTGTGCTGGCCTGAGCTTGTGGGCTGACCGGTGCCTGAAACGGTGTCTTTCAGCTCCTCAGTCCCCTGCGAGTGTCTAGAAGCCTTCCATGCAAGGGGAAGGGGTGGCTAGCACAAGAGTGAACCCCACCCCTCAGTCCAGGCTGTGGCTCCTTCTTCTGCTTCCTCCCCTGGCCTCAAGGGAACTGCACGGCCTCTGAGCTGAGGCAGAGCTGCCCCTCAGCCGTCCAGCCGGCCCAGACCACCAGCCACAGCCCCCTGACTTGTTCCTGAGACAATCGTGGAGCTGAGAACCCCTGTGTCAGGATGGTCACGGCAGTCATCTTGTAACACAGCACGTCACAGGCTCCGTGTCCATGGTGACGCTGGGCTGCGTGAGCACCATGCACGGCCCAGGGCATCAGAGCACCGAGTATGTGCTGTGCTGACAAGCCTGGCACCTGGGAGTCACTGACTGGACCCCAGGCTGCTTTGGTATAATTCTGTTGGTTTTGTAACTGGCACTGCTGGAGTTTTGACTCAATACTGAGTGCTTGTCAGAAGCTACTCTGCCACGTAAGCGATGGCCCCCAGTCCTTTGTGCTCTAGTTTATGTTTCCAGTAGGACCCCATGGTCACTCCTGGTTCCACTGTGACCCTATTTATACTTCCAGTGCATCAGGGAGAAGGTGTGCACAGCTGCACCAAGCTTTTACTGGCTGAGATGAGTCTTGTTGCCGGGAACTGTGGTCCTACTGACGTCAGCCTTCCAAACGGTGGATAGGACAAGTGTGAGCTCACACCTGATCATGTACTCATTACAGCACATGCCTTCTGTGGTAACCACCTGCAGCGTAGCACCAGCACAGTCCCATGCACCATGCCTTAGTTCAAGTATATGCGAGAATATGCACCAGTGATGTGCACACAATGACATGCCACAATGGTGTACACGTGATGACGTACACACAATGACGTACACACAATGATGCACACACAATGATGTACAATTATGTGCACACAATGGTGTGCATGCAATGATGTACACACAATGACATGCACACAATGATGTACACATGATGATGTACACACAATGATGTACAATGATGTACACACAATGGTGTGCATGCAATGATGTTCACACAAAGATGTATACACAATGACATGCCCACAATGATGTACACACAATGACATGCACACAATGATGTGCACACAGTGATGTACATACAATGACGTACACACAATGATGTGCTCGCAATGATGTCTACATAATGATGTTTGTGTGATGATGTACACACAATGATGTGCACACAATGGTGTGCATGCAATGATGTACACACACTGATGTACACACAATGACGTGCACAATGATGTGCTCGCAATGATGTCTACATAATGATGTATATGTGATGATGTACACACAATGACATGCACAATGGTGTGTATGCAATGATGTGCACACAATGATGTAACACAATGACATGACAATGATTGATGTACACACAATGACGTGCACACAATGATGTACACGCAGTGATATACATGATCTGTAGAGATTGAGCACTAAGTATAGAATTTTCCCACACCATTCTTTCCTCACGGCCTTCTTTGTTTTGTTTTTGTTGTTTTCTGAGTCAGGGTCTCGCTGTGCAGCCCAGGCTGGCCTGGAATTCACAACTCTGCCTCAGTGCTCGGATTACAGCTTACAGCTTTCTGTGAATGCTTTGCCTTGGCGGGGTGCATTTGTTAAAGCTGACCCAGACAGAGGGAACAGCGGTCCATTGGTAGTTCTGAAGCCCTGGGTTTCCAGGTGTTCCTGTGAGTTCAGGAGGTTTGGATAAGCGTATGGGTTTGGCTACCACCATTGCATTATTACACACATCCTGACGACCCACCGTGCTTCATAAACTCATCCCTCTCCCCCAGCTCCTGGACACTTCTGATCTCTGTTGCCTTTCCTACAATGCCACAGGGCTGGAACCAGAGACAGCAGCCTTTCCAGATGGGACTATTTCACTTAGTTGTATGCAGTTAAGGTTCCTCTGTGTTCTCTCATGGCTCTAGCAACCGTTTCTTTTTAGAGCTGAAGAATACTCTGCTGTCCAAGTCCACCACAGCGTGTTTTCCCGTTTGCCCACCCAAGGACTCATCATTGTTGGCAAGCTTTGATGGTCATGGGTAAGGCTGCTGTAACCAGCTCTAAGTAGGAAGATGGTGTGTGGACCAGAGTCTTTAGCCGGCTTGGGGGGACGCCCTTTAGCGTGATGGTTGGGTCGTCTGGTAAGAGGATACCTTGATTTTAAAAGTTGGCAACTGTCTTCCAGAGCTGGTGGCAGCACGTCCATCTCTGCCCGCAGTGCGGGGACCAGGGGCTCTGGCTCCGCCGGCACAGCCCTGGTGCCGCGGCTGCTCAGTGGGAATGCAGCAGACCTTGGGTCACCCCAGCTCCTCACTGGTGAACTGGTGCCTTCTTTAGCAGGATGCCCAGTGATATATTTTAATTGGATCTTTTGTTTTCCTGTTACTGAGTTTGAGTGACTCTATATTTTGCATATCTATGTTTTCTGTTTTGTATATCTGTTTTGCATGCTTGCTTTTAAATATTTTTCTGTGACTTCTATTGGCTTAATCACTATTTTAATACAAATATATGAGTCTGGATGTTTCTTTTAAGTAGAGATTTTCTTTTTGGTCATGGGGCTTGAACTCAGGGCCTGGGTGCTGTTCCTGAGCCTGAGCTTTTTTGCTCAAGACTGGCACTCTGCCACTTTGAGCTACAGCTCTACTTCCAGTTTTCTGGTGGTTAATTGGAGCTAAGAGTCTCAAGGACTTTCCTGTCCGGACTGGCTTTGAAATGAGATCCTTAGATCTCAGCCTCCTGAGTAGCTAGGATGACAGATGTAAGGCACTAGCACCTGGCCAAGATGTTTTCTTCAGTTTTATTTTTGAAGCTATTAATTTATTTCTTGCATGCTGAGAAATGGATGGTATATTAAACACACGTTTAGCCTGCTCTTTCATTCGTGGTTTTATTTGTACCGCCCCGATGGTCATGAATTCATCTTGGGAGTGCTTGCTGACTGTGATCCAGGACAGGGTGCTGGCATAGGGGAGGAGAGCGAAGACAATGGGGTATGACTCAGGAGCTGAAGGAGACTCTCCTCCGGGCAGGGAGAGCCTTGGGCCTGACCTCAGAGCAAGAGGAAGGAGAGGGAGGGGCAGAGCACAGGCCGGTGCTTCCTGCCTGTTCTGAGGGTGGCTCACCTGGGCTTGAAGGGTAGCAGAACCAGGGGAGGTGATTCAAGCCAGAGGCCGCTGTGTGCGGTGGGCCCATGCATTTGGGGTCTGCGCACACATGACCGTGTAGCCAACAGCCAGGCCCTATCCTCCCGTGGCTCCAAGGCCTTGCGGCAGAGTTCTGCAGATACAGGAGAGGCCCATCTGAGGGAGCACACCGCAGGACGTGAACTTGGACTGGAGTCTGGATGATGCAGCCAGCCAGCCAGCTCTGCTAAGTACTCAGGAGGGGCCAGACAGCTCACTCAGCAGGGGTGGAACTGCTCAGTGGAAACCTGCTTTTATTTCCCACGTGGTGCCCTCAGCCCTCTGTGCTTCTCCTGATAGGCAGTGTGCAAATCTCAGGAAGCCACCCTGTCCTCTGCAAGCCAACCCTGGAAGGAGGGCGGGCTGAGCGCTGTCCCTGGTGCTGAACGCGGTCAGTTCTTAATGGAGTGCTTTTGACCAGCAGTGTTCACAGCTCAGTGCAGCCGAACCCAAGCAGCTGTGACTCGGAGATACCAAGGTGTCACGTTCCCTTTTTTCAAATTCCATAAGGCAAATTTAAACCAGATGAAATCAAATTATACAGTGCTCTGAGAAACTGTTCAGTTTGGTGGGGTTTTTGGTTGTTATTATTTGTTTTTCCTGGAAATTTACCTCATTTAATCTTGCTTTAAAGGAATTACCTAGAACTAAAAAAATTCCTTAACGGAGTTGCTATCAATATCAGACAACAATATCACATTTTATGTACATTAGTTCAACCCCACACACAGGTGTCATACCTTGTATATGAAGACTTAAGGGGTTGCTTCAGTGACATAAGTGGTTACACACACAACCTCGGATACGCAGGGTTGCTGGGGTCACACACACTTACAACCTCGGATACATAGGGTTGCTGGGGTCACACACACTTACAGTCTCGGATACGCAGGGTTGCTGGGGTCACACACACTTACAACCTCAGATATGCAGGGTTGCTGGGGTCACACACACAGTTACAATCTCGGATACGCAGGGTTGCTGTGGTCACACACACTTACAGTCTCAGATACGCAGGGTTGCTGGGGTCACACACACAACCTCGGATACGCAGGGTTGCTATGGTCACACACACTTACAATCTCGGATACTCAGGGTTGCTGGGGTCACACACACTTACAACCTCGGATACGCAGGGTTGCTGTGGTCACACACACAGTCTTGGATACGCAGGGTTGCTGTGGTCACACACACAACCTCGGATACGCAGGGTTGCTGTGGTCACACACACAGTCTCGGATACGCAGGGTTGCTGGGGTCACACACACTTACAACCTCGGATACGCAGGGTTGCTGGGGTCACACACACTTACAGTCTCGGATACACAGGGTTGCTGGGGTCATACACACTTACAGTCTCGGATATGCAGGGTTGCTGGGGTCACACACACTTACAGTCTCGGATACGCAGGGTTGCTGTGGTCACACACACTTACAGTCTCGGATACTCAGGGTTGCTGTGGTCACACACACACAATCTCGGATACGCAGGGTTGCTGTGGTCACACACACAACCTCGGATACGCAGGGTTGCTGTGGTCACACACACAACCTCGGATACGCAGGGTTGCTATGGTCACACACACTTACAATCTCGGATAC
>NW_012267290.1:5731741-5745080 GCF_000151885.1 Dipodomys ordii | reverse complement strand
GCTCTGTGGGTGTGCCAGCCTCTGACTCAGCTCTGTGGGTGTGCCAGCCCCTTGTGTTCAGCTCTGTGGGTGTGCCAGCCCCCCGTGTTTGGCTCTGTGGGTGTGCCAGCCTCTGACTCTGCTCTGTGGGTGTGCCAGCCTCTGACTCGGCTCTGTAGGTGTGCCAGCCCCTTGTGTTCAGCTCTGTGGGTGTGCCAGCCCCCCGTGTTCAGCTCTGTAGGTGTGCCAGCCCCCCGTGTTTGGCTCTGTGGGTGTGCCAGCCCCCCGTGTTCGGCTCTGTGGGTGTGCCAGCCTCTGACTCGGCTCTGTGGGTGTGCCAGCACCCCGTGTTTGGCTCTGTGGGTGTGCCAGCCCCCCGTGTTCGGCTCTGTGGGTGTGCCAGCCTCTGACTCAGCTCTGTAGGTGTGCCAGCCTCTGACTCGGCTCTGTGGGTGTGCCAGCCCCCCGTGTTTGGCTCTGTAGGTGTGCCAGGCCCCGTGTTTGGCTCTGTGGGTGTGCCAGCCTCTGACTCAGCTCTGTAGGTGTGCCAGGCCCCGTGTTCGGCTCTGTGGGTGTGCCAGCCCCCCGTGTTTGGCTCTGTAGGTGTGCCAGGCCCCGTGTTTGGCTCTGTGGGTGTGCCAGCCCCCCGTGTTTGGCTCTGTGGGTGTGCCAGCCCCCCGTGTTTGGCTCTGTGGGTGTGCCAGCCTCTAACTCGGCTCTGTGGGTGTGCCAGCCTCTGACTCGGCTCTGTGGGTGTGCCAGCCCCCTGTGTTTGGCTCTGTGGGTGTGCCAGCCCCCCGTGTTTGGCTCTGTGGGTGTGCCAGCCCCTGACTTCCTTCTCAGCAGGTAGCTCGGGCCGGGATGCAGTCTCACAACCTTCGGGAATGTGAGGGTATCTGCCAGAGCATGAACAGGTGGGCCTGCGGCTGGGCTGACCGGCTCCGGACGTGGTCACAGTGATAGGAGGGACGTATCATGCAGATCTCACGGATGTGTGGCCCAGTGGGCCCTGCACAGGCTTCTCTTCTTCCCCCAGACTTGGGACCTTAGCTCGTAGGAATAGTGTCAGCGGGCTGCTGTTAGCCTGATGTGAGGCTGTGAGTGAGTCTCACCGGTGCACAGGCGTGCGCCGGTGTGTGCTTGCGTGGAGAGGGTGTTTCAGGCTAGCTCCGGGAGGGCCCATGAGCGTTTTAGAAAATGCTGTTATCATGACATTTCAAAGACACCCTTTGAAGGTGGAAACGCTGAGACGTAGCCCAGGTTCTAGGGTTGTTAACATTCGTGGCTGTGCTATCTCTGAGGTTCGCTCTGTCAGAGCTTGTAGTAGCTGCTGTGGATTCAGGCAGAGCACTGCTGGGAATTAATATTTCTCTTAGCAGTTCTGAAAAACTTCACCACAGAGGAAAGTAAACAAGGGGCAGTTCCGATGCTCCGCAGAGATCAGGAGGTGAGGGCCTGTGTTTGATCTCCTTAGTGCCACTTCTCAGTTTGCCTGCAAGGCTCCTTCTCACCAAGCCGCCAGGGCCTGGGCTGCCCCAGGGCCAGCTGGCAGCAGGAGGAGCCGGCGGGGGGGGGGGGAGGACGGCTCCTCCCTCCCACGCCACAGCACCCACAGAGTACTCCAGGGCTTCCTGTCCACCAGGGAGCAGCCTCGTCCCTGTAGAAGAGGGGAGGAGGCAGAGAAGGCAGGGGTTGTCAGCGGGTGTCTGTGTCCAGAGCTGGACCACCATTCCGACTAGCCCACCGCTGGCCCCCCACACTAAGTAAGCAGGTAGTGCACTTAAAAGCAATAGCTTCACATGCACAATCACTGATAACTAGTGTGTGTGATGTTTAGAAATAGCACCGATATTTTCTATTTACCCAATTGTTGAGATTCTGAAAGTAGTTTCCTTAACACATAGGCATGCATTCAAAACTTTCTTTCATGCGAACATATTGCGGGTGCTGTGCTCGTGCTGCTGTTGAACTTACATCAGAAAGACGTGGGGTGGTTCTTGGGGCTCATGATGGATGTGTGCAGTAGCTTGGATTACCCCTGCCCCATGACCTCATCCCTGCTGCATTGGGCTGGAGGGGGCATCGGAGGACAAAACGTGCTTTTGAGAAACTGCATGCTGCCTGAGAATAGACTACTTTTGAAAAAGGAACTCAAATTTCTTATAGGTGATAGCATTTGCAAATCAGTTTCTTACCCAGAGCAGGCCAGTTGCTGTACAGCCGTCCAAGAGGAACTCCCTTCAGAACTAAACACAGCTGGTGCCTGGGTTTCATCCTGTGCTGACGTGTTCTGCGCTGGGTCTTCCCAAGGGGGCGTCCTCCTTCCCGCCCTGTGCCGCACCTGCAGGCCGCAAACGCGGTGGCCACCAGCAGCAACTCCGATCACCTCGGTGGGCACGGCAGAGGCCGTGAGGAATTGTCAGGACCCTGCACCCCGAGGCTCCTTGGCACCCAGCAATCCAGCGTGGGGCCTCCGTGCTCCAGGCCCCCACGGTGTGGCCAGTCACCAAGCACCCCAGCAAGCTCTCATGACCAGGGACGTCCCCAAAGGTGAACTCTCATCTCCAAGCGTACAGGAGCGTTTTTACTGAGCAAGTCACACTAATAATGTTCCAAAGTGACTATTTTTTCCTGCATGATGAAGAAAGAAAATGATGTAACCATTTGAGATGGGTATTGCTTGTAAAGGGTTGAATCTAGTATTTATCCCTATTCACAACAGTTTGCTACGATCCAACTTCAAGGCATTAGAATGGTTATCAGATAATGTGCTGATTGTCTTGAATGACTTAGCACAACATTACTTAATATTTCTGCTCTTGATTAAGTTGCAAAGCTCAGGCAGTTCTGACAGGCAGTCAGACAGCATGGAAGATAAGTTACCCTTGCAAAAGGAGAGAGACCCCACATACTTAACCAAGGGTGAGCGGGAGCAGTCAGCAATCAGCACAGGACAAGTACGGGCTGGTCCTGCTTGTGAAGTGTCCCCAGGCTGGCTCCAGGGACTGGGGGACAGGATTTGATGTCTCGGGGGGGACAGAGTCCCCGTTTGGTGGAGACAGTGGCACAATAACGTGAATGTGCTGTCTCTCTGAATCCTACATCTGAACACAACTGAAATCACATCTGTGATTTCTGTATTTATGGCAAGGAGAAAAGTGTTCAGATACACTAAAAAATTATATATTAATATGAAATATATATGCAATACAGCATGTATAGTATACATATTGTATATACATTGTACATGATATAATACACCTATATGTTCTTATACATAAATTAATTGTACATATTAAGAGGGTTCATCCCAGCCTTTCTGTGTGCAAATAATGTGATTTCATTGAATTAGGCCTCTATTACTCTTGTTATACATATATAAGAAAAATGTAAATACAATATAGCCTGCATATAATATATACGACATATAACATACGTATATAACTCAACACACAGATCAAATAACTTGATTAAAAATTGGCTATAGACCAAAGAAAGCGTTCTTAAAAGAAAACATACAATGCCTGAGCGCTGGTGGCTCATGCCTGTCATCCTAGCTACTCAGGAGGCTGAGATCTGAGGATCGCGGTTCAAAGCCAGCCTGGGCAGGAAGGTTCGTGAGACTCTTATCTCCAGTTAACCACTGAAAACTGGAAGTGGTGCTGTGGCTCAAGTGGTAGAGCACTCACCTTGAGCTGAAGAGCTGAGAGACAGTGCCCAGGCCCAGAGTTCAAGCCCCACAACCACCACCACCAACAAAAAAAGTACAAATGTCAGCAAAAGATGCTGAACATGATGATTATCATCAGGAAGCCCCCGTGAGCCCTCACCTCACCCCAGAAGAATATCTCTTACCAAAAATACTGACGACTGTGAGTGCTGGTGAGAATGTGCAGAAAAGGAAAATGTTGTGCACTGTTGGTGGCAATGTGGATTGTAACGGTCTCTGTGGAGAACAATATGAAGGTTCCTTAAAAATTAGAAAATATCATATGATCTATCAGTTCTACTAGGTACATAACCAGAGGGAATGAAGTCAGTCTGTCAAAGAGACATCTGTACCTTGTGTTTATTTCAGCTCTCTTCATAATAGCAAGAAATGGAACCAACTGAAGAATGGAGGAAAAATGTGACATGTACAAATCAAATACTATTCGGCCATCAAAAAGAAATGAGGTCCTATCATTTACTTCAGTATGACTTAACCTGGAGAAACAAACCAGGCACAGAAAGACAAGTACTGCATGATCTCACTCATGGATGGAAAATAGGACAGAGTTGTCAAACCAGAGCAGCAGTGGTTACCAGAGGCCGGGGGAGACAGGGACAGGTCATCAATGGGTAGATGGAAGAACAGGTTCTGGTGTGATAATGCACGGTAGTGACCACAGATAATCATCAAGCTCTGTATATTGTAGACAATGAGAACAGAGGGTTTGGGATGCTTTTTACCATAAAGAAAAACAGGAATGTGTTTGCACCTAGTTTAAAAAATTGTAATATATGCAGGCACGAAACAGGAAAGCGAGGGGTGGTGGTACACACGTACTCCGTGAGCACTTGAGCCATGGGGCTGGCGACAAGTTTCCACACAGGGAAACTCTGTCTCAAACACTGAAAGGAAAACTGGCATGGTACCCACAAGTAGGTACAGTTTTTATGTTTGCATGTTCAGGTTAAGTTCTTGTTGAAGGGGATGACATAGATCAAGATATAGAATATTCATAAACTGCTTTGCTACATGACAACTCCTTTGTACAACTACTTAACGATAACAGTAGTAAAAATGCAGAGTATCACATTATGATGCAGTATATATGATGTGACTAAACGCTATTCAAAAATGAAATTAACAAAAGCTATAGTGATAGTTGATGCACACAGCAGCAGTAAGTCACACGGAGCAGCTGGTGAGCCAGTCAAGGGATTGGGAGAGAAATTAATTTGTCCTGGGTGAGAAATGCATCCACTTGCAGGATTTCAGGGTGAATCATATCTGCCGGTATTGCACACTTATGTTTATAGATGTATGTTCTTCTGAAGGCTTGTGATGAAATAACCAGGAAATTAGGTTCCAAGGACCCGGGATAATATCATGTCACATGGTATTTCATCTGGAGAGTTGGAACTGAGAGTGGAATTTTTCAGTTAGGTCGTGAAGTCCTCAGGTCCTAGACTCTGTCTTCTAGCACTCATTCTGAGCCTCACAGAGCCCGTTAGTGACAGCACGGGCCTTGATCTGGTCCTTTGCTGTTCTCCTTCCTCCCCTGGTCAGAGACAGGGGGTGCTAGGTGTAGGTCACTGCAGAGTTTCTATTTATTGGTAGGGAGTCAAGAATTGCAAACAAAACAAAACCAAACAAGACACAAAACCCCCACAGTAATAAGAAATTAACTGATTCTTGGGCTGTGCCTTTCACACACCAACCCGACTTTGTGGCAGAGCTAGAGCCAGGAGGCAGCGAGGCGAGCTGCGGTGCAGCCCAAGGCGGGCACGGGTGCGGGCTGAGGCGGGGCCCTGTGTGCCCTCCCTGGCCTGGCCCTTGGGGATGTGCCATCCCCTGAAGCAGCTCCAGGCCCAGTGGTTGCTTTGTCTTGGCGGTGTTTGGAGAGTAGGAGGGTGGCCTTTGCCTTCCATTGTGACCGGCGCTGAATTTGTCCATTTCTAGGACTCTTCGCCACACTTCTCACGTGCAGGGCCCTGGCTAGTGGTCTTTCCTGGCAGATGCATGCTGTAGTCTACCAGTGGTTAAGACTTTCAAGGAAGCAGCTTCCGGGCTGGGGTCCCAGTACAAACCTGGGACCCCCTGCAGTGCCGTTCAGTGTAATGTTCCCTGAGGACAGGCCTCTGAAACCCAATCCTCTAGTCCACGCTCTGTGCCTGGAGCCCTCCTCGGAGCCAGAAGGCATTCGGATTGCAGCCCACGGAGTGGGGGCCGGACCGGGCCGGGCCGGGCGCTTCCCCTATGCTGCACGGAGGACGGAGCCCCTGGAGAGCAGCCTCCCCATCCACCAGCCAGGGCATTTTCTGGAGACGTGGGTGTGAGTCCTGATGGGAACCAGTGCTAGGCCGTGGCGTGAGCTGGGAGGGCACCCCGGGCCGGACCTGCGTGGCTGGGCAAGACGGCTTGTGGTTAAGACAGTTACCCAAGGGCAGCCAGGCGGGTTCCACAGGGGCACGCTCCGCACCAGGGTTCCAGGCTGTGTGTGAACCACACCCACCGCAGCCAGCGTCAGCACCTGGCCATGTGGTGCCCGAGACCTGTTGGATGTGGCCTCAGAAGCACCGGAGCCTGCAGCTGGGCTAAGTACCCTTCATGAGCCACGGAGGCTCCAGAGGGAGCCGCATCCGCAGAGCCCCGGGGTCTGGAAGCAGTCTTGGGCAGGGAGCAGAGCCTGCTCGTCCCTGCTGAGCTGGCCCAGTGCCGGCGTCTGGCCAGCAGTCCACCAGGAGCACGGCTGGTCTGTGGGGCCTCAGGACATGAGGACGGCACTGCCTCGAGATCCCTGAGATCCCTGATGTCCACCCACCTTCATCCACGGTGGACCTGCTTCACCCAGGAAGAAGTGGCGCGTAGAGGACGGCCGAGGCCCTGGCAAGGGAGAGTGAGCACCTGAATATGGAGCCTGGGTCCCCAGTCGGCACGGAGATGGCCCTAGCCTTGGGGTTCCAGACAGCATTGATCCAGAGGAGGCCGCTCTGGGCCAGTGGGCGAGGAACAGAAAGGCAGGGCGACAGGACGCACACTGACTGCCTGGCCGGACCGAGTGCGGGGCGGAGCTGCAGCTCCGAGGCTGGCCGCCTCCCCTGTTCAGGCCCCGCTGGGGACATCGACCACACACAGAACACATGATTTTAAACATCGCTTCCACACCCGCTGAAGCAAAGTGAGATTCTATAAACAGCGCATGAACGCATGAGACCCTGAGCAGACACCGCAGCACAGACTCCTGCAGAGCACTGGGCTGCGCCTGGCCAGGCACGTGCACCCGCCTGTAATCCAGGCCCCCATCTGGCTGCAGCCAGCACGGACCGAGGCTGCTGTGTGGCGGGGCTGGACCGCCCTGCCCACCACGAGTCCCTGTGCTCCACCAAGACATGTGGACACCAGGGCCCATCCGCAGGCCCCCAGCTGAGTGCCGTTTCAGCGAGCACGGAGGAGCCTGGGAGCCTGTGGCGTGGGCATCTTCCACACAGAGGCCAGGCCTGCGCGTCCCCGGGGAATCTCACCGAGTAAGCAGAGCGAGGACGGGGCGCGAACCGTGCTTGCCCGCTGTCCCAAAGGCCGCACAAGAAGCTCCCGTGTGGATTTCCCAACCGTAAAATAGGGCAGCTCTGTGAGTCTTCCGCTTGGAGAACTGTCATCCGTGCATCAACAGCGAAGTCAGGGAGAGCCAGGGAAGAGCGTCCAGCCTGGCCCGTGCAGCGGGGCCCTGAGAAGAGGCTGACAGGAGCGCGGTGCTGTTGCAGCCTGCATCTCCTGTGTGGACTCCGGGGAGGAGAGGCCCATCCCGAGCTACTTAGGCCAGAACTCGAGTGTGGAGACAAGGCAGGGAAGGGACTGGAGGACGCGCGGGCTGCGCAGGACGCGGGCTTCCTGTCTCTGAGGGATGAGGGGCTGTAGTTCACCCCACGCGGCCCGGAGCCTGAGCCGGTGGTGAGCTGCCTGTGTCCTTGAAGCTTGGCCTGCATCGTGAACTATCCTGAGGGCGTCTGAAGAACGTCACCAGGCCCAGATGTGTCAGGATGCGTGCTCTGGGTTTGGAGGAAACGGTCCCGATTGCTGCGGTGTTCGGCGGGTGCTGCCACGGTGGCCGTGTGGAGCGGGGTCGTGGTTGGGAGGAAGGGTTTGTGGAGCATGTCCTCTGCCCTGGGCTCCTTCCTCTGTGCGTGAGAGCGGGGCCCTCGGGGTCAGGAACGGTGAGCTGGGCTGAGAGGCTGAGGCGGGAGCCAAGGTGTGGGCTCCTCAGAGGCAGCTCCCGATGCACACCCCAGGCAACCTCGGGGTTCCCTCTGCCAAAGCCAGGCTAAGAAAGAGACCTGGGGGGCCTCCGCAGCCACCTCTGCACTCTGAAGGCTCCGGGGTTTCTAATGGATGGCCACCTCTGCACTCTGGAAGGCTCCACGGGTTTGTAGTGGACGGCCATCTCTGCTGGTGCCTCTGTGGGTTTGTAGTGGACAGCCATCTCTGCTGGTGTCTGTGGGGTTGTAGTGGACGGCCATCTCTGCTGGTATCTGCGGGGTTGTAGTGGACGGCCATCTCTGCTGGTGCCTCTGTGGGTTTGTAGTGGACGGCCATCTCTGCTGGTGGCTCTGTGGGTTTGTAGTGGACGGCCATCTCTGTACTTGGGAAGGCTCCGCGGGTTTGTAGTGGACGGCCATCTCTGCTGGTGTCTGTGGGGTTGTAGTGGACGGCCATCTCTGCTGGTGTCTGCGGGGTTGTAGTGGACGGCCATCTCTGCTGGTGCCTCTGTGGGTTTGTAGTGGACGGCCATCTCTGCTGGTGGCTCTGCGGGTTTGTAGTGGACGGCCATCTCTGTACTTGGGAAGGCTCCGCGGGTTTGTAGTGGACGGCCATCTCTGCTGGTGTCTGCGGGGTTGTAGTGGACAGCCATCTCTGCTGGTGGCTCTGCGGGTTTGTAGTGGACGGCCATCTCTGCTGGTGGCTCCACGGGTTTGTAGTGGATGCCCACCTCTGTACTCGGGAAGGCTCCACAGGTTTGTAGTGGATGGCCATCTCTGCTGGTGTCTGCGGGGTTGTAGTGGACGGCCATCTCTGCTGGTGCCTCTGTGGGTTTGTAGTGGACAGCCATCTCTGCTGGTGTCTGCAGGGTTGTAGTGGACGGCCATCTCTGCTGGTGTCTGCAGGGTTGTAGTGGATGGCCATCTCTGCTGGTGTCTGCGGGGTTGTAGTGGACAGCCATCTCTGCTGGTGTCTCCGCGGGTTTGTAGTGGATGCCCACCTCTGTACTTGGGAAGGCTCCGCGGGTTTGTAGTGGACGGCCATCTCTGCTGGTGGCTCTGCGGGTTTGTAGTGGCGGCACATCACTTTGCTTCACTGGCATTTGGTGTCTGGAGGGGATCCAAAGCCCAGCCACTGCTTTCTGTGTTCAGGAAACAGGCCTGTGGCCCAAACTCAGGTTGTCTGTCCTTAGGCCTTCAGCATCATTGGTGGACAGACACATTGACATCCCATCCTCCAAAGCCCCACATTGAGCCAGGAAAGCAAGTCCACATGTGAATCATGGAGTGAGGGATTCCAAGAGGTCAAATACGCACATGGAGGAGGTCACAGACACATAGGAGAAGGTGGTAGAGGCAGGAGCTGGGCGAGGACTCGGCGTGGAGGGGGACTCGGCTTCCTCTGGGTTTCTGTGAGCCCAGCTTGATCGGCAAGGACGTCTGACCCCAGCTGCGCTGCTCTCCCAGCGGTGCTCCTCAGGGCTGGGCTGTGGGTAAGAAAGACCCGGGGCCCTTGGGGGAAGGCCACCACCATCACGGACACCTCCGTTCTTGGGCTCAAGACCTTCCACGCTCACCAAGGAGTAGAGTTTGTTCCATGAGACTATTTTGTTTTAGAAAAGCAGACTTAAGTTATCAACAAGAGAAGGCATTTAAAAATACAGACTTGTGAACACACACTGTCTTCCAGCTGGAAGTTGTCCCATGGAATCACAAAGCAAATGCCATAATCTGGATAGACTGTGAGTGGCTTTAAGGTTCATTTGTCTGGAGGGATTTTCCCTAAGTGCTGAACCCCAGCTCTCCAGGACAGTAAACCGTAGCCCTAGGTGAAGGATTCTCAGCTGCAATCCAAAAGGGGGTCCACACCTCCTCTCAGAAGGAAACACGCTGCCCCCGGCAGTGCTCAGTCAGGGCTGAGGGGGCCACAATATTTGTGGTGGCAGCAATCAGGGCTCAGCTCCACCCACTAGGAGCACAGACGTGGAACAGGCTCTGCAGGTGCTGTCCCCAGCCTCCGACAGCACCGCTGGGCTAAAGGCCATCCCGTGCCAGGAGAAGCCCGCATCTCTCCTGGGCCATGGACACGGTTTCATGAGGACCCGAGTCTGTGTTGGGAAGAGAACCTGCCCGTGCTCCTGGAAGCATTTCCAGGCGTTTCCTTTTGTCATTGAATCAGAACAGATGGAGATCTGAGTCGCAAACAAAGTCCAGGAGCAGCTGCTGAGACATTTGTCAAAGTTCAGAGCAGCCTCTGTGAGTGGGAACGGAGAGGACCTGGAGATAGCTACACCCAGACATCAAGTAGAGAGGCCTTTCACATCAGAACTCACGTAAATGGGAGGAAAGCAACCCCTGTGTGTACTCAGTTGCTAGATGATGGATTCCTCAAGCAATTTGTTTCCTTGAATTGACACCAATATCTATAGTATGCTGAGATTTATACAAATAGTTCTCGTTCATGAGGAAGAAATAATTGATTGGGTGATAGGATAATTATTTTATCTAAACACACATGGAGCCACTCAATTGACACTGTCATTGTTTAATAACAGTACAGAACAATCTAGATGTGGGGACATGCGCCTGTAGCCCCAGAATTCAGAAGGCTGTTGAAGGATCATGAGTTCAAGGCTAGGCTAGACTCTGTCTCAAAAGAATTAAACAAAAGAATTAAACAAAAATGTGGAAACAAGCATAGCACATAATAGACATTTTTCCTTAGCATTTATAAAGTGCTGATTTGTCAAACGTGATCATCCATTCAGGAACGTGCAGACTACATCGACGCCAAGTGGCCTCCGTCTTTGGGAGGAGTTGGTTCATCTGAGAGTTTGGGTGTCAGGGACATTTTCCTGGGGAATCCTCAGCCTGTGTCAGCGGCGGCGGCACCCGCTCTCCTGTGTGTCCCACGCCGCAGTCCTTCCATGGGACCAGGGACATTTCTTCCTTTTGTGTAAGTGTATTATTTATACCCAGTGGTGTGTGATGGTTGGTTTGTAGCAGGATTATGCTCTGTAGCCCATCCTGGCCTTGAACTTGAGATCCTCCTGTACCTGCCTCTGGAGTGCTAGGACTATGGCATGTAGTACACACCTGGCTTCAAATAATGTTGGATTATGACATTTTGTTTGTATGTAATAATTTATTACTGCTCATTGTTTCCTTCTCCCTCCCCCACTTCCAAATCTTCAATTGTTTTACTTTCGTGCCCTTTGCTTCCAAAATGCTACAGCCAGAGAAACCATACATTTCTTGTGTTTGTAAATTTGGCTTATTTCACTTAACATGATGCGCTCCAGTTTCATCCATCTCTACAGATAACATAATTCCGTTCTTCTTCATGGCTGAATGATACTGGATTGTGCCTCTAGGCTGCGGTTTCTTTGCTCACTCACTGCTGAGCGCTGGTTCGTGCTTGTGGAGGGTCCCGCAGGGAGCCGGCGTCCTGGCTGGCTCTGGGGGCAGGCTGCACAGGGGCACAGCCCGGTGGATCGCAGCTCCTCTGCACAGCCTCGGTCCTGATGCCCATGGTGCCGGCCCTGGTTTCATTCTCAAGAGCAGTGTATTCAGGCTGCGTTTCCCCTCATCCTCACCAGCATTTGGTGGCATTGTTTTCATGACAGCCATCCTGACTGGGGTGAGATAGAATCTCAATGTAATTTTCATTTGAATTTCCTTTGTGGCTAAAGCTATTGAAACTTCATTTATTTATTTATTTTTCGTTGCAGGTCCTGAGGACTGAACCTAGGGCCTGGGAACTGTTTCTAATTCTCTGTGCTCAAGGCTGGCACTTTACCATTGGGGCCACTGGGGGCCATTTCTGCCTTTTTTGTCTGAGTAGTTGATTGGAGAGGAGGGTCTTGTGGACTTTGCTACCTGGGCTGGCTTCAAACTGCAGTCCTCAGATCTCAGCCTCCAGAGTAGCTAGGAGGACAGATGTGAGCCATCAGCACCTGGCTTGTTGAAACTTTTAAAAGTATTTATTGGCTTTTTATAGTTCATTTGAAACAAGAAAAGATCCCTTTAGTTCATTTGCCCATGTATTGTCTGGATCAATTGTTCTCTTGCTGTCTAATTATTTACGTTCTTTCTGCCTTCTAGATCTCTTGATCTCTTGTTAGATGCTTAGCTGGAAAAACCTCCCATTTTACTGCTGACTTGTAGCTGTCTTGATTGTTTCCATTGCAGTACAGAGCTTTTTTAATTCAGCGTAATCCCATTTGTTAATTTGCATCCTTATTTTCTGAGCTTATACATTTTATTCAACATATCATTGCTTGTGCCTAGATCTTGAAGTGTTTCCTCTATAGTTTTCCATAGAAGTTTCAAAGTTCCACATCTTACATAGGTCAGTGATCCATCTAGGTTTTTTCCTAAGTTCTTTTAAAGACTTATGGTTAAGGAGTTGTCATTCAGCACAGTGCTCATGAATACAGTGTGGCTGGGTCAGTGCATTGATCATCTCAAGCTTGTTCTTTGTGCGTGGTGAGAGGTGGGGATTTTGTTCCAGTTTTCCGTGTGGCTGTTAGTTTCCCAGTGCTGTTCACTAGACACTGCCCTTTACAATGTTTATTTCATGCCTGTTTTTCAAGAATCAGATGTTGGTGGGGCTTATTTTTGGGCTTCTTCCCTATTCTGTGGGTCTCTCTGTCTGTTTCTGTGAGGAACATTCTGAGTGTGTCTACTAACTAGAGCATACATCAACAATATGAAATCCAGCTCTCCTTCCTGCTCCACACGCTGGGCTCTGGCGCTGGGCGAGGAAGGCGGCCAGGCTAGTGGATCTGCGTTCTGGTAGCACATGAAACCATTGTAGCATGCAGCGACCTGTCCCTCCTGACTGGCTGAGGACAACGTGATGTCACGTGTGAGGGCCTCCCTGACTCCATGCTGAGGTCTCTCCAGGCGCTGCCAAGTGCTTTGTGTCTTCTGAAGATGTCTCCTATGGTTGAATGACACCAGCTCCATGGTTGGCAGGGTTGGCAGGAGTTCATGTTGTACCCACCTTTCTCAAGAAGGTCCTTGGCACCAGGGTGTTCCCTGAAGTGTGATTGAAGTGTTTGTTCCACGCCGGTGCTTCCACTCAGCACTGCTCTAGTCTGGCACTTGGTGTCTGCAGTCTTGGACAGATGCTGTGGAGGTGGTTGGGGGGGGTGGAGGGGGCTGTTCTCAGAGCAGATCCAGCTGTGGAGGTGGTTGTGGGGTGGAGGGGGCTGTTCTCAGAGCAGATCCAGCTGTGGAGGTGGTTAGGGGTTGGAGGGGGCTGTTCTCAGAGCAGATCCAGCTGTGGAGGTGGTTAGGGGTTGGAGGGGGCTGTTCTCAGAGCAGATCCAGCTGTGGAGGTGGTTGGGGGATGGAGGGGGCTGTTCTCAGAGCAGATCCAGCTGTGGAGGTG
>NW_012267290.1:5719788-5731146 GCF_000151885.1 Dipodomys ordii | reverse complement strand
GGGGGCTGTTCTCAGAGCAGATCCAGCTGTGGAGGTGGTTGGGGGGTGGAGGGGGCTGTTCTCAGAGCAGATCCAGCTGTGGAGGTGGTTGGGGGTGGAGGGGGCTGTTCTCAGAGCAGATCCAGCTGTGGAGGTGTGGAGGGGTGGAGGAGGCTGTTCTCAAAGCAGATCCAGCTGTGGAGGTGGTGGAGGGGTGGAGGAGGCTCTCTAGGAGCAGATCCAGGCTTGGAATGAGCCCTGCACCACTGTGCCCGGTCCCACCACGGAGTGCCCCTGTGACCCCTCAGCAGGTGGAGACCTTCTGGCTTGCACAGGCAAACACTCCGTGACACCTGCTGTTTGCACAGCCTTCCTGAGAGCCTGCCTGGGTTCCTCCCGCTTCTGTGGAGGGTGCTCTCCTCTATGTCTCCAACCCCAGGGGAGGCGGTGGTGGTTGTGTTGTTCAGGCCTGAGTGCAACGAGGGTCGGTGAAGAGCACAGTGCACACAGGTTGACTGGGGGATGTGATGGGGCATCCAGCCAAGTCCGGGGTACCTCTGGCCCCCACAGAAACCACACCCTCTCCCCGTCCATCTGCAGAACCGCTCCTGGTCTCTGCAGAGCCCCGGTCACCTGCTATGCTGGCCTCAGACCAAGGTCACCCCCTCAACATGCAAGAGCTGAGGTCACCTCCCGCCTGACAAAGCCCAGGGCCCCTCAAGCGCCTCCATGTTCCCGGTCACCTCCTCGACCTCAGGAGTCCATCTCTCCTTGGCTGCATGCTCAGAGAAGCACCCCCACCCCCGGGCGGCTCGCTCTGCGTGGTCACCGGGCCTGAGGTGGGGCCTGAACTGTGGTGATGCTCCTGGGTCAGCACACTTTCCCAGCGAGCATCGTCAGCTCCCACAGAGGACACTACGTGAGTGAGATGTCCCCAGACATCGCTTTCCCTCTGTTTAAGACTTCAAGTTTTCCTGAAATGTAGCTTGAGTAAGTCAGGTTCAAAGGTCAGGGCTCAAGGACCTTTGAGCTCTGGTGACTCCAGAGATGTAAAATGTCCCAGGGCAGCCTGAGCTTCTCGGATGAAGGCTAACAGAGGGTGCGGCCACAGGAGACAGCGAAGATCACCATCTTCCACACCTGGACTGCTTATTTGAATTGCAATTAAGAAAAAAATCCTATTTCCTGACATCCGAAACAGCTCTGTCCTATAAACATGTTTCCCCTTGGTGAATATGTGTGTGTATGCTTGTAAACGTTATTTCTCAAAACTACCTGATTATTTTCACCTCAAGTCAAATCTCTAAGGATTCCTTTTGTAGATGGGCCTTTTCCCCATCCCTCCCTCCCTTTGTTCTGCTCTCTTCAGAAGAGCTCTCTTCCTGGGCTTCACTCAGTCTCTTATTTCCCCTGACCGGCAGTTTCTCTCATATTTGGTGGTAAAGATTTGTCAGGTTCTAAATTGAGTTGGAGGAGCCTGGGGACGCATTCAGTACCAGCTATTGAGAACACGGCTCAGCGGGGAGTTTCCACTGAGTTCGGCAAGGCAGTGGCCTCCTACAGATATGTTTAACATGATTACATGCCTTAAAATCTTTGTGCGAGCTGGGTTGGGGTCGCTAAATGTTCAAGTGTATTTAAGTAACTACACAAACGTTCCTGTCCGAGGCATCTCACAGCTCAGAAAGGGGTTGCTGGAAGTTTTGCACCATGGCTGGGCTGGCTCTGGAAGTGCCCAATAAAAGGCGTCTCCATTAATCTCCGTCCACAGCCATTTCAGTTCAGCATGGCTTTCGCATTCCCTGGTGTGAGGAAAACAATACCAAACAACAGTTTTTACATGGTTGCTCTGTTAAGCTCCTGTCAATTCTCGTGCGGTGAGGTGGGTGATGTGAAGTCACGGATGCTTGTCCTGTCTTGCTCTGAGTGGCCCCCTGGCTGTCAGGAGGAGCAGGACTCCATGGCACAGGTCCAGGGTGCGTTCAGGAAAATCTCACTTCTCACACTGTATCCCAAAGACACACAGCACAGGAGATGACTTTTATTATCAAAAACGTAAAACAGAAGTGTCAATACAGATCCTAGCTGCGTGGGAGGCAGGGAGCAAAGGGATCGTAATTTGAGGTCAGCCTCCACACAAAGTTGGGGAGAGCCCGCCTCAGTCATCCGGATACACGCGTGTGAACCAGCTATAAGGGAAGCAAAGATAGCAGGTGGGTAGCCTAAGGCTAGCGCTGTCTGATAAATAACCAGAGCCAAAATGGACTGGAGCAAGGTGTAAAGCCTGCCTAACGGCTCCCAGTGCAACCAGACACAAGCAAGTACCGGATGTCTAGGCAGACACACTCAGCCCTGAGATAGCACTGGAAAGAATTGGTCTCTGGGGCAGAGGCCAGAATGAAACAAGGCAGCCTCTTTCTTTTCACATTTTGTCTTTTGAGAAAAGACTCGTAAAAAAATTTAACATCTAATCACTTACTGTCAGAAATCTTGATGTGACATTTTCCAAGGGTACCTAAACATTGATCAGGCCCAAGCCACGCTTCCGTGGGGTGGTAAGGGTTGACAGGTTAGCGCGAGGACAAATGGGGGCGATGTGTTGATGGACGGCAGGTTGGACTCAGTGCTGCATCCATCGTCTCTGCTGCAGGGAAGGTGGGGACGGGGACTGCAGCTGAGCCTGTGGAGCCGTCAGTGAGCCCATCTCACACAGATGGCCTGTACCTGGCACCCCGCCCCACCGAGGTACAGGAGGAAGACGGTGGTCACGGGCCAGCTCCAGGCAAAACCGCGAGGCCCTGAGTACCTGGAGCATGGTGGGGTGGGGTGCTCCGGGGAGGAGCTCCTGACTTGAGACCCTAGGACTAGAAAAGGTATCTGGTTATTTTTTAAAGAGGCGAGAACCTGGACTTAGGAGTCCTTTTTAGTCCCTTCGTTCCTTCCTTCCTTCCTTCGTTCCTTCCTTCCTTCCTTCCCTCCCTCCTTTTTTCTTTCTGAAAAATAGTTTTGGGTGGGTGCTGGTAACTCTCAGGAGGCTGAGATCTGAGGATCACGATTTGAACCCAGTCTACGCAGGAAAGTTTGTGAGACTCTTATCTCCATTAAATACCAAAAAAGCTGGCAGTAGAGCTGTGGCTCAAGTGGCAGAGAGCTATCCTTGAGCAAAAAAAACAAACAATAAAACCACCAAAAACAAACTCAAGGACAGTGCCCAGGCCCTGAGTTCAAGCCCCAGAACCTGTGCATGTTCACGTGCGCGCGCGCGCACACACACACACACACACACACACACACAAACAGCAGTTTTAGCATTCCTCTTCTCTGTAAGTGGCTGTACAAGGGACTGTACACTTAACAGCAGTTTATGAACACAGTGCATCTTGATCGATGTCCTTACCCTCTTCTCCTGTGGACACACGTGTGGAACTTGTGGCACAGTCATGTTGTGTGGGCCCAGCTCAGACTGTGTGTGCCTTGACACATGTTCCTATGTAGTAAAAAAGACTGGCTTGCATGATAATGGAGAAACGTGCATAGAGGCAGGACAGACAGACAGACAAGGAGCCATGAGCAGTTTGAAGTGGATGGCAGCCCAGGTCCTGCGGTGCAGACCACGGTCCTGTCCCTGTACCTGATGTTGTTCAAATGGGATGAACCATCCACGCGGCGCCAGGGTGCAGCCGATGGCATCTGTGAGCAGAGCACGTGCTCTGAGCCCTCGGTGGTGCTCATGCGGGACAAGAATACGCCTTCCATGAAAACGACAATCCCATTAGTGCGATGAGCAGAGAGTCACCCTGATGCCTAGAGGGTTGTTTAGAAAAGTAGGTTTTTAGATGAAAGTTTCACTATTTATATCTAATCTATATCGATATCTATACCTATCGACTGTGTGTCGATAGATGTAATTCCTTACTCAAAAACAATGACAGGTTTTGCGTTGCTGCTTTCGCACATATTCAAAAGAAAGCAGAATTGAAGATAAAACAAGAGCAGCAGGACTGAGCGCAAGGCTGCCTGAGCTGGCCCTCACTCGGGTGGGGGTGGAGGACAGGGCCAAGCCAAGGAGTCAAGCCCTGAGCGGCTGCAACCACAAGATTACAGACAGGCGTGGTGCTTTCTGAGGCACATACAACCTGACCGGGCTGGGTTTCCACGGGAGACTGCACAGAGTCCGGGGGACCAGAGCACACGCAGAATCCCTGTCACCATGGCCACCACTGCACAGCCTTCCAGACAGGTGTCCTGCCGGGGCAGACAGCAGCTCTCCAGCCCGACTGACATTCGGGGCAGCCTCCCTGAGTGGGAGAATGCAGAAAAAATGTAAATTTACTTTTAATGACACAAGTACAATTGTCCATAACGTAAGGGAATGAATCAGCAAGGCTGCGAGCTCCCACAGAGACTGCGTCCCGGCCTCAGGCTGCCCGCCATGGCGGAGCGGTGCTCCCAGGGCCAGGGTGGGACCCTCCGACCCTCTCAGGCTCTGTGACACAGGAGAAACAGGACAGAAGCAGTCCTGAGGCTGCGGGTCTGGGCGGAGCGCGCAGGCCTGGCCACTCCCAGACACGCTCTGCCCGCAGACTGCTCCAGCCAGCTGCATGGGGGGCTGTCCTGCCCCCCAGGAGGGCGTGGGTGCCTGCCTGGGCCTGGGCTCTGATCACCGCTCACTGCATGCGTCACGTGGAACAGGTCTCCTGTGAGTTTGGACAGGGTACGAGCGTCCCGTCCTAATCTGACACTCCCGATGGATGCCACCAGGATCTCACTGAACTCCCGATGTCTGCCGACGGGTATTTCCCTGGGTCACAGGTGTTGATATCTAGGTGTTTATGAGGAATGCTTTGAACTCTATGCTTTCTGGAAGACACATTTCCCTCCATTCGTCAACAAGACAGACACATTTCTGTTACCCTTCCACTTCCAGTAGAGAACCCCCTCCTGAAGCGGGACTTTACTCTCCTGCTAAGTTTGCTTGGCAAACACTATGTTTAGGTTATTTTGTGTCTTTTTTTTTTTTTGTCCATCGTGGGTCTTGATCTCTGGGCTTGGGCGCTGTCCATCAGCTCTTCAGCTCAAGGCAAGCACTCTACTGCTTGAGCCACAGAGCCACTTCCAGTTTTCTGGTGGTTTTATTGGAGATAAGAGTCTCACAGAGTTTCCTGCTCTGGCTGGCTTTGAACTGCAATCCTCAGATCTCAGCCTCCTAAGTAGCTAGGATGACAGGCGTGAGCCACCGGTGCCCGGCTATTTTGTGTCTTTACTCAGACGTGGGTCACTGTGGATCTGGGAGTGCCGTGGGCCATCGCTCAGCAGGCTGGTTGAGTTTGACTTCTGCAGGGTGGCTGGGCTGTTCTCAGCAGTGTCTGCTGTTGGCACTGTGGTATCTGAGGAGGCATGGCTACTCACCTGCTCCTCACATGAGCTGATGACTATCAGAATAGAATGTCTCCGTAGCATCTAACAGAGATTAGAATGGTTCTGACAATTGGCAGCACCGGGTTTGAAGTCAGGGCCCCGCGCTTATTAGAGTCCTATCACAGGAGCCATATCTCCAACCTTTTTCATTCAATTCCTTTTGCCTGGACTGTAATGTTCCCACTGGAGCTGATCACAGGTGCTTGCCACCAAATCCCGGCTCCTAGTGAAAAGGAGACCTCGGGAACTTCTTACCTGCGCTGGCCTTGACCAATGATCTTCCCCCACCTCAGCCTCCCTAGAGGCTAGGATGACAAGTCTGAGCCAGCTGACAATTGTGTGTGTGTGCCCGTGCACGCGCCAGTGTGCCAGTCTTGGGGCTTGAACTCAGGGGTTGGGCACTGGGCCCTGGCTTTCCTTTTTAACGTAAGGATCTGCAGACCTTTGGAGATGGGAAGTTGCTATATAGATTTCGTATTTATTGGCTGGATCATAAAGCAAAGGTTATACAGTGTAGCAGCAGCTAATTGATGAGTTATACCAAGTTTTCCTTCTGTTTTGTAGAAGAAAGTACTAGAAATGCTTCTTGAGTTCTGAGCATTACATTCCTCATAATTTTCAATCTAATAAAAACGCATCTGCAGCTTAGCCAGCAAAGCCCTTGGATCTAGAGCTTGACGGGAAATGACAAGATGAAATATCTGTGCAGAGAGAGAGAGAAAAGCACTCTGATAGATAAGTGCTTGAGAATCATTTGGGGCTCGTGTAGAACGTCTTTTGTAAAAGGGCCATAAGAAGATAAGACGTGGCATTTCTGCCTCTCAGAACTGAAAAGGGCAAACACTGGGCCATGCTTTTCTCCAAGCCCTGGTGTAAAAGGATTTGGGGGTGAAGTGCCGCTTTTGAAGCAAGGCATGCCGTTGAAATCCCTCACCAGCAGGAGCGTATGGCTAGACCACGGCACCGGGGGCCACAGCACCGGGGGCCGGGATGTGCGTCAGGCAGCGTGCAGGATGCTGAGTACGCGAAGGCCCGAGTAACAGGCAGCTTTGTGAGGGGACGGCTGGGTTCCCATGACACCAGCACCCCCATCGCCCCTCCCTGCCTCAAGGCACACGGCCGACCCCCCACAGCAGGCCCATTAGTGCACAGGGTCCCACTCATCCATTGGGCCATTAATACCCAGGGTAGGGCTAGTGATCTAGGCCTGTGAATACTCTGGATCATGCTAGCGATCTAGGCCTATTAATAATACTCAAGGTGGAGTTAGTGATCTAGGCCTATTAATACTCAGGGTCATGCTAGTGATCTAGGCTCATTAATACTCGGGGTCGCGTTAGTGATATAGGCTCATTAATACTCGGGGTCGCGTTAGTGATATAGGCTCATTAATACTCGGTCGCGTTAGTGATCTAGGCTCATATACTTGGAGTCGTGTTAGTGATCTAGGCTCATATACTTGGGGTCGCATTAGTGATCTAGGCCTGTTAATACTCAGGGTTGTGTTAGTGATCTAGTTCCATTAATACTCGGGGTCCTGCTAGTGATCTGGGCTCATTAATACTCGGGGTCCTGCGAGTGATCTGTGCTCACGAATACTCAGGGTCCTGCTAGCCATCGGCCCCCTCTCTGTTCTGCATCCCGTGAGTGGCTCTGTCTCATCCATGCCCTGGGACTCTCTGGAAGGCAGACTCTCTTGGGCCCAGGGTTCTACACTAAGCAGGACACAGGTCCCCTGTGTGTCCTTCATCCAGTTCAGAAAATGCCTTTGTACTTCTTGTTCTGTTTCAAGTTTTTATCATAAATTGAATTTTACCTAATGTGTTTTCCTATAGATAATTGTTTACTTTTATTCTTTAATATAGCACAGTACTAATTGATATTTAGTGCCAGTATGGAGGCTTGAACTTGGCCTCAAGCCCTCCCATAGCTTTTTTGCCCAAGGACGGCACCCTACCATTTGAATCATGCCTCCACCTCTGCTTTTCTTGCTGTTTATTGGATTTTCTGCCTGGGCTGGCTTCAGATCTTGACCCTCAGATCTTAGCTTCCTTAGTAGCTAGGATTATCATTATTAGTCAGTGGTGTCTGGGTTCAATATTGGTTAAACTTTGAGTGATAAACCAATTTGTACTCCTGAAAGAAATACCACAGTATTTTAGTGCTAGCATCCTATTGCATGATGTTAGCTAATATTTTATTTAATTCTTTTTCACGTCCCTACGATTGCCTCATTTCTTCCTTCAAATCCCCTGTTTGGCTTGGAATGAAGTTGGTCTGGCCTTAGAGCAACTGTGGGAAGTTCCTGTCCTGACTTTGAAGAGCTTTTTTATAATCAGGGCCACCATTCTGGATACCAACAAGTATTTCTGGGAAGCTGTCTGCTTCTTGCCCTCCACGTGAAGACTCACACTTACACACCAAGTTCCTTCCTGGCCATTGAGAATTTTTATTTTCTTCCTGGGTCAGGCTTTATAAGTTGTGTTCATAAATTTGTAGTACAGAATAGCTCACAGTAACCCCATAAGTCCTTTATGCTATCTGTCGTATCTGTGAGGTCACCACTCTATATCTAGTGTCAGTGCTTTGTTGTTGTTCCCTCGGTTAGTTTAACTTGTAAGAATTTATCAAGTTTATTAGTCTTTCAAAGAACAATGTTTTTGAGGCTTTCTTGATTTTTTGGTACAATTTTTACTAGTTATTTTCCATTTTTACCTTAGCTGTGTCTTCATTGGCATGTCATTATCTACTTGTTTTCTATTCTTACTCTAACTTTCTGTGATGGATTTTTTTCATACATTTACATTTAAACCTAAAATGCATATGCATTTAAACCTAGAATGTTTTCCCCTTCTGTCTATGTTTAGCTACAACTCTTGAGTGTCCGTATACAGTCCTCTCATGACTCCAGTAAGTTTGTTCCTGAATCCAGTTCACTTCTACTGCGGTTTGAGAGTCTGAACCTTTGTGGGGAGGGTGGAATAGGAGTGCACCGAGGTTGGGGAAGCCCTTCACTGAGAGCAGCTGAGCTCTGTGCGCCTCCCATATCCAGCTTCGAACCCTGACCTGGCCTTCCTACTGCATCGCTGCATAATCCATACAATGTAACTAGCCTTATTTTTCTTTCACGTTCATCAAGTTTTGCTCTTAAATTTTGAAGTCATGTAATAGGATGTGTAAAGTCAGATTGCTGCATCTTCCTGGAAAATTTTTCTTTTACTTTACCTTCTGCATTGTCTCATATTCTAGGGGTCAGTTTTCTTTGGGTTATCACTCACCTAGTATTTATTCCATCATTTTACCTTCAAATTTCTCTATTATAATATTTATGCATGTTATTTTTGTTTTTATTTTAATAAAAATGACATGTATATTAAATGGAATTCTTCTTAATCCTATTTAAATCCATAGGTGTATGAGTCTCTATTTTCTGCCTATTTTACTCGGTTGTTTTCCTTTTCTTTTGCATTCTATTGCATCAATCATGGCTAACCTTGTTTCCGGTTGCTTTTCGTGATGAGTGTCTTGGAGGGTTCCTGCTGTCTTCCTCAGTGGCTAGAAGTCAGTTACATACAGACAACACTGGCCGCATTGTGTTCCTTCACATCCTGCCTCTGTGTCCTCATCCGGGCTGTTTTTTTTCTTTTGTTGTTTGTTTTTTGTTGTTGGTCCTGGGGCCTGAACTCTGGGCCTGGGCGCTGTCCCTCAGCTCCTCAGCTCAAGGCAGGCACTCTACCACTTTAGCCACAACGCCTCTTCCATTTTTTTTTCTGGTAGTTAATTGGAGATAAAAGTCTCATGAACTTTACTGCCCAGGTTGGCTTTGAACTGTGAACCTCTGATCTCAGCCTCCTTGGTAGCTAGGATTACAGGTGTGAGCCACCCGCGCCCAGTCCGGCTGAGTTTCAAGCTCAGCCAGACATCTGTGTTACGGCTTTGCAGGGCTGCCATGGATGCAGGCTGTTCACTGTACGTCTGCCTTTCTGCACCCTTCACTCACATCCTGTTCACACCCCTCTCCCTCCCCTGTCTGGCTGCTTGCAGACCCCTGGCAGTTAGGGAGACCGCTGCTCCTTGCCTGTAGTTACCTTTATCTTGCCCTTCCTTTTAGGAGAGTTTCTCAGGTGACAAGGTCTTTTCTTTTAACTTTTAAAGGTCCCTTCCTCTTTCAGTGTCCTCCTCAGAAAGCCGGTGTTCACGCTCATTGCTGAATTGTCGAATTCCTCTGCTTAGGCTGATATTTGTTGTTTGCCTTTGGTTTTTGGAATTTTTACCAGCTGTTCTTAGGCATGGCTTTGTATAATCCCACGCAAGACAGAGCTGAGGAATCCTCTCCTCTCTGTAGCTCAGGGTTGTGGGCTGGATTGTCCGGTTAAATTCCCCTGTGAGCCAGACAGGGCTGGAGCCTCTGGCTCTTGTCCAAGTCCCCCGTGGAGGCTTCCAGAAGAGCCAAGGGGACAGCCACCATGGGCTGGGCCTTGTGCAGTCTGCAGGCTCCACACCACTCTACTGGGCCATTCCCGCTGGGAACAGAGGCCAGAGCTGCTGCTGCCCGCAGCCAGGTCCACTCTGAGTTGTCCCAAGCCCGACAGAGGGTGTTGTGGAGGACTCTGCACCTAGCACCCTGGTCTAGGTTTTCAAAACCACCGCCAGCACTGCTGCTCCAGTCTTCTTTCTACACAGATCCTTGGCTTCACTTCTGTTTATTTCATTAGAATAAACTCTTGGACGTAAACTTGTAGGGTCAGATGTTATGGGCATTTTCAAGAGTCTTGATGTAGAAAGGCTAATTTTCTGTCCATTTGAATAAATTTATATTCCCATGAGAAATTTGAGCAATTTCCCCCCTCTGACCTCACAAGCATTAAATTACAGTTCATTTTTCATGTATCCCAAATAAAAAGGCAGAGATGTATCTTGTTTTAATTTGCATTTCTCTATCTGCTGTAGGGGCATCCTATAATATGTTCAAGTACTTGCTCTTTATATCTTTTGCAGATTTCATCTGTAGGCACGTGTCCATGTTGCTCTGGAAGTCTAGTGATTTTATTGTTTTCTAGGAATTCTCTGCTCATTGTTGATGCTAGCATTTCTCCCTTCCTTTAGAAATGCATTACCGGTTGGACCCTGGCTTGATGATGTAAATACTGTTTTGGTTCCTGGGTGGCAGTGTATTGTTGACTGCCCTCTGGAACACAACCTTTGCTCCCTAAGTATTTAGAAGACAGGGTTCACAGGACAGTTCCCGCTCACATGTGATAAAATGGTCCCCGACTCTGAGAGACAGGATTGTTCTTGTTGGGCTATTTTCTGGTTATAGTGAAATTAGAAACTATATATTTACCTTGATGTTGAGCATCAGTTTTTGAATGACTGTGCAAATACCAAGCAGAGTCAGCTAGGGGCTGATCCGCTTATCCCCAAGGGCCTGGGAGCTGGGGCCCCAGAGGGAGAGAAGGAACCTTAACTATGCCTGCTTGTGACTCCCTTCCTCCACGATGGACATGTCTAAACCCAGACAGGTGGAGCCTGCTTGGCGCTTTGCTGTCCCCAAAAGGTGCCTCTGTTTCCTTCCACAGGCCAGCCATTTGTCATACACTCTATTTGCTTTTGAAAGTACAATTTAAGAAAAATTAGAATGTTCTTTAAAGCATAGAATCCGCCGACTCACTTTCACTCTACAATGAGTTTGGCACTTGTTAGAAATTCAAACCATTCTGAGGAGTTAAAGCAAAATGCATTTCCTTTACTCATTCCCGAGCTTCTTTAAATGAAGAAAAATGATTCCATGTGGGGAATGGCAGAGCGCTGGATGTAGGGATGGCAGAGAGCTGGGGATGGGGATGGCGGGTGCTGGAGGTGGGAATGGAGGGGCGCTGGAGGTGGGGATGGCAGAGAGCTGGAGGTGGGGATGGCGGGGCACTGGAGGTGGGGATGGAGGAGAGCTGGAGGTGGGGATGG
>NW_012267290.1:5715990-5718398 GCF_000151885.1 Dipodomys ordii | reverse complement strand
AATTTGACCAAAGTACATTGTGTCCATCCATCGATGACAATGTCACAATGAAACCCTTTTGTGAAATTAATTCACACAATAATAATTTTTAGAAGAAACGTCTACCTGAAATCTTGAGGCGGCATCTTTGGTGTTGACGTTTTGAACACAGGGTTTATGTTGTGTAAGAAGCCGTCACTTCGGCCCTGTGGACAGAGGGATGGCTCTCAGGAGTGGAATGTCAGTTCCGGCTGACCTGTCCCTTGGCCAGCTCTGGCCAGCTCCCAGCCCCTTTCACCCGACCCGGTACGGGCAGCTCCCAGCTGGGGCTCTGGGTGAGGTCTCCAGCCTGCAGTCTGGGACGGCAGGCCCACGCCACCCTTCCTAGCCCGAAGCTCCGCTGAGTGGCCTCGCCCAACCCATGTCCTTGGGACACTTTCCTCATCTGCTGGTCCCATCTCCTTGATGGCATGAGCCAAGGTCACCCCGACAGCCCAGGCACGTGCACAGACACCAGCACAAGTGGCACGGAGCGGCCACCCTGGCTGACCCTGGCGGGCTGCCTCTGCCCTTGGGCTCAGCCGACTTCTTTATCCCCAGCCCCACACCTCCTCCCCAGGCCTGTGCTTCCTCCTCTTCCAAGGCTGCCATGGGAGCCCAGGTCTGCTTGTCAGAGCCCCTGCTGTCTGACACAGCCTGCTTTTCACTCCTGGGAGTGGCCCAGGGGCTTCCTTCTTTCTCTGGAATGTTCCCAGGCCATGGGGCAGGGCGGGGCCGGGCCTCCGCACAGGAGCACAGCACAAGGGAATCCATCGGGCTCACTAGCTTACCGCGTTCACTTGGCAACCTGAGAAATTCATTCTAAAAATGTTCAGCCGAACTTTCCAAAACAGCCTTCATGGCAGCTGGTATTTAAGGGAGGAGAGCCGAGATTCCTGTTGGCAGGTTGCTTGGTAACCGTGGCTCCCACCGGCTGGCCTTGCCCAGCCTTGAGGGCAGGGTGGGGGGAGGGGAGCTTGGCTGCTGTTGGACCCCTCCCCCGGCCTTGGGGGGGGGTAGGATCTGATGTAGGAGGGGTTCGGATAGTGTGTGGATAGTGAAAAAGCCCCGAGCCGTAGATTTTCCATCTAGGTTGTAAAGATTGAGCGTTAGCTGTGGTGTTCAGGTTGAGACCTAGGGCTGGTTCCTTGGGGTTCTTGCTGCTCAGAGGTTCCCATGAGGAGGCCCAAGCCTCCTGAAGGGCTCCGTGAGGGACAGGGGGCTCGAGGGACTGGACGTCCCTGTGTGGTCACGGGGACGGGATGTCCTGGTGCGGTCCTGCTCGAAAGACCGTTTCTAAAGACAGATGCCGGCCCTGCTGTTTCACAGCTCCGTGACAGGATGGTCTGGGTCAGGTGACCGGTGCCCAGTGTAGAAGAATGTCAGGCAATCTCAGGGCCCCACAAGCTTGCTGCCAGTTATTTAACGTGCTGTATTTCGTTGTTAGTTGGTTTGCCACATGTAATTTTAGGCATGTGTGTGTGTGTCACGCAGCTGGTAAAGTGCTTGAGAGTTCAGTATCATTCCGTGGACAGCCTGCTGGCCTGCCGGCCCAGGGCCATCCGTCGCCAGTGCTCGAGTCCCTGCTCCCGGGTCTGAGTGCACATCAGAGCCTGCCGCTGCTCTAGGCCGGGCGCAGCCTTGCTCTGTGGCTGCATCCCAGTACCCTGCCCACCCCGTGGGAGCGTGGCCGGCTCTGGACAGGCTCGGCCCTGTGGGAAGCGGACGTCCAGCCCCCCCCCAGGTCACGTTCAGGGATGAGGGGAGCCATAGACGTAGACAGCAGGGGGCCCCCAAATCCTGGGGCTGCCCCGTGCCTACCCCAGATGCCCTCGGTCCCCTGGAGTTCACACCTGCTCTGCCCTTGGCCCTGGTGTCTGTGACTGGAGCGGTCTCTGGGAAAGTCATGGCTTCTTGTTGGCCTCTGAGGCCCCTTGGCCTGCTACGAGGGTGTGTGGGACGGAAGCTGTGAGGTCTGCCCCTCTCCGCCTTCACCTCCCCCAGAACAGTGGTTGGCCGCCCCTACACGTCTACCTCTTCCCTAGCTCCCCTAGGAGCTCAGAACACCACGTGTCAACATCCACACCAAGTCCAAGGTCACCCCATCCGAATCCTCCTCAGAAAGGCGGCCTTCCCTCAGCCTCTGCCTGTGCTTCACTCACAGGTGCAGATTCTACCTCCACAGGGCCTTCTGCATGCGGCCGGGGGGTGGGGGGGTCACCGCTGCTCCAGGGGGGGCTGTGCTGTCAGTCCCGGGGTCACCGCTGCTCCAGGGGGGGCTGTGCTGTCAGTCCCGGGGTCACCGCTGCTCCAGGGGGGCTGTGCTGTCAGTCCTGGGGTCACCGCTGCTCCAGGGGGGCTGTGCTGTCAGTCCTGGGGTCACCGCTGCT
>NW_012267290.1:5709978-5714954 GCF_000151885.1 Dipodomys ordii | reverse complement strand
CTGTCCCTCAGCTCTTCAGCTCAAGGCGAGCGCTCTACCACTTGAGCTACAGCACCACTTCCGGTTTTCTGGTGGTTTATTGGAGATAGGAGTTTCATGACTTTCCTGCCCGGGCTGGCTTTGAACCACGATCCTTAGACCTCCTCCTGAGTGGCTAGGATGACAGGTGTGAGCCACCGGCCCTCGGCTTGTAAGTTTGCTTTTCTTGAAAGGTGGCCTAGGCTGCCTTTACATCTGAGGGCTTCCTCTGCTTCCTGAGTCTGGGGTTGCAGGCGCATCCCGAACACCTGTCTGCACTAGAACAGGGCTGGGTAGAGTGAAAGCCACCTTCCAACAGGCACACAGCGCCTGGAGGTCACCTTCCAACAGGCACACAGCGCCTGGAGGTCACCTTGTTTCTCAGGTCACACTCCCACTGGGTCTGAGAGGAAAGAGGGGCGGATGTCCCAGACGCAGTGGACACTGCAGACCAAGTCCCAGGGCACAGCAGGCACTCTGGATGCTACTCTTGCTGTCTTAGTTATGGGAGCCCCTTCAAGTCGTAAAGTATTGCCCACACTTTTCTTAACTGCACAAATCCCTGAGCCAGGCCTGGGGTCACTGCTGCTCCAGGGGGGCTGTGGAGGTTGGGAGGAATGTGAGCCAGCCCAGGCTGGGGAACAGTGAGGAGATCTGCATCTCAGCAAGTAGGTCTTGTGTGCCAGAGAGGCAAAGTTAGGAGGGCTGTGGTCTGAGGCTGGTCCTGGGCAAAGCTCTGAGGCCTTACCTTACACAAAAGGGAGCAAAGCAGGGGTGGGCCTGGCACACGCGGTAAAGGGCCTGCCTAGCAAGCACAAGCCCTGGTGCACTCCGCAGCGCCACTTTCCACTGACAACGAATGATCTGAACTGTGCAAAAGGTAGATTCTAGCTTTGTTCATGCTGAACAATACAGTTTTTAGATTCTGAACTCTGCAAGAGGCGGGTTTCAGCTTTGTAGATGAGGGCGGTAATATCAAAGACATCAAGCGACTGCCCAGCTCTCGGAGCTGCGCCACGCAGGCTAAGGTCCTTTCTGATCTCACCCTGTCCTTGTTTTCCTGACGGCCAGGCTGCCAAACATGTACACCTACCTGCCTGACCGCCCCGTAGCTTCGGCCATAAATGGTCGGTTAGAGGTTGCCCAACTATATAATCTACTTTGTGACTAACACATAACTGTTTGAAATTTTTAAAAATGAGGCAATGTAACAAAATGACATTATCATGCTGCATTACACTGAGAGAAGAGGCAGCCATCCCGCGTTTAGATATATATATATATGCGTACGGCGTGTATATATGCATATATGTATGTTGTGTATACATATATGCGATCTGTCATGGCAATGATACATGTGTGTTCAAATCGTTCATTTATGATATTTGAGAATGCCAGCTTTACTTTGTACTTGACTTGCCGGTAGTATGTCTTGAATAACTTTGAATGTTTAATCAAACACATAATTGTACATTTCCGGGGGTGTGTATGAAGCGACTCTAAAAATGCTATTTCCATGTGAAGAAACTGCTCCCTTTTCCCGGCTCGGGAGGTGACAGCCCATGGCTGTCTGTCTGCGGGGCTCCTTGGTGGCCAGCTGCCCCCGGGGAGCGGCCCAGCAAGGAGACGCCCACGCCTGGCTCAGAATCATACAAACCCCCGCGTCTCTGTGCATGACCCCGGCACCCCGGCGACTCTGCTGCTCACTCTCTTGTGTATTGATCACTTTAGGGATCACTTTAGTGGGACCCTTGCGCCTCATTTCCCCAAGGACATGTGTAGAAGGTCGTGACTGACCATGGAACTGAGGCTGACTAAGCTCAAAGGGACCTTGCACGGACTGACGCTGTTCAAAGGTACGCAACTGTCTGTGCGTGTCGCTTCCTTGTGTGTCTGTGCAAACCTGCAAACACAGCGCGGCGGTGCCCTGACCCCCTCCCCGCGGTACTGCCCCCTGCGCCGCCCCACCGCGTCCATCCACCCTTGTCATGGGGCGGCCAGCCTGCTGGTGGACCCTGCTAGGAGTTTTTTGTTTTAAGGGATCAAGCATAAAAAGATACAGAAAAAATTGAGGGCCCCCATCGAGGTGAGACCTTTTGCACTTTGCCTTCTTCCCTGAGGACATAGGTTGGCATTTTAGATGTCTCAGGAAGCTCCTGTCCCTTCCTGCCTTAAGGAGGCTGTTGAACTGCATGTGTGGACAGCACCGGGAGTAGCAAAAGGCCCTCAAGTCAGTTACGACTAGAATCCTCTGTGGGTCCGGGCTCCTGGGACACGCACTCTGCCCGCAGATCCACCCCTGTGGGCACTGCCCGGTGCCCGAAGCACTGCACTGGTTTCTGCAAGACACAGAGTTTTAAGTAACTTGAAGCTTTAGTGAGGTGTTGCCAACAGCTCATGAGCCAGGATTCAGTTCTGTGTGTCTCTGTTCTGTGTCTAGATTTGTGTGAGAGAAAGGAACAGAACACCTCCTTTAGCTGAAGAGCCTCACAGCAGGGGTGGTGGAGCTCTGGGTGGCTCCGGGGCTCGAGGCCAGCATGGCAGAGGGGCTGGGTCACAGATGGAGAGTCCAGGCCCCAGGCACTGCTCTGGGGGTATTGATGTGGCCGGGCCCGAGTGGCGTCCATGAGTCTCTGCACATACCTTTGTCCTGGACATGATGTGCATCATCCATGTTGCTGTCCACCCTTCAGCAGATGGGGCTACGTCGCGGGGGCCTGGCCTCAGCACCGGGAGCCGTCTGAGCGTCCTGTGGCCTGAGCAGCCCCCTCCTCCAACACTTCTGACGGCTGAGAATGGCAGCCAGGCTCGGCTCTGGTCCCCTTCAGGGGCTCTAGCTGGGCACCCTGAGCTCAGCTGGGGCTCAGCCAATGAGATTGAGGCTGTTGTTTTCTCCAGAAGACACTCTGAGGAGGCTACAGGTTCCCACATGGGGGTCCTGCGGGGCCCTGCCTGCACCCTGGGTGCGCCATGCTGTGGGCAGTCAGAGGGGACGGCCCGAGACCCGGCCGGAGCAAGCTCCTCCGCCCACCAGCCCTCGGTGGGGATGTGCAAGGTTGTCTGCTCTTGGAGAGTGTTTGCTTCAGGAGATGAATCTGAGTGGCCATTTTTGAGGCTATCTGAGAATGATGAGGTGCATGGTTTTGCGATAGCCATCTCTGTTCTATGTCTGTCTGTTTTGCAATTTCATGGTAACAGCTTCGCTCTCAAGCAGAACCTGGAAAAGCTCTCTCCACCTGGAACCACTAGTTTTTACTTAAATTTGAGTGCTTAGTAAGGCTCACCCCAGAAGAGGGAGGACCATAAAATCAGCATGGTGCAAATTAAGCACTGCAAAGCCAGGCAGAGCCGTCTCTCCCCGGTAGGATCCCCGGGGTGGCCTTGTGGGCATGGCTCCTCACTATCTTGAAGACTTGTTCTCACTGTGTTTGAATCTGGTCCTAGCAGTGGAAGTGAAGATTACTACTATTCTTTTTTCAGTAGTAATCTGGCTTTGTTGGTTTGTTTGTTTTCCCAAAGCTACAGCCAAAATAGCCAACCAACCATGGGTGAATATTCTGTAATTGTATAGTATATGAAAACATTTATTTTTATGCATTTCCCTCCCAATACTTAAAGAGGTGGTAAGTGTTGTGTACAGCCTGTTACAGTAGGTTTAATTTTATGACCGTTGCTGCTACGGCATCAGGTCTCACAGATAGGAGAGGGCCTGTTTGTTCACAGTTTGCCTTATACTGTGTCCTGCGATGCCTCGAACTCATGGGCCATCCCCGCATTTAAACTGACCATCACCAGCCTCAGGCTGGTCCTCGAACATCAGAGAGTAAATGGTAGGTAGAAAATGAGTGTGAATTTTCTCTGATAAAATCTTCCTGGGCCTCTCAACTTACTTCCCAAAGCTGATGTTCGGTGAGGAGCTTGGGATGTGTGAAGGCCTGCGAGTGTGCGTGTCTCACCAGCGCCCTGGGCACGCGGCGTGCACAGACGCTGGGCACATGCTGAAACCCGAGCCTTAGACCCAGGCCCCAAACTCCTGGCGTCCATGTGTCAGGTCCAGCCACTCTGCTTCCACATCAGTAGAGTGAGGGGTGGGGGCAGGGTGCTGCCCGTGGGACGGACACCCATGTGCAGCGGGAAGGAAGCTCTGCAGACCACCGTCAGCTGTCTTTGGGGTACAGACTCCAGCTACAGCAGCTTTTCTAGACAAAGAGCTGGGGCCTGGGGGAGAGGTACAGTCGTAGTCAGCCAGAAGTCAGGGTCCAGGCGTGGCCGGCTGGCCCATTATTTTAGTTCTTGTTTTGGAGGCGGTCCCAGGGCTGTTGCCATGCTGTGATTGGTCAGGACAAGCCGGTGGGCATGCCTGCAGCGCTCTCTGACGGTGAGCAGGCTCTGCAGTCCTTCGGGGTGTTGTGTTTGGTTCTTTGTCATAAAGATGTTCTCCTTAGTCCTATCCCTCCTGTGTCCCAAAGACGTTGCAGAGTGACTGCAGAACGCCACACAGAGTGAGGGCAGGTCCCAGCTCTGCTGCTGCTTGTCATGAATTCAAGGGCCCCAAGGCAGGGATGCCTTTTGGCAGGAGCAGCTTTTAAGCCCCTCAGACAAGACTTCTGCTACCAGCACTGCGCACACCTGCTCACTCCCGCTGCGTGTGAAGGACTGCGCATGGTTCTGTGCTGGAGCCCCACAGGCTCCGGAGGCTGGGAGGCATGGGACCTGTCCCATGAGCCACAGAGTGCTCAGTGTCTGTCCCGGGGAAACCCAGGCCCTCAGCCTGCCCCAGGACACCCAGGCCCTCAGCCTTCCCCGGGGATACCCAGGCCCTCAGCCTTCCCCGGGGATACCCAGGCCCTCAGCCTTCCCCAGGACACCCAGGCCCTCAGCCTTCCCCGGGGACACCCAGGCCCTCAGCTTGCCTCAGGACACCCAGGCCCTCAGCCTGCCCTGTGACACCCAGGCCC
>NW_012267290.1:5704706-5709603 GCF_000151885.1 Dipodomys ordii | reverse complement strand
CCAGGCCCTCAGCTTGCCTCAGGACACCCAGGCCCTCAGCCTGCCCTGTGACACCCAGGCCCTCAGCCTTCCCCGGGGACACCCAGGCCCTCAGCCTTCCCCGGGGACACCCGCACTGATACAGCCCCGTGCACTCGGTCCCTGCAGAGGCTGACACAGGTAGATGCAGTCTCCCTTTCTGAGGGAGGCCCTGTGCTAGGCATGCCAGAGCACACAGCCCTCATTAGATGTTTCCAGGTTGGGCAAGCTGGAGGAAATGTGTGTCTAAAGTCATCTGCGGGCCTGCTCTTCAGGCCTGCCTTGGTGTAGCAGACCGGCACCCTTCAGCGGAGAGCAGAGCCTGCATGTGGCCCCAGGCCCCAGCCGGCTCTTCTGTCCTCCGAGCTCAGAGCCGGGTAGGAGGAGGGAGGATGAGGCTTTCTAGCAGAAAGCGTGGTGGGGTTGCACTCACCGAGGGTGAGGAGCACTCTCGAGCACTTGGACCCTGCTCGCTGCGTATGGCAGCTGGGTAGGTTTGTCGAAATGCGGCAGATAGTATTTTTTCTCACCGCAGACACTGGTGATGGAGATGTCTTAGAGAGGAAGAACTTTGTTTTCCATAAAGCAAAGCAAATCAATTCCAGTAATGCACTTCCTCCTGGAGAAGAACACAGTTCACTCACTGGTGTCATTTGGAATAGAGACCATAGAACACAGGAAAAAATAGCCAGGTTTTAGAGGAATCAGAAACTAAAGGACATAATAACTTAGTAGTGTAAGTGACGTTTTGCATACATAATCTGAGATGAGAGCATACACATTGAAATCCCACATCAGGTCTCAGAGGTTCACACTGATATTTTTTTTTGAGTTTTTATTTTTTTTTATTTTATTTGTGAAAATACTGTACAGAGGGGTTACAATTGCATGGGCAGGATAATGCGTACATTTCTTACCAAGCATTGTAGCCTCCTCCTTTGTTTACCCTTCACATCACTTCCCAGCCTCCCCCCTCCCCCCCATCCCAATCCTTCTCCTTCCCCCCTCCCCCCTCCCCCCCCACCGACGTTGTAAAGTTTGTTTTGGACATGACAACTAGTACTTCTCATTGTTGCATCAGGTCCACCTGTATCCTTAAACAACTGGTTTTTCCCCATATCCTCCACAAGTTATACTGACATCAAATATATTGAAAGCAGGGGTTATACTGTGGGGGAGGGACATACAAAGCAACAAAGAGATAATCTTATAAATGCGTTAGAAACACATGTATGAAAGAAAAAACATTAAAATACATATCTAAGGGTTCATTGATATTTTGTGCTTCCTTGTTTGCTGATCTTGGGTCCGTGCCTGGGTGGTGGGGCTGAGGAGCAGGTTTGGAATCGGGGCAGCTGTGTCCGCAGCCACACCTTCGGCCAGGGCAGACACAGACATGGCCAGTGTCTTCATTTCTCTCTGTTTTGCGTCTGCTCGTTGGAGCTTTCCCTCTGATAATCTGTAGTTGAGGGTGGAACACACTTTTATTTGGGAACACTCAGTTTGACAGGTAGGGAGAGGTCCAGTAATTTACTAATCCTACTTCAGAAAACGAATCTCCGACCATGCTGTTGTTTTTGAAGAAGAGTATTCACTGCAGTGTGAGGATCTTTGTCCCTTCAATTATTTTATCCTTTCTGATAACATTGAGTTTCCTATCAACAATATCTATTTATCTCTCAGATCAAAAATTCTACATTAAAAACATATACCAAGTCATCATATTGCACCTCATACATACATATTATTTGTTAATTAAAAAATGAAATGTGGGAAATAAATTTCACATGCAAGATGAATGCAGTTACCACTTTTGAGGTGTCTGTCTGTCTGTCTGTCTATCTAGCTCCTTTTCCATGAATAGATAAAATACTGATATGAGTTTTAGAAAGAGAAAAAAGGAAAGAAGGGGAAAGAAAAAAAGCAGTTGCGTCCAATTCATCAGACTAAATCACTCAAAGGTTTTGCTTTATCAGGTTTTTCAAAAGCCATTTGGCTACAACTTCAAAAGAAGGAGAGAAATGACTGGCTGGCCCCAGGTCAGACACACACAGGGCAGACAGAGAGCTGTGAGTGGAGCCACCGCACACCAAGGAGAGGCAGGAAGTGCCGCCCTGCCAGGCACAGGCAGAACAGGATTTTGTGTCAAACTCATGTTTCTGTGTCAACGGCTAAGACTACAGTATGTCACAGCTCTGATGGATCCTGAATGCAAATTACAACGTTGTTTCTTACACACACGCGCACGCATGTACTCACTATATAAACCTCACCAAATACATCCTAACCTTATTTGAATGATTGTGACAGTTCTAGAATCTACACTGAAATCCAGCAGGGAGATGGCACGTGAATGAGAGGGTAAACTGAGCCAGGAGTGCCCACGGTGGTTGTGGAGTGTAGGAAGGGTCACCTTTAGCACTGGCAGAGGCTTGAGGTCAGTGGGGTCTGAGTGAGGCTGGAGCTGAGTATGGAGAAGATGAATTAGACGTTGGCTAGATTTCCCCCTCAGCCACAGAAACGAGCATGGGAAGCAAGCGTGCTTGTTTATAGGGTGGACTTGTGGACCTCCGACCACCGCCCGGACACCATCGCCCTTCTCCATCATTCCTGAAGTTTTCCTGAGCATGGTCCACTCCACGAACGTCACCGTAGCCACGGTCACCACCACAGCTATCACCGTTAACAGGATCCTTCCACAGAACTGGATCCCTCATGCTCTGCCTTTCTCTGCTTGCAGATGAGGAGCCAGGCTCAGGAAGCAGGCCCCAAAGTATGCGTGTCTCTGAGAGCTAGAGGTGGCCAGCCACCCTCTTGGTATAGTGCTAAGAAACGTAATTCCTTCCCTTTCCTTGAGAACGAAGGTTAGAATTTCTCTATACAAGTAGTCGGATACACAGGGAGAGAAATAAGACTGGACACAAGTGTGATTTGACTTTTCAGGAAAATTAACCTAGGATTTCCCTTCCCACACTCCTTTGACACCTTGTGTGTCCAGACTGAGCGTGCCTGTGGCGCTGTGTCAGATGTATCCAGTGACGCTTATTTGCTAGTGGGGAGAGGACGTGCGTCCTGGCTGGAATCTCTAAGAGCTGGGGGGTGACACGGCGTTTGGCCCAAATGAGCATCTCACAAAGGAGCGTGCGGGCTGTGTGCAGTGAGTGTGTGCGGTGAGTGTGAGCGGTGAGTGCGTGCGGTGAGTGTGAGCAGTGAGTGCGTGTGGTGATTGCGTGTGGTGAATGTGTGCAGCGAGTGTGTGCGGTGAGTGCGTGTGGTGAGTTGTGCAGTGAGTGCGTGCGGTGAGTGTGTGCAGTGTGTGCAGTAAGTGCACATGGTGAGTGTGTGCGGTGAGTGCACACAGTGAGTGTGTGCGGTGAGTGCATGTAGTGTGAGCAGTGATTGTGTGTGGTGTGAGCGGTGAGTGTGTGCGGTGTGTGCAGTGTGTGCGGTGAGTGCATGCAGTGTGTGCGGTGAGTGCACACGGTGAGTGTGTGCAGTGTGTGCGGTGAGTGCGTGCGGTGAGTGTGTGTGGTGAGTGCACACGGTGAGTGTGTGCGATGAGTGTGTGTGGTGAGTGCACGCGGTGAGTGCATGCGGTGTGCGTGCGGTGTGTGCGGTGAGTGCATGCGGTGTGAGCGGTGTGTGCGGTGAGTGCGTGCGGTGTGAGCGGTGAGCGTGTGGTGAGTGCACGCGGTGTGTGTGGTGTGTGTGGTGAGTGTGTGTGGTGAGTGTGCAGTGTGTGCGGTGAGTGTGAGCAGTGAGTGTGAGCAGTGAGTGCATGCACTGTGTGCAGTGAGTGTGAGCAGTGAATGTGTGCGGTGAGTGCACACAGTGAGTGCGTGTGGTGAGTGTGTGTGGTGAGTGTGAGCGGTGAGTGTGAGTGCGTGTGGTGAGTGCATGCGGTGAGTGTGAGTGGTGAGTGTGAGCACGGGACTCGACCTCCTCCATGCTATGGGGCACTCTCATCCCAGAGACCCTGGTAAATCCCAGCAGCTGTAAAAACAGCACAAGAATCACATCTGTGAGCAAGCATGCCTTCTACTGATGCGAAGGAACTCCATTAGAAAGCCTTGACTTGACGCTGACAGACCTGGACTCTGATCAGGCGCCGGCTGCCTGGGAGGAGCGGCTGGGTTTGTCTTTCTTCGGGGACGCCGCGTGTGTTGCTGGTATTAGCACTGTTAAGAATGCGATGGAGGGTTCTGCTGCTGTAAAGGAAGATCTGCATCTACCACCATCAGCTCTGTGCCTTGTATAAAAGTAGGTGTTCATGGTGGTTTGGGGCCATGTCTGTGAGAAGCCCCGATTTGAGCTGAGCGAATCAGACATTCTGTGGGTTTCCACCCCTTACCCCAGGCCACGCTCCAGCCACGCTCCCCGTGCGTGTGAGGACAGGGTGGTCGTCCGTGGGCGCCCCGGCACCTGTCCATCACAGCTCAGCCACTCTCTCCGTCATCTTCCTCCAGGGTCTGTGAGCCGTCCTCAAGCCGCACACTCGACATCCCCCTCTTAATTAAAGAAGATGTGGAGCCGTGACCAAAGCAGTCATCCTTGCCACCGGAAGGGGCCTTCTTAGCCTGTCTCAGGTTCCCCGTCGCTGTAGCTGTTCCGTGCCAGAATTCAGCTCGGGTTCCAGAGGCCTCTCAGGCAGATGTCAGGAGGGAGCTGGGAGCTTGCACAAGTGCATGGGGCAGAAGGGAGGTCGGCAGCTGGAGGCCCTCAGTTACCAAGTGCCAGACCCTGCCCTGAGCAGAAAGCCGCCTCACCCCTGCAGGAAGCCTGTCCCCCCTGAACCTACTCCAAGCAGGAAGCCGCCTCACCCCTGCAGGAAGCCTGTCCCCCTGAACCTACTCCAAGCAGGAAGCCGCCTCACCCCTGC
>NW_012267290.1:5697516-5703421 GCF_000151885.1 Dipodomys ordii | reverse complement strand
ACTCTGCTCCGAGCAGGAAGTGGCCTCACCCCTGCAGGAAGCCTGTCCCTCCTGACTCTGCTCCGAGCAGGAAGTGGCCTCACCCCTGCAGGAAGGCTCTCCCACAGCGGCAGGTGCGCACGCTTCCAGTGCCTGCCAGAGCCAACCCACTCACTTGTCTGTGACTGTCATGAACCTGATGTCTCCTAGGACAGAGCAGGCACTTAGCAATTATCAAACTAAATCAAGATCTGGGTTCAGTAATCAGGAGAGTCGCTGAGCCCTAACCACCATTGCTAATAAGACACTCCTGGAAATACACCTTTCTTGATACAATCATACAATCAGGATAGTCTAATCACATACCAGCCATACCCTCCAGAGGCTCACGTTCTGATTGGACGGTTCTGGGGGTGCCTTCAGCCCCTTCTCAAGCATAGCTCTGACTCGTCTCAGTTGCACTGTAGGTGCCGCGCCAAGGCTACGTATTTACTCATGTTCTCTGTGTGTCTCTGGAGGGGGGAGCACTGTAGGTGCCGCGCCAAGGCTAAGTATTTACTCATGTTCTCTGTGCATCTCTGGAGGGGGGACATGGCATCATAAGCCTTATGTTTTATCAGATTTTCCAGATTGAGAACCCTGTAGCCCCAGGATGGGGTCCCGTGCATTCTGTGCGTCTCCTGACTTTCCTGATCTGCTCTGTAGAGTAGAGTCAGCCAGTGCACACGGCCCACTTGTGAGCACGTGGAGGAACACCAGCCCCCAGGGCTCTGGCTGTGCTCTGCGCCCCAGACTCAGCACACTGACTCTGAGGGGTCAGAGTGTGGAGACCACCGACCTCGGCCCTGGGAGGCAGGTGCATTCGGTCCCTCGGATGCGCCCACGCAGCTGTTTCTTGTGGTGGTTGTGAGTTGTCGTTTTATCTGCTGATGGTTGTTTTCTGATTGGAAAGGAAGTGTGTGTAGGCCAGTAGCAATTTTCCTAAGGCAGACAGTAACAACTTCGGGACCTGGGCTCCATCCTCATTCTCCACCGGGCCTTTGCTAGGACAACTGACATTCTCATCCACAGTGGATCAGACAACCAGCTGTGCTGTGGACAGAGCGTGGCTCTGTGGGAGGAAAAGGAATGGACGTGAGAGGGGCTGGGATTCCACGTGTTGCTCCAAAGGTGAACGTAACTGCCACTGTACTTCAGCCCCCTTTGAATTGCTCTGGGAAAGGCACAGGCGTCGGCGTCTAGGCAGCTTTGGGTCTTGGTTTGGTTGTCCCTGGCTGGTGGCAGCTCTGTGTGGATTCAGAACAGTCCCGGCACCTCCTCCAACCATCGGCTTCCCAGTTGTGTTGCAGGAAGACAGCGGGGAAGGGCCCGGTGGCCTGTCCGTGATGAGCCTCTGTCATAACCAGCCATCCACCTCCCCTTCCTCAGCCCCACTTTCCTGATTCTGCTTTGGAGACTTGGTCTGACTTGGAGCCAACATCTGCAAAGGCCCCAATTCCATTTCACTATCTTACAGAGGGGCTTTCTCCTTTCACCATTAAAGCCCCGTGTGTGCAAGGTTGTGCATGTGCACACACACCACCTTCCCACTGATTTAACTAAGGTGGCTTTCCACTGTAGTCTTAGCTACTCAGGAGGCGGAGATCAGAAGTGTCATGGTTTAAGGACACGTGTTTGTAAGATCCAATCTCATCCCCCCAGACTGGGCCTGGTGGTATGTATTAGCCCAGCCATTCGGGAAGTTTAAAGGAAGTATGGTCCAGGCCGGCCTTGGTGAGACTTTATTAAAGATAACTAAAATGAAAGGACTGGAGCAGGGCTCGAAAGGTAGCATACTGGCTTTGTAAGTGAAGGGTGTTCAGCCTCACTACTGCCAAGAAAAAGAAGAAGAAACTGTGGTTTTCTACCCCTTGGGTGACACGTGAGAGCCAAGAGTGTTTCAAGGGCTTAATCCCCGTAGCCCCAAAGCCCCCAAAGCAAGTCAGTGCAGTGCAATGCTCGTGGTGGCAGAGTGGGGTGGGGGGAGAGGAGGGGACCCCAGCGCTCACTCAGGGTGAGATGCTGAGGCTGGACAAGCTGCCGGCACGGCCTGGCCTGGCAGGGAAGACAGTGGAGAGCCCAGAGGCTGTGGAGGCAGAGCGGTACCTGCATCTTCCAGGGAGAGAGGAGGGGAAGAGCTCGTGAAACCAGCAGGATGCCTGTGCATTCTGCTTCCTCCAGACTCCACACTTTACTTTCACACCTCCCGGAGAAGCCCAGCTGGGGCCTTCCAAGCCTGGCTGCTAACCACAGGCCTGGTGCCTGGTGAGCCCCCAGTTTGCTCCAAGTTTCCTCTTACTCGGGAAGGTGAAATAAATATGTTATCACATCATTAGATTAACTTTAAGTCACTTGTGCAGCATAGCTGTAAGTAAATCTGTTCTGTGTTTTCTACAATCGTGATTTGTGTTTAAAAATATATTAAATGACACCAGCACATCAGGTACTACATCAATATACACCTACACACCTACAGTGTTATCGTACCTTTACAATTATGCCCAATTATTGCCAAGCATATATCAAAAAAAATCAATATGCAATGGATAGACGGCACAAGTAACTGTGAAAACAAAATGACTAGTAGATGGAAAATTAAACTGTTCCCTTAGATATAAATGGCAATCTTGTTTGAATAGATGCAATTAAAGTTTAAAGTGTCCGGGGTTGTATACTAGCCAATTAAAATGAAAGCTAATCTAATTTGTTTTCATTGGAATAGAGGAATGCTTGCAGAGGGTCATGGAGAGCTCCTATCATGTTCCTATCAATTCCACAAAAGTGAATAAGCAAATCAAAACAAGGCATCTCTGCAGTGACACAAATGCTGTCTCCGTTTCCCAAACCACCAGTGACCTGTGTTGTAGTGTTTCTTACAAGATGAGATGCGACCCCTGGTTTTTAATGGACTTGTGTTTTCACTTGATGAAATGTCCAGTTGGGCAAACATGTCCCCTGCAGCCACGACACCGATTGTGCCCATCCAACCCTTCCTGCAGCCCTTCTGGGGCTCCCGGGTGCCCTTCTGAGCTCTGTGGGCACAGAGTGATCAGACGGTGCCTTCACTCCCCTTAGGTGACGTGTGCAGCAGCAGTCTGCTCTGGTCTACAAGGAAACAAGTGCAGAAATTGGTCATCCTGGTGGACCTTCAGCAATGGGTATTGAAGCAAAAAACAGAGCCCACACAGCTCAAAAGGTCATGGCAGCTGCAGGAGGAAGACAGCCCTGCGGTGCCAACTGTGTCCCAGGATGCTTGGGCCAAATATGGTTCGTGTATTCCTGACGTGTTTTTCCTACCCTCGCTCATAACCGGTGGTAGGAATTCACATTTTAGGAGAATGTAAGCAGCATTAGAAATCAAGGCTGATGGCGATGGGATTTCCTGGGTGCTTGGGACTTGGCCTGGAGTGGGGATACAGACACCAGAGCATGGAGGACCAGTTGGTGGCCGTGTGGCCGCCGAGGTCAGACATGGCCTTGCACTGGGGCTGTCTGCTGAGACCATAGTGCTACACACAGCATGTGGCTGGTCCCGGGAGGCGCCAGGGCTGCCCAGGAAGAAGCAATGGAATTCTGAGAGTCCGGCAGGGAGGGCCACCTTGGTCCCAGGGCTATGGAGGGGCAGAGGGGCTCACAGGTGGAGCTTGTGAAGGGCGGGAAAGGGGGGCTCCTGCCGGACAAAGACAGAAGTGTGGGAGCGTAGGACTGACTGACTTCTGGAAGGCAGGTTTGGCAGTTCTTAGAGTATGCCAGTACTTAGTGTTGATACTGAGCCCATGAGAGGAGCTCATGGCTCTGGAAGGCTCCGGCCCTGGGCACGTCCACTCACGTGGTGCAGTCACCAGGCAGCCTCTGAGCAGATGCGTAGACCCCTCCGGCTGCGCACAAAGGCGGGCACAGAGGACCGCACGCTCTCCAGGTGGAGGTAGTGTGGGTGCTGGAGCTGCCGGCACGGGGCGCCCGGGCCCCGGTGGGAGAGCAGATTCCAGCCTGGTCCTCCTTTGTGGGAATGCGAGTTCCGCTGACCTCTGTGAATTAATAATCACCAGCGTAGCCCAGAACAGACTTCACAGAGTCCCGCCTCTGCCTTCAGTGTGCTTGTACCTCGGGTAGATCATTAAGCACTTCTGAGCCCCCATTCGATTGCTCATAAATAGGAATGATAATGCTTAATTTGCCTTGTTTTGTGATCATCGGATACGTATTGGAGACTATTTGAATTATAGCAGGATGTCTTTAGATTTCGGTTATCAATATGAGCGTTCTCACAGTTAGGACTCGGTGGCACAGACGCCCCGGGAGCCTGCAGGTTGGCAGGGGGCTCTGCAGGCTCGGCTCAGACAGCTCCTGACCCAGAAGAGGGGCCGTCCCTGGTTTTACCTCGGCCGGCGGAGCTGCGAGGATTTCCCGCCACCGTTGAGGTGGGGTCCTGATCGTGGGCTGCGCACACCCGGTGACGCTGGCCGCACTGGCCTCTGCATGCACGGTCCTCCTGGGACAGACGGGTTGGCACGGGATGGGATTGGGCTGCCAAAGCAGTGGGAGCAAGCCCCACTGGCCGCAGGAAGGTTGGCAGTGTGGCTGGTCTAGGGGCTGCCCAGTGCGTAGGAATCCATGTGCTCTGCGGCCTACCACAGAAGGGTGAAGAGTGGAACCAGCAAAACTGAGCAAAACAGGACCCAAGCTTTGTAGAACAGAACTGTAAACTATCCTCAAGAGCTGCAGCGAGGGGCAGCGTGTCCGAGGCTACACGATCCGCGGATGGGCAGTGTGTCCAGGGCCCTAGGGTCAGCAGATGCTCAGTGTGTCTGGGACCCCATGGTCAGCAGATGGCAGCGTGTCAGGGGCTCCATGGTCAGTGGATGGTCAGCATGTTCAGGGCCCCGCAGTCAGCAGATGGTCATGTCAGCAGATGGTCAGTGTGTCCAAGGCCTTAGGATCAGCAGATGGTCAGCGTGTTCTGGGCCCCATGGTCAGCGGATGGGCAGCGTGTCCAAGGCCCCACGGTCAGCAGATGGGCAGTGTGTCCTTGGCCCCGCAGTCAGTGGATGGTCAGCATGTCCTGGGCCCTGCGGTCAGTGGACTGTCAGCGTGTCCTGGGCCCCACGGTCAGTGGATGGGCAGCATGTCTGGGGCCCCACAGTCAGCAGCTGGTCAACGGACGGTCAGCAGATGGTCAGTGTGTCCAGGGCCCTAGGGTTAGTGGATAGTCAGCGTGTCCTGAGCCCCACGGTCAGTGGATGGGCAGTGTGTTCAGGGCCCTAGGGTTAGCGGATGGGCAGCGTGTCAGGGACTCCATGGTCAGCAGATGGGCAGCGTGTCCTTGGCCCCACAATCAGTGGATGGTCAGCGTGTTCTGGGCTCCACGGTCAGTGGATGGTCAGCGTGTCCGGGGCCCCGCAGTCAGTGGATGGTCAGTGTGTTCTGGGCCCCACAGCAGATGGTCAGCATGTCTTGGGCCCCATGGTCAGTGTGTCCTGGGCCCCATGGTCAGTGGATGGGCAGTGTGTCCTTGGCCCCACAGTCAGCTGATGGTCAGCATGTCCTGGGTCCCATGGTCAGTGGACGGTCAGTGTGTTCTGGGCCCCATGGTCAGTGGATAGTCAGCGCGTCCTGGGCCCCACGGTCAGCGGATGGTCAGTGTGTTCTGGGCCCCATGGTCAGTGGATGGTCAGTGTGTCCTTGGCCCCACAGTCAGTGGACGGTCAATGTGTTCTGGGCCCCATGGTCAGTGGACAGTCAGTGTGTTCTGGGCCCCATGGTCAGTGGATGGGCAGCATGTCCAGGGCCCTAGGGTTAGTGGATGGTCAACGTGTCCTGGGCCCCATGGTCAGTGGATGGTCAGCGTGTCCTGGGCCCCACGGTCAGCGGATGGGCAGCGTGTCCT
>NW_012267290.1:5690394-5697136 GCF_000151885.1 Dipodomys ordii | reverse complement strand
GGACGGTCAGTGTGTTCTGGGCCCCATGGTCAGTGGATGGGCAGCATGTCCAGGGCCCTAGGGTTAGCGGATGGTCAGCGTGTCCTGGGCCCCACGGTCAGCGGATGGGCAGCATGTCTGGGGCCCCACAGCATCTTCCCAGCCCCAACCAAGTTGCTTGGCTCCTGCCTTCGCATTCCTTCTCCCTGTGGAGGAGTGTGGGATGTCAGGGCTGTGTCCTGCCTGCCGGAGACGTGGTTGTCCACACAGGATCCGTGCGTGGGCTCACGTGTCTGGGAGCTGTGGCTCTGGGTATGGAGCCCTTGCAGCTAACACACAGGCTGGGTGCTGTGCTTGTCCCTCTCCTATTCTGAGTGCTTGTAGAAACGGCTGCTGCAAACTGTGGTAGAGAAACAGGAGTGCATTCCCCCTATCTTCCCTCCACTCCACCGCGCAGGCGCCTGTCCATGGGTACCTTGGTGGTCTCGGTCCACCTGCCCCGGAGAAACGGCCGTGAGCGTTGACTGCGTGCCTTAGAGGGCGGTTGACCAGTTCCTTCTTTGTCATGATGTAGCGGAGTCGTCACCTGTGCCGCTCCAGGGGGCCAGGCCCTGCCTGCACCGTGACCTCACCGACCTCTGCCGCCTGGCCTCCCTACCCCATCCTGCGGTCATGCTTGCCTGGCCACCATTGCTCTGTAGTCAGAGATGGTCAGAGTCCACCGTGATTCCCACAGCACTTGAGAGGCACTTGGTGCCTCATTGTTCCCACTCCCAACCGAAGGGGAAGCCAGGACCCCAGGGCCGACACAGCACAGGGGCCCCGGCCCTGGCCCTGGGGAGGGGCTCTGCCAGCGGCCTGTGAGCGGAAGTGCTCCACAGATGACTTGGTGTTACCAGAATAGTGCGGGCTGTGCCAACTGTAACATAAAAATAGGCATAATAATAGCTCCGCTGGGACGTACGTGGTGTTTTTCCTCTTGAAATCTCACAGTGCTTCACACTGGCTTGGTGACTCACCGGCGAGTGGTCCCCAGGGAGGGAAGCAGATGCCGCTTCCATTTGGGGCAGGTGGTGGGCTGTCATCGGCGGCTGCCGCTCAGGGTCCGAGGCCCTGCATCTGGAGACGCGCCCCGCCCCCACCCCTGCGGAAGAGGTGCGTGGGGGGGGCAGGCCCTGGTCCTGGGGACGTGACTCCCTCAAGCTCGCTGTCTGCGCCAGATGCTAACACAAACAACAGCTCCCAAGCTGGGGGCAGCACACGCCCTTAGGCACCCGCTCACCTGGCTTCTCTCTAGAACATTTCTGGCTGTGTAGCTAAACCTGACTTGTGCTCAAACAATGAGCGTTTCCCAAACCTGCGTTGAAAACCAGGACAGCACACCACAAAACCGACACGGTCGTGAAGGAAGACCGCGGTGCAGATGCTGACGGCTGCTGGGGAAGAGGGATGGTGGGCTTCTGTGAGAACGGCCCGCCAAGGCCTGCACCCCTGAAGTGTGCGAGGGCTGAGGGAGGAGACCCCAGCCCACCGCCACAGCCCTGCCCCTTCCCGCCCGCCCGGCCTCGGGCCTCTGCCTCCAGCTTATCCCTGACCTCTGTGTTTCTCAGCGGCCCTGGGACTGACTCCTCTGACATGTCCAGCCCAGCTGGCCAGGGCCAGCCCAGCACTGGCGGGTCCCAGCTGTGCGTTGACGTGATCTTGGTCCTCATTCAGGGCCTGCGTGCACAGCAGCCAGGGCACCTCCTTGCTTTCTTGAAGTTGCTCTGCCAGCGCCATGTCTCCCTCATCATCCGCATTTGATCTCAGCTTCAGTGTCAACCCTGACACATCGTGGCTCCAGGGTCAAAGTTATTAGCTTATGTGACCTCTGGCCCACAGTGGGACAGAGGGACGCCCCCGTTCTCCCAGGCTGCGTGCCCCGCCCTGCCACACGGCCTCTGGAGCCCTTCTCTCATCTGCATGGCTGGCAGCCCAGAGTGCAGGGAGGTGTGGACCCACCGGCCAGCACGGGTCTCCCGCGTCCCTGACAGCCATGCCGGGGACTGGGTGTCCTCGGCGGGGGAGAGGAGAGAGAGAGAGTGCTGTGTGCACACGCGGCAGAATGCCACGCGGCCTTCGCAGGGAGGAGCCCTGCCCTGTGTGACAGGGACTCAGAGGGTAGGGCGCTGTGTGGAACGCGTCAAACACAGACAGACGAGGTCTGCAAGTGTCACTCACACGAGAGTCTGCACCGCCCACCTCGGGCCAGGACAGACAGACGGACGGACGCACGCACTAGGGGATGGGGTGTTGGGCAGAGCACGCCAAGTGAAAATAGGTTGATACATTTCGCACAGTGTGGCGAAAGGGTATTCCTGAAGACTGCAGAGAGGAGGCCTTGAGTGTTCTCCCGCAAAAGGAAAAACAGTGTTGGGGGTGTGTGTAAATCTTGATTTACTCGTTACACAATATGTTTTTCAAAACATCGCGTGTGTGATGTAAATATATACACTCTCCTTATTTTTCAATTTGAAAGATAATGGGTTTAAGCCGAGGATGTGGAAATGGGGTAACACCTCGCTAGCTCTGTTGCCATCTGACCCACGGCCACGGCCGTGTTCCGCAGCCATCTGCAGCTCTGGCCCAGGTGCCCTGGGAAGGAGAAGCACATGGGGCCGGGCCGGGCCGCGCGGCCTCACCCACCCCCAGGGCCTGCACGCAAGCCGCAGCCACACAGGGTGACCGGCATCCTGCAGTGCTGGCGGTGAGACCGCAGACCTGGAAGCCACCACACCACCAGCGAGCCAGAAACCGCGGCTGACATCAGGGTCAACGGCAAGCGCGGTGCGGAGGCGCGCGGGTGCGGAGGCTGGCCAGCCCCACACAGAGGCCGTGCTGTGAACCTGCGCGCGACCCTCCGTGCGGCCGTTCGTGCGCACTCAGTCCTAGGAGGTGTGAGCAGAGGGGAAACAGATCACACTGCTCTGTGGGGTCAGATGTCCGGAAGGGCCTAGAGCACGGGGAGGGGCGGTGTCCAACACGGTGCCACCACACCTTACAATGCTAGCGTACAGGGAAAAGGTGTCGGTCCGAGGAATCGTTTCTGTCCGGAACCTTTCAGAATGGAAGAGACCTGGAAACGAGTCACAGCCTCACAGATCTGTCGTGATTAGATCAGGCTCCACCAGCTGTGTCTGTGAGACCGTGCTTCGGGTGGCCGGTTTTGTTTTGTAAGTTTTCAGTTCTTTCTGCAGATAGACATGTCTGGTGTACACGCGTGTAAATCCACTGACACAGACTGTCCACGGAGTCGGCTTTGGTGAGGTGCCCCGTGTTTAGTTCTGTCCAGTGTGTCTGCACACATAGGCACACACGCACGCACTCCAGTAAGGACTATTCTGTAGTGCTGGGTTCACACCGCCTGGCGAGCCTCACCAAGAAGGGAAACGCAGCAGCAAGGACTTGTGCACGTCTGTGCACGGTCAGCCTCGCCGTGGTTCATGGTTCCAGCCGAAGCTCAGGACTGAGGGTTGTGTGTGCCAGGTTCTAGATTGATCTGTGGACGCCAGGTGGGCAGCCCACACTGGTGTGGCTCCAGAGGCCGTGACGGCTGCCGTGGGGGAGGGGCACAGAGCCAGGTCACCCTCCAGCCCTCCTTCTCGCTTGCTCTGTCTTGTGAGAGGAATGCACTCAAGATTTCACACTTAGCTTCCACTTGAGCCATGCTCCCATTTGTGCTTGAGGTGTTCTGAGGGCTGGGTCTTGGCTTCTGCCTGGGCCAGCATCACTGCATGCAAAGCTGGGTCCTGGTGTAAGCAGCCCCACCTGGCTGGGTCTTGAGCAGGGTCTCACTAGCTTTGCTTGGGCTGGTTCAGACCACTTCCCTTGCAGCTCGGACTGCAGGTGTGTGCTGTGGGACACTGCCTGAATCTTGCCCTTTTTGTGCCTACCAATATACTGGTTGCATCTTGTATTCAGTTCCTGACACAAGAATGGCTTCCACCACAGACCCTCTGATCAGTCTGGCTTTGGAACTTCTCAGCCAAGCCCAGTAGAAATGATTTCACGTATGTGAAGCTCAGCCAGCCCACTATTGAATCTTGCAAAAATAATTGTAATTAGAGGCCCACCTCTTCCATCTGGATGAGTCAATCAATTAATGTCAACAACAAATCAATTGAAGTTTGTGTGAAAATCACTCTGGTGGTCACCAAGGGCCCCGGGAGTTCTAGCGCAGCTGGCTGCTAACGTGCAGTCAGCAGCGTGAGCACAGTGCAGGGATGGGGCCAGCAGGCTTGCGGAGGCCCCACGTCAGCATAGATGCACACACGTGCAACCTGTGCACACACAGAAGTGCAGAGCAATGGCAGTGAGCTAGAGGATGCTCAGCCATCGGCACGTGTGTGCATGCACTGCACACATGTGCACACACACACACACATACACACATGCAGTCAGTGGAAGTGCAGGAGCGGTGACTGGGTTTGAGGATGTCCGCATCAGCACGTATGTGCACACACACGCACTGCACACGTGTGTGCATGCACACACGCACTGCACATGTGTGTGCATGCACATACGCACATGTGCACACACACATTGAAAGTGAATTCTGGATATTAAATAACATCATGGAAATGTAACTGTGGTATCTTCGCCTTACGTGAAGTAATTGAAAGCTGAATAGCTATCATTTAGGAATTCACTTTAATGAATAAATAAGTATGTTGTAAGATTCAGCAGGTTTAGCTTTTCTCTTGTAATATAGTTTGGCTGTCAATTTGTACCACAATTTCCTTTTCCAAGCTTATTAGGAAGAAAGATTCTAGGGCTACAGAAGTGAGTACACCTTAGTAGACGCGTAGAGATGCTGGCGTTTGGATAAGGGGAGGTGTGAGGCTGGACTTGGGGTGCACGCTGGCCTGGCGGTCGAGGTGAGGGACGCACCTGCCCCGGCCTGGTTAGGATTCTGAGGCTGGCTGCCTAGCACCCGCGTGAGCCCGGCCCCTGGCTGGGGGACCCTGCATCCTCCCAGTAGACAGTGTCAAGTCCTGCTCATGCCTGGCAGCTCTAGTTGACCTAGAGCTGGCATCCAGAGCACCGTGGCTCCGAGCGCGCATGGATACAAAGCAAACTATTAGGACAGACACACCCAGGAAGAGAAATGGCCGAGTCATTCCTGTCCCCGTCCTGTATGGTCACCCAGTCCAAAGGGCAGCTGGGCAGTGCTGGCCGCACTCAGGTCTTAGTTCTGTGCTGTGGGGGTAGTGGCGGGGGGTCCACTATGTGGAACACATATGGAGAGTTGGAGGGGCCTTGAGGGGGACAATGCCGTGACTTACATGTCAAGTGATGTTTGGGGCCTGGGAGGAGATGGGCATGCTGGCCGGTGCTGGCTGGTGCTGACTGGCTGGGGGGAGATGGGCATGCTGGCCAGTGCTGACCAGCTGGGGGAGATGGGCAGGCTGGCCGGTGCTGACCAGCTGGGGGGAGATGGGCATGCTGGCCAGTGCTGACCAGCTGGGGGGAGATGGGCAGGCTGGCCGGTGCTGGCCAGTGCTGACCGGCTGGGGGGAGATGGCATGCTGGCTGGTGCTGACCGACTCTTTAGTGTGCAGACTGGTTTTAATTGTCCTTCGTTCTCAGCTCTCTGCCACAGTCCCTCGTGTTAACGTCCTCTTCGGGTGTCTGGGTGCCTTTCTTTTGTACGCCTCAGATCCAAGAAGGATTTACTCTGGTCTCCAGCCTCTTGCTCCAAATCCTGCATGCCCTTTTACCATTGAGCACAGCCCCGGGCCTTGTCCTGCTTCTCCTTTACTGCCTTCAGACCTTGTGAGAACTCTGCTCATTTCATCTCCTCAAGGACGGTCTCCAAGAGTTGTTTGAAAATGATTTATGGTGTTTCCATCCGAGCTGCGATGCGTATTCATCATCAAAGCGTTGGTCTGGGTGTTTGTTCCTGGAGGCAGTGGTGTCCACGGGACAGTGGCGTGGCTCTCTTGCTGACTTTGTGCTGCTGCCTCTTCTGACACTAGGAGAATGCCCAGTCCCAGCCTCTCCACCTCCACCCCAGTGTCACCCACTGGGACCCGCGGTGGCCTGAGCAGAGTTGACAAAGCCTCAGAAGAGCCCTGGTCTGTGAAAGCCAACCGTAAGATCTGATGAAGCAGTGAAACGCAGGAGCCAAGCTTGGGTCCACGGCACTTTTGCTTGCGTCTGCAGCAGCTGGTTTTGCTAGATGAGCCTGGGGAAGGCCTGAGCACACTGTGGCGTTGCTTCTCTGCTCACTGGGGTTGATGCTGTCAACTGTGGCTCTCAGTGGTTCCTCCTATTGCCTTCCACAGCCAGGGGCTGCGCTGAGCTCTGGTGCTGCACAGGCATTAGCTCCATCACCTCCGGGAGCCTCTTAGGGGACGGGACCAGCTTTAGGGAGGTGCCACCAAGCGGAAGTGGGGTTGGGAGCCCAGGGGGCATGTGGAGACCACAACTTGGCACCACCGGGGCTTTTCCATGTCTGTGCCTGTCTTGCTTGAGAAGGGAGAGGGAGAAGGAGAGGGGGAGACAGAGGGAGAGTGGGACAGGGAGGGAGAGGGGAAGGGGAGGGAGGAGACTGTCCCCCTGTCCTCCCTGGTTCTGTGATGGTCACCCTGCCTGTCCTCCCTGGTTCTGTGGTGGTCCCCCTGCCTGTCCTCCCTGGTTCTGTGGTGGTCACCCTGCCTGTCCTCTTGGTTCTGTGGTGGTCACCCTGCCTGTCCTCCCTGGTTCTGTGGTGGTCACCCTG
>NW_012267290.1:5687169-5687781 GCF_000151885.1 Dipodomys ordii | reverse complement strand
GTGGGGTGCGGGGCCCGGGTGCGGGGTGCAGGCAGTCCTGGTGCTGACCGGGGTGGTGTGGGGTGCAGGGTGGGGTGTGGTCTGGGCAGTGTGGGTATGGGTGCAGGTGCGGGGTGTGGTCTGGGCAGTGTGGGGTGCGGGGCCCGGGTACGGGTGCGGGGTGCAGGCAGGTCCTGGTGCTGACCGGGGTGGTGTGGGGTGCGGGGGCGGGGGCGGGGGGCAGGCAGTCCTGGTGCTGACCGGGGTGGTGTGGGGTGCGGGGCCCGGGGGCGGGGGCGGGGTGCAGGCAGTCCTGGTGCTGACCGGGGTGGTGTGGGGTGCAGGCCACGAGGTATCCTGTCTTCCGTGCCTCTGCTGACCTCACACGCACAGTAGGCTCTGGAGGGTGCGGGAGGAAGATGTTCGCTCTCAAGCCTATGTTGATCTCAGCTTCTGGAGCTGGGGCTGTGTGTGTGTGGAGGGCTGTAGGTAGGAGTAAGCGCGTGTATGTGTGTGTGTATGTCGTGGTGGTGCGGCCCGAGGCCCTTGGTGTTAAAGCCGTCAGATCTGCCCGGAGGACCCCGGCGTCCGCGCGGGCCTCTCTATAGCCTCTCCCGCGTGCCCCTCGCCCTG
>NW_012267290.1:5674482-5687044 GCF_000151885.1 Dipodomys ordii | reverse complement strand
GGCCCCGGCCCGTGCCCCCAGGCCCTGGCGCTCGCTCGTCCGGGCCTCCCTGGTCTTTCATGACTTTCGCTTTCTCATTTGAAAGCGCACCTGCCTATAAGAAGAATCGTATTTACATCACAGGAGAAAAGGGTAACAGAGCCAAGAGTTAAGGCTATGTAAAAAGAAAAAAATCCTTATTCTTGGCCCTGGTCCTAACTACATCTACAAATGACGTCTTTGTTCTCCCGCCACGGGGATGAACTACCTGTTATTCTCGTGTGGCCTAGGAGTTGCCTCTCAGCATCACACAAGGCCACGTCTCTGTGCAGGGATTGCAGATGGGCTGTGGGGAGGTCCCTGCGGTTCGCTGCCAGCCGGCAGGTGTGTCTGCTTCCCCTGCCTGGGGAAGGGTCTGGTCTCAGAGCATCCCTGAGTCCATGCTCCTGGAGCCCCGTGTGCCACGGACGGGCTAGGGGCAGAGTCTGACCCAGTGGGGCCAGTGGGGCCTCAGGCTCTGCATCTCTGCAGGAGCTAGTTGGTGGCCGTGCTGCAGCCCACAGACCAGTCCAGACAGGGAGGAGCTGATCACACCACCATAGATGAACACACTCAGCTAGCCTGCCCGGTGTGCCGCGTGCAGTGCCGTGTGCAGTAAGGATAAGCAGCATCTCCATCTCTGAGAACAGAGGTCCCCAGGGGAGAGGTGTGGCAGAGCTGTGGCAGGGAAGGACAGTGTGTCCATGGGTCCGTCCTCCCTCCATCCCTTCCTGTATCCCTTCCTCCCTCTATCCCTCCCTCCCTCCATCACTTTCTCCATTCCTCCCTCCCTCCATCCCTTCCTCCCTCCCTCTCTCTCTCCCTCTGTCTCCCTCCCCCTCTCCCTCCCCCTCTCTCTCCCCTCTCTCTCCCCCTCACTCTCTCTCTCTCTCTCTCTCCCTCCCTCTCTGTTTGAGGACAGAGCACGTGGTACATGCCCAGCCCATGTCAGGTAGGATGGATGATAATAAAGCTCCTTCAAGGGTAGTTTATCCCTTCATTTCTGCCTCCTTGATGCAGATCATTTACATCTGCCCAGGACCATGGGGACCATGGACGATGAGGGAGAGCAGTCTGGGTGGGAGTGCCCCTCACTGGCCCCTCTTGCCTAAGATCACTTGTCACTTTTCACACGTGTGGTGTCTGGAAGTCTAGTGTCTCTTACTGATTCTATGATTTATAAAAATGGCATCCTGACACAGACAGGCTTGTGGGACTGACATTCATAACTCAACATTGTCTTTCTGAAGCTCACAGAGGACCGTGTTTCCTCTCTAGTCTGTTATTATCTGTGCCTGTTTTCTATTGGTTTTACCCGGCCTTTGTCATTGCACCTGTGTATTTTTCAAATACCCAGCCTTTGATGTCAGTATTGTTTGTCTTATATTCTAGCTTTCTACTTTATTTGTTAACCTCCAGTCAGTGCCATTTCCCCAGGCCAGCATCCTGTGGGCAAATGGCCTGGGCAGGGAGCTGTCCTCGGAGCTGAAGACTGGAAGTCCTTTCTGAGATGCATCTCAGCCCGGCCCAGTCTGCCTGCTTCCATGGCTGGCTGCCTTCCACCTCAGCCTCTATTGTGCCCCGAGCCAGGTGTCGCAGAACCTGGGCACCCAGTGGGGTGGAAGAGGTGAAGAAATCCAGACACCCACTTGAGTAATTGAGAAAACCTAAAGACAACTGACTTTTAATCCCTACCCCATAAAACACAAGGGTCTGAGAAAATTTCTGTTCTTTCCCCCTGGTCAGATAGCTTAGCTCAGTTCCTACAGCCCATCTGTCAGTTTGACATCGTTACTATTTTATAGTGTGTTTTTTTTATTCCATAGCAACCTACTAGTTTCCATTTCCTTTGTTCATCTTTAATCTCAGCCTGTCTTTCCTGAGGCTCATTCTTTCCAACCTCTGCAGCAAAAGTCCCTCCATGGTACAAATGCTTGGTTTACATAAAGATAATTATCTATTTTTTTTGCCAGACACGGGGCTTGAACTCAGGGCATGGGTACTGTTCCCCAGCCTCTTTGGGCTCAAGGCTCTACCACTGGAGCCACAGCACCACTTCCAGCTTTTGCTGAGTAGTTTAATGGAGATAAGAATCTCATAGACTTTTCTGTCTGGGCTTGTTGTGAACCACAATCCTCAGATCTCAGCCTCCTGAATAGCTAGGATTACAGGTATGAGCACCAGCACCTGGCGTCATCCTCATTTTGTAAAGATTCTTGTCTCTGGGTTGACATTTATTTTCCCCTCAATATTTTAAAGACTACAGTTTATCGTGTTTAGGTATCAATGGCTGCTATAGGGGTTTAGACAAATCTAAGTGCAGATGCATTCTCGCATGTGTGTGTGTGTGTGTGTGTGTGTGTGTGTGTGTGTGTGTGTGTGTGTGTGTGTGTGCTGGTAATGGGGTTTGAACTTAGAGCCTGGCACTGTCCCTTAGCTTTTTTTGTTCAAGGCTGTACCTCTACCACTTGAGCCACAGCTCCAGTTCGGCTTCTGGGTAGTAAGGTGGAGGTTAGAGTCTGCAGACTTGCCTTCCCTGGCTGACTTCAAACCACAACCCTCAGATCTCAGCCTCTGAGTCGGGGGATTACAGGTATGAGCCACTGGTGCTGGCTACCAATCCTGTTTTGTTCCTCACAGGGGCTGTCTTGCAGTAGGAGTCTTTCCCACTGCTCTGTTATGAATGTCTGCATGTGGAATTATTTTGGCTTTTCCAATTGGTATAAATTCTGCTTCTCCAGATGGGGAACTTCTGTCTTTCAAAGGTTCTGAAATTTTCTGGGGTATTTTTTCTTGACTATGAAGCCTTCAGGGCATTTCCGTTCTCCTGTAAGGACCTTGATTGCATTTCTATTAGGTCTTTTTATTCTTTCCAGAGTGGATTTTAATATCTCCTTTTTTTCTCTAGGCATCTCTAGGCTGTATTTTTCACATTCTTTAAATTTTCTGATTTTAAAAAAAATTCTTTCTCCAGCTGTATCCAACTGATGCCCACAATCTCTATGAACTTCACATTCCATTGTTAAAAAGTTTACACATATAAACCCCTTCCATTGCAGACATTTTTGGTTATTTTTAGCAGATTCTGCTCCTTAACTGTTGCTGAATCTGCTATTATTGATTACACATCTCATTTCTAATTATTTACATTTACTTCCTCATTATTCCAGAGGCTGAAGTCCAGAATTCTAAATCTGGTGCTTTTAGATGCATCTGGATTTTACTTCGGGTGGAATTATTTTATTGTATGTTTGTCAGTTTAATGTTTTGCATTATTTGGGTCAGAGCAAAGTGAATGATGTACCTAGGGTAGATTTCAGTGGCCGCTGGCAGTAGGCAGTCACGGAGATGGACAAGCACCACTTGGGACTGACTGAAGGTGAGGATGAGAACTTGGAGGAGCAACCTGAAGACCAACTCAAAGTCAGAGGAGGGTAAATCCTCAGAAAGAAACCCCATGCCTTACCCAGGTTCTGGCCCAGTGATGTCGGGAGGGTAGTTACCCGACAACCCCTGGGTGTGGCGGAGGATAGAGCTCTCTGCTCTCAACCAGGGGCCTCGGGTGCCAGTCCAGAGCACGCTCTCTCTGTCACCTGGGGAGCCAGCCAGTGAAGCCTGTGTGTGATTGCCCTGCAGCTGGGCCGGAAGGTGTCCTGAGAACCGACGTGCTGTGTGTGCTGCGTGTGCGCTAGCTAGTCCTGGGCCTGCGTGGAGTCCGCCCCTGTGGAGCCTGGTCCACAAGGCCCTGAGTACAGATGGTAACCCAGCTGCCTGGAGGAAGGCCAGGGTGACGGGATCCTTTCCACTGGGCGCTGCACGCTTCTGGATGGAGAAAAACTAGAAAAAAGAGGGGGAGCAGCTCCTCGCAGAGCTTTCCAGAGACACACTGCCTCTTGCCCTCCAGGGCAGTGTGTGGCAGGCGGGCGGGTCTCCGGGGCGGTGTGCGGCAGGCTGGCGGGTCTCGGGGCAGTGTGCCGCAGGCCGGCGGGTCTCCAGCCCTCCAGGGCAGTGTGCGGCAGGCCGGCGGGTCTCCGGGGCAGTGTGCGGCAGGCCGGCGGGTCTCCAGCCCTCCGGGGCAGCGTGCGGCAGGCCGGCGGGTCTCCAGCCCTCCAGGGCAGCGTGCGGCAGGCCGGCGGGTCTCCGGGGCAGTGTGCGGCAGGCCGGCGGGTCTCCGGGGCAGCGTGCGGCAGGCCGGCGGGTCTCCAGCCCTCCGAGGCCTCCAGCCCTCCGGGGCAGTGTGCGGCAGGCCGGCGGGTCTCCAGCCCTCCGGAGCAGTGTGCGGCAGGCCGGCGAGTCTCCAGCCCTCCGGGGCAGTGTGCGGCAGGCCGGCGGGTCTCCAGCCCTCCAGGGCAGCGTGCGGCAGGCCGGCGGGTCTCCAGCCCTCCAGGGCAGTGTGTGGCAGCTGGCGGGTCTCGGGGCAGTGTGCGGCAGGCCGGCGGGTCTCCAGCCCTCCGGGGCAGTGTGCGGCAGGCCGGCGGGTCTCCAGCCCTCCAGGGCAGTGTGCGGCAGCTGGCGGGTCTCGGGGCAGTGTGCGGCAGGCCGGCGGGTCTCCAGCCATCCAGGGCAGTGTGCGGCAGGCCGGCGGGTCTCCGGGGCAGTGTGCGGCAGGCCGGCGGGTCTCCGGGGCAGTGTGCGGCAGGCCGGCGGGTCTCCAGGCCTCCTCCACCCCTGACTGTCCTGTCGTGGCTCTAGGCTGGGGCTTCTCTTGTCCCAGGCTGTGTCCCAGGCCCAGCTGTGCCGTCAAGAACGTGACTCAGAGTTAGGATGGGCTTCAGTCTGAATTTATGATTCCAGTGCTTTTAGTACTGTTTGGTTGGGTTTTTTTTTATTGGTGCTGGGGTTTGACCTCTTCCCTGGGCATTGTCCCTGGACTCCTTTTACTCACATTAGCACTGCACCACTTAAGCCACAGCCCCACTTCTGGTCTTTTCTGTGAGTTAGGACATCCCGTGGTCTCTCCTGTGAGTTAGTTAGGACATCCCGTGTCCTCTCCTGTGAGTTAGTTAGGACATCCCGTGTCCTCTCCTGTGAGTTAGTTACGACATCCCGTGGTCTCTCCTGTGAGTTAGTTAGGACATCCCGTGGTCTCTCCTGTGAGTTAGTTAGGGCATCCCGTGGCCTCTCCTGTGAGTTAGTTAGGACATCCCGTGGCCTCTCCTGTGAGTTAGTTAGGGCATCCCGTGGTCTCTCCTGTGAGTGAGTTAGACATCCCGTGGCCTCTCCTGTGAGTTAGTTAGGACATCCCGTGTCCTCTCCTGTGAGTGAGTTAGGACATCCCGTGGCCTCTCCTGTGAGTTAGTTAGGGCATCCCGTGGCCTCTCCTGTGAGTTAGTTAGGGCATCCCGTGGCCTCTCCTGTGAGTTAGTTAGGGCATCCCGTGGTCTCTCCTGTGAGTTAGGACATCCCGTGGTCTCTCCTGTGAGTTAGTTAGGACATCCCGTGGTCTCTCCTGTGAGTGAGTTAGGACATCCCGTGGTCTCTCCTGTGAGTTAGTTGGGGCATCCCGTGGTCTCTCCTGTGAGTTAGTTAGGACATCCCGTGGTCTCTCCTGTGAGTTAGGACATCCCGTGGTCTCTCCTGTGAGTTAGTTGGGGCATCCCGTGGCCTCTCCTGTGAGTTAGTTAGGACATCCCGTGGTCTCTCCTGTGAGTTAGTTAGGACATCCCGTGGCCTCTCCTGTGAGTTAGGAAATCCCGTGGTCTCTCCTGTGAGTTAGTTAGGACATCCCGTGGCCTCTCCTGTGAGTTAGTTAGGACATCCCGTGGTCTCTCCTGTGAGTTAGTTAGGGCATCCCGTGGTCTCTCCTCTGAGTTAGTTAGGACATCCCGTGGTCTCTCCTGTGAGTTAGGAAATCCCGTGGTCTTCCTGTGAGTGAGTTAGGACATCCCGTGGCCTCTCCTGTGAGTGAGTTAGGACATCCCGGGTCTCTCCTGTGAGTTAGTTAGAGCATCCCGTGGTCTCTCCTGTGAGTGAGTTAGGACATCCCTCTCCTGTGAGTTAGTTAGGACATCCCGTGTCCTCTCCTGTGAGTTAGTTAGGACATCCCGTGGTCTCCTGTGAGTTAGTTAGGACATCCCGTGGCCTCTCCTGTGAGTTAGTTAGGACATCCTGTGGTCTCCTGTGAGTTAGTTAGGACATCCCGTGGCCTCTCCTGTTAGTTAGTTAGGACATCCCGTGGCCTCTCCTGTGAGTTAGTTAGGACATCCCGTGGTCTCTCCTGTTAGTTAGGCTTGCACTTTGTTCTAGTTGTTGGTTTTGAGACAAAGCCTTAGCAGAAGAGGCCAGGCTGGCCTTGGACACCTTTTGTTGTCCTGTCTCCGAGTTCTGAGCACCTAGTTGTCTTTAACTGCCGGTGTGGTTCATTAACTCTCTCCTCCAACTGCGTCACACACAGCATTGTCACACAACCCCCTTCTTTCTCAAAGCCGTATTCCTGAATTTGATGTAAAGCAAACCATAGAAGTAAACCATACTAAGGAGTACATTTACTCACTCAGTTGTTAGGACATTGTTCAAAAGAATCCACGTAAACAGCAGGTCTTGACCCTACACAAGAACAACACACATATAGTGACATGGCATGGAGTGGGGCGTCTTCATGTTTAACCAATGACTATTCCAAAGAATTACTGCCACTCAATTAGTGGGCGGATGACATTTCTCTTTCCTCCTCAAGATGACTAAAAGTTTAAAACATGAAAGAAAAAAGCCATTACATAAGAAGGGCTGCTTGAAAGAAGTGGTCTCCAAGGAGGTGCTGATCTTTGCTCCCTTTTTCTTTTTTAAAAGCATGGGTTATTAAAGGCCATACATGGCTTAAATGCCAGAGACATATGCCCGGGGAAGAGGCATGGTATATTTGGGTTACAGAAGAGGAAAAAATGGTGTTGCAGGTAAGCCACAAAGGATACATGACACCCAGCCTTCTCTGTGGAGGTTTTGTAAGATGGTCTGTCTCCCTGCGTGGAACAGAACAGCTCACTGACGTACTGAGGGTGAGGGGCTCCCTGAGCCAGCATGCTCCCGTTTGCACACACGTTCACATCTGCCCAGCACGCTCCCGTTTGCACACACGTTCACATCTGCCCAGCACGCTCCCGTTTGCACACATGTTCACATCTGCCCAGCACGCTCCCGTTTGCCCACACACGTTCACATCTGGCCAGCACGCTCCCGTTTGCACACACATTCACATCTTCCCAGCACGCTCCCGTTTGCACACATGTTCACATCTGCCCAGCATGCTCCCGTTTGCCCACACACGTTCACATCTGCCCAGCATGCTCCCGTTTGCCCACACACGTTCACATCTGGCCAGCACGCTCCCGTTTGCACACACATTCACATCTTCCCAGTGAGCTCCCATTTGCACACACGTTCACATCTGCCCAGCAAGCTCCCGTTTGCACACACATTCACATCTGTCCAGCACACTCCTGTTTGCCCACACAAGTTCACATCTGCCCAGTGAGCTTCCGTTTGCACACACGTTCACATCTGCCCAGCGCTTGGCAGCCAGCCCTCAGTGAAATAATGAAACCACAAGTGCAGCTGTGGTTGTTAAGATGCACAGGGGTGGGCTGCGGGGTGCCGGCTCAGAGGGCCTTTCTGAGGTACTCACCATCTCTGCCAACCTCATGGTTCTCCCGTGGTCTGTGTCTGCTACATGTCTGAGTGCCTCACATCATTCCCATTCTACTTACTTTTTGGATAGCTTCATCAGGAGACGTAACACGTGGCCTGACTTGCCTGTTTAAGATGTTCGTAAATGAAGTTTAGTGTATTCCTGCACCATTACCACAGTCTAATTTCAGGTCATGTTAATACCTTCAACGGCAGCCTTACCTCCGCTGACACCCTCCCCAGGACCGAGGACCGCACACGTGGCATTGCACGTGGACTTGTGGTACATGTGGGCTGTGCAGTGCAGTGGTTTTGAGGCTGGCTCCTTGCTCCACAGCTCCCAGGTCACCCTGGGTGGCGTGTGCCCGCACTTTGAGCACACTGGGCTTCATGCATGATGCGGGCATGCATCGTTCTGTTTATCTGTGCCGGCTCGTGCAGTTGGGGCTACTTCTGCCTTTTGATGAGTTGTTCCGCTGTGATGACTAAGTCCTGACTGTGCTCTGAGCACTGGTGGGTATGGCTTCCATGTGCAGGCCTTGGTGAAGGTCTCTGTCAGTAACAAATTCAGTGGCTCTCAATCCACTTTCTGGGCAGCACAAGGAAATATCAACACGAGAGCCTGAGGCTCCACAAGGAATGCACTGTGGTTTTGAACATAAGGGATCTGTCAGGAAGACACAAAAGTGACATAGAAGCTTCCTTCAGGCTACTGTGGCTGCGCGTGAGGGCATTTTTATGATGATATGTGCATGAGGAGGATTGTAGCAAGTGTGTGCGTGTGTGCATACATGGATGATCATGGTTATACAAGTGCGTGTGTACATGGATGATGATGATCATAACAGTGTGTGCATGCGTGTGTGTGATTATAACACGTGTGTGCATGTGTGCATGCATGGATGATCATGGTTATACAAGTGTGTGTGTACATGGATGATGATCATAACAGGTGTGTGCATGTGTGTGTGATTATAACACGTGTGTGCGTGTGTGCATGCATGGATGATCATGGTTATACAAGTGCATGTGTACATGGATGATGATGATCATAACAGGTGTGTGCATGCGTGTGTGTGATTATAACACGTGCATGCGTGTGTGTGTGCATGGATGATCATGGTTATACAAGTGCATGTGTACATGGATGATGATGATCATAACAGGTGTGTGCATGCGTGTGTGTGATTATAACACGTGTGTGCGTGTGTGCATGCATGGATGGTCATGGTTATACAAGTGCGTGTGTACATGGATGATGATGATCATAACAGGTGTGTGCATGCGTGTGTGTGATTATAACACGTGTGTGCGTGTATGTGTGCATGGATGATCATGGTTATACGAGTGTGTGTGTACATGGATGATGATGATCATAACAGGTGTGTGCATGCGTGTGTGTGATTATAACACGTGTGTGCGTGTATGTGTGCAGGAATGATGTTAATTAACAAGTCCGTGTATGTGCGTGTGTGATGATGATTATAATACAAGTGTGTGCATGTGTGGATGCTGATTATTATGAGACTGGTGTGTCGCAGAGCTTTGTGTATGGTGGGCTGGAGGGCCTCAGCCATCAGAAGTGTCTCCATAGCTGCTAAGTCTCCAGGGAGTAGCTCATGTCTTAGGCTGAAGTATTAAAGGTCCTTCATGATTGCCTCTCTGTGGGAAAGCTGGGACACGCCCCGACTTTCTCCTTCTGCAGGGAGGCTTGTGCAGGGTCACGCAGACCGGGCCTGACGTCGGGGTCTGTGAGGCCATGCTGTCCGCAGCGGGTCAGGGTGTGGGCCTGGGCAGCTCCAGGCCGGGGCCGCACCACTTCTGTGTCCACAGGGCATCTCTCTGGGAGCCGAGTCCCCGGCCCAGGGCACCCATGGTGCTGGACTGGAGTGTGGCTCACTGTGGGGCCCTTCCAGCCCGCAGGTGGGGCAGCCACTGCCCGGGGCCGGGCCTCTGCCAAAGCCGCGTTCCCACGGGTACAACCTCACTGTGTATGTCCGGCGTTCACTGCGGGATATGATTTGGGCTTAAGGAGCAGATGTGTGGAGGTGGCAATGTGGCCAGTCCGTGAAGTGTCCCTCCTGGCCTCCTCCCATCCCCACATGCCGAGATGCACCTGCTCTTAAATTCGAAGGGTCAGTGTCATCAGAAGCACACACAGTGCTCCCTGCCAATGCCACACTGCCAACAAATCTCCTTGAAGGCCTCGCGGGGCAAGTGGGTGGAGTATACACTCTTCCTGAGATGAGGCTATCTACCTCTGGGGGCGTCAGAGGCTCCTTCCAGACATGGTCGCGTGATTGACATTCCTGTGTAATTTGGACTAATGGGATTTAATTTATTTGTAAATAAACTTTCCTAAAGGGAGCATCACAAGAACAGAAAGCTTGTCGCTTGTCGCTTACATAAGGAATCGAAAATTAATTAGCAGGGGAGTGCTAATTAGTTTATCCAATTTGCAGTGCTGGGAAGCCTGTGTACAGTTGGGGGCGGTGGGGCTGGAGATGGGGGACCGACGCAGATGTGGCGGCTCGGGAGAGGCCTCTCTGCCCCTGTCCCTGAGCCTCTTGGGTTCTTCTGCCCCAGACACCTGTTCCCAGGAAACTTGGGTGTTTCCTCCCCATTTTCCATGCCCTGTTTTATCCTGTTTTCCTTTGCCTGTTCCTTGGATGTTTGTCTCTCGGGAAGGAGCTGAGCCTGGACCACGGGCAAGACAAGGCAGTAAGTGCCCAGACGTGGATGCCCGGTGGAAGGCAGAGGAGAGGACGGCCAGCCCCTCCGGCTCTGCTCCCCTGGGAAGCCTTTCCCGGCCAGGCTTGTGACCAGCGTGGCTGGCGCCCATGCGTGTGAGCATTGTGTTGTGTTGCACACGCAGCATGACGGCCATTTCCTGTGCTTAGCCCCAGTCTCTGCACTTCCGCCCGTGGAGGCTTGCGAGGGTGAGCGGGGAGGGCGGCCCACTGCGCTCGGCTCCAGGCTGCAGCTCTCTGCACTCCTGACCATGTGGCGCGGGGCCTTGAGGCTGCGCTGCAACCTTGCCTCCTCAAGAGAAAAGACACGGCTCCGCACGGTGCGGAGGGCAGCCTGGGCCCGCGCGGAGCGCTCCTACCCCACCTGTGTCTTCCAATGGAAGACAGCGTCTCCCTGTGCAGCCCAGGCTGCCCTGGAACTCTCCAACCTCCTGTTCCAGATGCCCAGAAGCTGAGATTACAGGCGTGAACCATGTACTCGGCATGGTGTATCTCTTATTTGGCATTGTTTTGCTTTGAAAATACTTGTTGAGCAGGATTGGTGTGTGTGTGTGCGCGCACACGTGCACACATGCATATGTGCAACTTTAGTCCTCGTTTGATCAATGTTCTTTTGTTATCACCTTTTGTTTTTCTCTTATCTTGACAAATGGGGAAGTTACTCATATCTATTTTCCTCTCCTTATTTTGAAAATCAGAATAATTGAGTAGTTCTTTGAATTTCCTTTGTGTGTCCGCCTCGATTATAAAATCAATCTACACGCCACGTCTCCCACTGGCACAGGGCTGTCCATCCCCTCGGCCATGGCCAAGGTCCCCAAGGCCTCCCTGGGGCCCTGGGCTGGAAGCATCTCACCTGCTCCGCTCAGCCCGTGGCCTGTGAGGCCTGCCAGCCACCAGACAGCTGAAAACCCACGTTTGTTCATTCTGAGCATGCTCCCATCCTGTTGATTAAACTGCACTACTGCACATAGATTCTGAATGTAGGCCAGCCCTGCAGGCTCCTTCACCAGCACAGATTGCACCACACAGGCTGTGTGCTGCGATGTGGCTGCAGTGCAGGTGTGCACGTGTACATGCTAGTGTATCCTCTGGACAGCGTGTGTCCATCCAGGCTGCAGTGCAGGTGTGCACGTGTACATGCTAGTCTGGACAGCGTGTGTCCATCCAGGCTGGAGTGCAGGTGTGCACGTGTACATGCTAGTGTATCCTCTGGACAGCGTGTGTCCATCCAGGCTGCAGTGCAGGTGTGCACGTGTACATGCTAGTGTATCCTCTGGACAGCGTGTGTCTGTTCAGTCTCCAGCCCTGCATTAGCACATGAGGCCGAAGTGTAGCTCAGGCGGTAGCTACGGGAGGAGTGGCACATTGCAGGTCATTTTCACTCTCATATGACTCAAAGGCAGCAGACATGTAGAGATGTAATCTCTTGGGAGAGAAAACCTTAGAACTGCAATGCAATGCAATTGTAGTATTATAAAATGATGCTGTAGGAACATATAGTGGATGATTAATTTATCACAGTAGAGTTAGAGCTGACTTTATGAAGAGTGATTTTTAAAATAAATCTTAGCCGGGTGCCAGTGGCCCACACCTGTAATCCTGGCTACTCAGGAGGCTGAGATCTGAGGGTCGCGGTTCAAAGCCAGCCTGGGCAGGAAAGTCTGGGAGACTCTTATCTCCAATAAACCACTCAGAAGTGGCGCTGTAGCTCAACTGGTAGAGCTGTAGCCTTGAGCTGAAGAGCTGAGAGACAGCACCCAGGCCCAGAGTTCAAGCCCCATGACTGACAAAACAAATTAAAAAATAAATCTTAAAGAATGGTTAGTATTTGAGCCAGTGGTGTTGGGACCGCTGGAAAGCCACATGCAAGCCAATGAAGTGCAGCTGCCGTCTCCTGCTGTGTGCAAGGTGGACTCAGAATGGCCTGGGACACGAGATGGACTCAGAATGGCCTGTGACATGAGGTGGACTCAGAATGGCCTGCGACACGAAGTGGACTCAGAATGGCCTGGGACACGAGATGGACTCAGAATGGCCTGGGACACGAGGTGGACTCAGAATGGCCTGCAACACGAGGTGGACTCAGAATGGCCTGGGACACGAGATGGACTCAGAATGGCCTGTGACACGAGGTGGACTCAGAATGGCCTGCGACACGAAGTGGACTC
>NW_012267290.1:5673214-5673597 GCF_000151885.1 Dipodomys ordii | reverse complement strand
TGGCCTGGGACATGAGGTGGACTCAGAATGGCCTGGGACACAAGGTGGACTCAGAATGGCCTGGGACACAAGATGGACTCAGAATGGCCTGGGACACGAGATGGACTCAGAATGGCCTGCGACACGAGGTGGACTCAGAATGGCCTGGGACCCAAGATGGACTCAGAATGGCCTGGGACATGAGATGGACTCAGAATGGTCTGGGACACGAGATGGACTCAGAATGGCCTGCGACACAAGATGGACTCAGAATGGCCTGGGACACGAGGTGGACTCAGAATGGTCTGAGACACGAGATGGACTCAGAATGGCCTGCGACACAAGATGGACTCAGAATGGCCTGGGACATGAGGTGGACTCAGAATGGCCTGGGACACAAGGTG
>NW_012267290.1:5667169-5672434 GCF_000151885.1 Dipodomys ordii | reverse complement strand
AGATGGACTCAGAATGGCCTGGGACACGAGATGGACTCAGAATGGCCTGGGACACAAGATGGACTCAGAATGGCCTGGGACACGAGATGGACTCAGAATGGCCTGGGACACGAGATGGACTCAGAATGGCCTGGGGCGCAAGCCTCCACCTGGAGAGGAGGAGCCACAAAGGCTTCGAGCTCCATGACTCTCCAATAAGTCTTGGTTTCTTAGTTTTGACACTTATGCTTCTGAGTATAAGTAACAAAAGGAAAGCATAGACCAGCTGGTCTCAAAGTAGAAGACGTTGGTGTTTGTGTTTACCATCCATGAAACGAGATAAAACCCCACAGGATGAGAAAAGCTTTTTGATTCATGTGTCTACACGTTTTATATCTAGAGATGTCCAAGTGTTCCTGTCAGTCGATCACAGAAGGAGTGAGTGGAAGATTTCAGGTGCCGCAGGTGCGGCTGACGTGTCTGGCCATCGCTGCCCATCTCAGCAGACACACGGCGGCTCCGACGGTGGCGGGCAGCCCTCACCAGGCTCGGAGGAGAGAAGAGGAGCCTCCCTCCCTGGCCTCCAGGAGTAAGCGAGGCTTTGCCTTTGAGGGTGCAGCTCCGTTGACATGAGGCAAGCAGGAGGAAGGGACCTTGGTGTTAAAATGTGCCCCTGTTATGTGCGTGTGTTCCCTAGCTAACCGTCGACTCAGACGAACGGACGGTGTCCCCATTCCTTACAGGAGTGACTGCCTGCCTGTAGGCGTCTTCTCCCACGTTGTCATACCCCAGTAGCCTGTGGTCCACGTCATATGCAGCATGAGAATCAAACTGGTAACTTTGAGAGAAACTGCAGAGCCGTGGAGTCAGATCTGGACATTGGCGTGGCACTGTCCCCAGGGGACTCGGGGCTCAAACCCGGCATTGAGCTCACTACAGCCACCGGCCCTCCACCCGGCCTCCGCCCCCAGCTGTGGCTGTGGAATCCCAAGGATCCTCACCTCTCTTCTCTTCTCACCTCTCTTCTCTTCTCTTCTCTTCTCTTCTCTTCTCTTCTCGGCTCTCTCCCAAGGCAGCCTGCAGAGCCCCTGGATTTAGGGATCAGGTCGCAAAGGTGAACATGTTTGGGGGCATCTGTGTTTTTAATTACTGTCAGCTTTTAATATGGCTCTATTTCTGGCTCCATGTGGAATGTTTGGCCTATCTAAAGCCATTGCAAAAACTCTGAAATGTTTTTTCTAGCTTTTTTATTACTTTATTGTCAAGGGTGATGTATAGTTACGCAAGATAGGACATTGCTTGTTGAACTTGTTACCCCCTCCCTGGTTTTCTCCCACTTTCCTCCCCCCAATCCCTCTCCCCAAGTCTGGTATCGCTGTTGCATTGGTTTCTGCTTTGTCTTTGTCTCACCATTTTGTCCTTCCCCTTCCCTTCCCTAATTCAGATAAACATACATACAACGCCCAGGGTGCCAAAACCAGACGCAGTGACAACGGAGATCGACCGTGGGGGCACACACAAAAGGAACTCTAAAACGTTAATTCAAACTAAATTCCCTACCCTTCTCAAGAAGGGTTATGCTCCACCTACCTGTGCCAGGAATGAAACAAGAAAGGTTGCGAAAAAATAGAAAATACCAAGTCCAGTGAAATTGAAGGATGAATGCGGCTTTGACTTTGTCCACAAGAGCCCCGGGATGAGCCAGAGCCTGACAGATAAATAACCGCTGCCTCCCAGGACACTGAATCACGCGCGGTATCCATCCTGCAATCCCAGCTGGGATAAATGAGTACCTTGTGGCAAACGAAGGAGAGGCTTAGAAGGAAGAGGTGTTTTGCTGACACTTACTGAACCAGTGAAGGACACTCTGACGTCAGGAAGGGCGCCGGCGCAGGGGGGAGGGCTGTGGCTCTGGGCCTGAGGGGGTGAGAGCATCTCCCTGGTACCTTTCCCCCGGGCTGGCTGGGCCTGCCCTGCTCTTGGCAGATGACCTCCTCGGTGCTTCTCACAAGCGTCCTTCATCTTGACGGACTAGGAGGACCAGGTCGTCTTCCACGTGTGATCAGATACAGACATGAAAATAATGGACTGCCTTTTAAAAAGTACAAACACACATGGACGCCACACCGTGCATCCACACAGGCCCCCACAGTGCATACACACACGTTTGGTTTTCATCTCTGCACACACCCATGTCTGTGCCAGTCTGCTTCAGGCATGTAGGACATTCTACACGTGTATGTGTTTGTCTGCACTTGTGTACGTTGCATGTTTATGTATGTGTCAACAGAAAACACGGCATGTATGGACATGCATGCGTAAGCCTGCTATCTGGCTGGTGGGAGGAGTGAGCTCATCTGACACATGTGTGTGCGGGAGACGGAAAGACACCACCCAGAGGCCTGGGTTCTCACATGGCCCTTTCCCACGGGGTGAGCACAGTCCACCAAGAGACGCATGAAATATCCACCGTTTCGGCCGGCAGGCTGTGTGTGAGGTGGGAAGAAGGGCAGCAGGGAGGAGAGGGCTGTGCGGGACAGTTTTCTGCGTCAGGCATTGGGAAGGCCCGCCAGGGCAGATCCGCCCCTCGGGGGGAGGCTCGGACCAGAGGCCGGCCAGGCACGCGGATCCCTGCCTGTGGCGGCCGGCCAGGCACGCGGATCCCTGCCTGTGGCGGCTGGGCACCTCCCTTGTCACAGTGCTGGTGGCAGTGTGGCCCACACATGTGGCGCCTCCCGGGGAGATCCGGATGTGACCTCTTCCTGACTCTGAGCTCCTAGGAATGGGAGCACTGCTTCCTTTAGCTTCACTCATTGGCTTGTCTCCATGTGTCAAAGAGAACGTTCCGGGAGCCTGCCTCCCCGGGGAGGACATGATTACCTGCCCTGCGCACCGTGCAGCCCGTGGCTCGGCTGTCCTCTCCTCGGGCCCCGCCCAGCACCACCCTGGGCGCCTGGGCGCAGGCCACCCACGGGCCACCAGGGCCTCGGCAGCCCCGCGTTCTGACCGCCTCTCCTCCCCTCTGCAAAGTGGAGCGATTCATATCTTTACATTAGCAGCAAGTGAACGTCATATGTAGACTGCAAACGTGTGCCAGTTGGTCAGGATGTGTTAAGATTGCTAGGGAGACATTTACAGACTATCTAGCCTTGGAATGGCTCTCTGGGCAAAATCTATTTCTATCCCATAGGTAATAAAATTAAGTTTTCTTTTTATTTTGAAATTAGAACAAAGTAAATCGAGATGGTGGCGTTATTGGCAGCAATGCGTGCTTTGCTCCAGAAATACTTTTCCTTTGTACATAAACTATTTGCAGCCTAAAATTGCTTTTCAAATTAAGCGTTAACATATGTTTACGGGAATTTTCACTTCATTTTCTGCTCTCCTACTGACTCATGTTCCCCTCCGTACTGTTACTGCCGTTCCTTCCTAGAAGTAGGAAGCGAGGCCCTTGCGTGTGCACTTGTGAGGCTACATCACCAGGCATCCTACGGCGGGTTAGCAAACGTGCACCGAGCACAGCCTGAAGATTCACTGCATCAACACAAAAGGGAGCCTGTTGGCAATGACAGTCAGACGCGGCATTCTGCTCCTGAACTTTGTGTTCTGCTTTGTTCTTTCTCTGTATTTCGATGTTGGGTATGTTTCCATTTGAGCTCAGGAGATTTCCAGGTAGTACAAATTACGATTTGTTGATTCTCCTTTGCGTCGGCAGCCAGGGTCTTGATCCATTACATCCAGCTACGAGGTCAGTCACGTGGTCCAGCGGAAATCAGGCCCAGTGTTCCATAGACAGACGCGTGGAGGTTTGTGTGGAGACGTGGCTGCCCTCCTTCTGGATCAGAATGCAGCATGCCCTGTGTGCCAAGGAAGAATGTGTTCCGTGTGCCACGGAAGAACACGCTCCATGTGCCACGGAATAACGGGCTCTGCGTGCCGTTCCTGCGTGGCTGCGGAGCCGGCTGGCACTCGGCCTGGCTGGTGGGGTTCCTCACGCGTCAGTCAGCGTGTGCGTGCCCCGAGGCCACGCTAGCCCTCAGGAGCCCCCAGGCTTCCTGCTCAGTGTTGCACATTGATAGTGAAGTTCCTTCCACAAGGACGTGAACGGCTCCGAGTTCGTGGAGGAGCACAGAGTGGGGTCTGTGTCAGGCCGGCCCCAGGCCGACCCCCACGTCCTGGGTCAGGAGTGTCTCTCTCTATTCTTCTGCAGCCACAGCACAAGGAGAGTTCAAGGTTAAAGCCGAGGTTGGAGGGCTCAGCCCCGGACGTTTGCATTTATGGCTGTGTGCTTGCTGGTCAGGTGCTCTGCCACTGGAGCCATTGCCTTGGTGCTCTAGTCTTTTCTCAAGATAAGTTCTTGTTTATTTCCTGGGCTGGGATGGACTTCAGCCCTTCTGTTTACACCGCCTGCACAGCTGAATGGCTGTGTGTGCCACCACGCCCAGGTTCTGTTGAGATGGGGTCTTGTGGACTTTTTTCCCCAGGGCTTGCCTGGAATTGTCCTCCTCCCAAAGAGCCAGGATATTGGGCATAGCCCTGGACCCAGGTGGGTTCAGCATTTTGTTTGGCATCAGGATCTCATAGCCTGTTGGGAAGCTGCAAACCTAAGTCTCCCAGTGGCCAGTGTCTTGTCTCTGCTACAGGTCTGTAAGCAGCTTGGTCCCAGTGTCTCCCCGGTCATTGTCCAGGGGTCTCAACAGAGGCAGACTTACCGGTGTACGGAGGGATTACCAGAGCTGGTTCGGTGTTTGCGTTCTGCCCCGTCCTACAGCTCTTCTTCTCTCTCTCTAGGCCAGTGTGTGGTTGTGGTTGTGACTTTTTGTTCCTCCGAGGCTGCCGGCCTCCGCCTGCTCCCACGGAAGCCCAGCCGTCCGGGGCGGAGACGGAGCTGTGCGCCGTGGCTGCAGTGCCCAGGTCCCTCACCCCAGACTGCCCCCAGCTGTCCCCCAGCCCCCACACCACCCTCCCTGGGTCGCGGAGCACCAGCCCTCCATCTCAAACCCTGTCCTTCTCAGGATTCCGAGGGCCTGGGGTGTCGATGTGACAGAATCCCTGTGACAATCAGCTTAAAAAGAGAAGGATTGACTTTGGCTCCTAGATTCAAACGTTTCCGTCACGATGACACTCATGGCAGAGCAAACTGCGCACCTTGTGGGGGCTGGAATCAGAGGGAAGTGGGAAGGAGCCAGGACCTCACATCCCCTTCGGGGAGGGGGCCCATCTGACCTCCTCCCCTCCCATCTGACCTCCTCCCCCCATCTGACCTCCTCCCCCTCCCATCTGACC
>NW_012267290.1:5664268-5666204 GCF_000151885.1 Dipodomys ordii | reverse complement strand
CCCCCCATCTGACCTCCTCCCCTCCCATCTGACCTCCCCCCCCTCCCATCTGACCTCCTCCCCTCAGGCCCACCTTGCGGCATCGTGGGCTGAGGGCCATGCCCTCACCATGGGGTCGCCGGTCCAACCATGTCCTCCTGTCCTCCCGTCCTGCTGTCCTGCTGTCCTCCTGTCCTGCTGTCCTCCTGTCCTCCTCTCTTCCTGTCCTGCTGTCCTCCTGTCCTGTCCTCCTGTCCTCCTGTTCTCCTCTCCTCCTGTCCTCCTGTCCTGCTGTGGAAGTTCCCCCTCAGACACGGCCTTTCACCCTACAAATCACACTTGCTGCAAGGGTTTTGTTTGGGTTTAGCCAACATTTTCATATGTCCTTATTCATGCTGTTTCTCCATTCAACCACCTCTTATCCTGGTCATTATCCCATTTTACCCCAACCTGCTGTTTCAAGGCTGTTTTGTTCCTTAACTGTCCATTTTCTACGCCCAGGGACTCCTGTACTTTATATATATTTCTACTCATATCACCTGCTGTTCAAAGCTCATTTATCAAAGTGAAGAAAACTTTAGTGACAGGTCAGCCCAACAATTTTTAAATATTAGCCATTAATCCACATGAAGCCGGTGCTTGGTGTTAGATACCCTGTTAGCCCGGCCTGCTCCAGGAACAGAGAAGACCCCAGTCTCTCCCACCCCGGCCTCCTCCAGGATCAGAGAGGAGCCCACTCTCTCCCGCCCCGGCCTGCTCTCTGCAGCCTCCAGCCTCCACTCTGTAAATACTGATTCCCCCAGGGCCTCCTTCTGGGGAAGCGTCTGGTCCTCGGGCTGGACGGGCAGCGTGCACAGGCCTCCTCATGGGATGGGAGCCTTTTGCAGGACTCCTGGGGTAACTGTCAGGGCTCCCCCGCTTCCGGTGGCCAGGTGGTGCTGAGGATGCCCGCTCATGAGTGCGGCCTCTGGTGGCGTAGCCCGTGGAGTCGCGTGTCGCCCCCCACGACCCCCCTCTCTATACACATGTGTGCGGGTACCACCATGAGTTCTGTGCCTGGGTGCGTGTCTGGGTACACATGACGTGTGTGTCCAGCGCTGGCTGTAGCAGGTGCAACCCCGGGGCCTGGCTGGGAGGCTCGGTGCTGCAGAGCTGTGCACTCTCCAGGTGCCCAGGGGGTCGCAGCTCTCCTGTTTCCTAGAGCTTCAGGAAGGGGATGGTTAACGGGTTAACGCTGGAGTGGGGACTGGCTCCTGTGACTTTTGGCTACAGGATGCTTAGCTGCTGCCTGCGTCCTTCCCTAGTGCCCACACCCCAGGCCTGACCTCCCGCTGGGACTGGCCGATTTGCTCCTGTGACAGCTCCTGGGCTTAGGGAGTCCACGGCAGTGTGGGCTCCGGGCCCTGCCTTCCCCTGGCCAAGCTGGCTCTTCCTGAGCGCCCCAAGTCAGCTGTCCCAGACAGGGAGACCAGGGACAGGTCCAGTGATGCAATGCCCGGCATGAATCGTCAGAAGATTCCCAGTGGTTTGGCTTTAAATGACAGCTTGCTTCCATGGGATTCTGTCATAACTCTCCCGAGGACCTTCTCCCTCTGCTTGTTCTGCTGCTAGGGCCTGCCCAGCTCTGCCAGCCTCCAGGGTGACCCCTGACAGACAGTGAGACACCTCTCCTGTCCTGACCTCTGCCTCCAGGGTGACCCCTGACAGACAGTGAGACACCTCTCCTGTCCTGACCTCTGCCTCCAGGGTGACCCCTTACAGACAGTGAGACACCTCTCCTGTCCTGACCTCTGCCTCAATGACCCTGACAGACAGTGAGACACCTCTCCTGTCCCCTGACCTCTGCCTCAGTGACCCTGATAGACAGTGAGACACCTCTCCTGTCCCCTGACCTCTGCCTCAGTGACCCTGACAGACAGTGAGACACCTCTCCTGTCCCCTGACCTCTGCCTCAGTG
>NW_012267290.1:5662991-5664218 GCF_000151885.1 Dipodomys ordii | reverse complement strand
GACAGTGAGACACCTCTCCTGTCCCCTGACCTCTGCCTCAGTGACCCTGACAGACAGTGAGACACCTCTCCTGTCCCCTGACCTCTGCCTCAGTGACCCTGACAGTGAGACACCTCTCCTGTCCCCTGACCTCTGCCTCAATGACCCTGACAGACAGTGAGACACCTCTCCTGTCCCCTGACCTCTGCCTCAATGACCCTGACAGACAGTGAGACACCTCTCCTGTCCCCTGACCTCTGCCTCAGTGACCCTGACAGACAGTGAGACACCTCTCCTGTCCTGACCTTGGCATCTTAGGCCTCGCGGGCGTCCTGGATGCCCACACAGCAGCCTGCCACCACCACCAGCTTCTTCCTCCTCACTGGTCCTCCAGCCTCAGCCAAGGTGGCCCTGCCCTGGCTTGGTGCAGAGGCCTGTCGACAGTCCTCCCTCAGGAGGCCAGTGTAAGAGCTTAGGGGCCAAAGCCCCCGGTGGGGGCCAGCTGCCTGTGCTGTTTGCCAATCGTACCTGGCCAGGCCTCTCCCCCATAACTCCTCTGCCCTCCAGAAGGTTTCAGAAGCAACAGGGTTCCCCGCCCCGCCCCGCCATTCTGCAGAGCCATGACAGAGTCACAGGCCTTCACCGAGTGTCTTAGACATGATTGGTTTTCTAAATGGTAACGCACCCTTGCTCATATTTGGTTGTGCCTGAAGGAGATGTAGCAGAGTTGTAGTCAAAGAAAAGGCTTCCATATTAAAATGAAGTAGTGAAATAAACCATTCTTATTTTGTCTAAGTACCTTGAATATGTTGAGCCAAGTATAGTTATGAAAAAGTGTTTGATGTGTGTCCATGCATATGACACAAAGGGATCGTTATTTCGATAGATGGTACTGTGTAAGGCATTTATTTACCGTGGTATTTTGAACAAAGTCAGCTGGCTGTGTCTGCGCCCTGTGTATACAGCCCTTGCTGTTGCCTGTTTGCTGCATCCACAGACTGACTGACGCCTCTCTCTGTCTCCTCTGATTTCAGAATCGCAGTGTACCCTCTGTGGAGAGCCGGAAGGTGAGTACCCTGCTTCCTCAGACCTGCCTGCTGGGGGGCTCACGGAGGCCTGTCCACATGGCGGAGGTGGGGAGGGCTCACGGAGGCCTGTCCACATGGCAGAGGGGGGGAGGGCTCACGGAGGCCCGTCCACATGGCGGAGGGGGGGCAGGGCTCATGGAGGCCCGTCCACACGGGGGGG
>NW_012267290.1:5654015-5662941 GCF_000151885.1 Dipodomys ordii | reverse complement strand
GGGGGGGGGGGCAGGGCTAATGGAGGCCAATCTGCACGGGGGGCTCAGGGACTGCACTGATGGCAGCAGACTACCGCAGAGAGTTGCATTCTGTGAAAGTTGAAATGTATACTTTATGGTGTTTGGCGGAAAAAAAGTGAGTCAAGCGTTTTTTTCTAATGTGAGGATTGGGAGGAGGAGAAATTGCAGCCAAATTGCAATATTTGTTCTTTCTCTTGTTTTGGATTTACAAAATTTGGCCAGCTTTCAACAGATATAGATACCAGTGCAGATGTGCTGGCTCTCAGTGCACTGGCCGAGGGTGCTGGTGTACTTCACACTGGAGACCTGGAGAAACGATTCCTGTTGTTAGAGACTGGACGTCAGGAGACGCACAGGAAGCCCCGCTGGCCTCGGTGGCAGTCCGTCGCGTTTGTAACTTAAGTTCCAGAACACGCCTCCTCTCCAGGCTGCATTTAGAGGTGGAACTGTGGAGCTGAAGCTTTGTTAACTACATTTCAAAATAGTTACAGCCAGGCTGACACACTTGCAAGACGCGAGGATGTGAGGCCCGGGGATTGGAGGCTGGGGTTTGACCACATGGTCTGCTCTCCCGAGCCCTTGGCTAGAAGACTGGCCAGGCTTGGAGCTGGGGAGCCGGCCCAGCCCAGCCACTGCCTTGAGGTGGGAGTCAAGCCTGCGGAGAGCGGGGGTCGACAGAGCTGGCTCCAGCCTGTGGGTAGACGCCGGCCCTCCCAGGGATGGTACTGATTGAAGGGAGTGGGCCCAGGAGAGACCCAGGTCTCCCAGACCAACCCGAGGCGGCCCTGCCGCCTGCCTGGTGCACAGGTGTGGGCGCCACGTGGCGTCGCTGAGCCCAGCCCCAGCCCGGAGGCCCGAGGGTTCCCATGAAGATCCAGCCCCTGTGTAGACACGGCGAAGGAGAGGGAAGAGGCAGACTCGTGACGGTTCCAGAGCAGGGGCATCCTGTGCATGTCCAGGCAGCTCTGGGCAGGAGTCGCCCAGCTGTGCAGCCAGATGAGACACAGAGGTGGAGAGACTTCCCGGGGAGCTGGGGTCAGTGGTCTGAGGTTTCTGGGTATGAGGAAAGCAGGCAGGGTGGAGGGGGTGAGGAGGTAGGGTAGGAAAGAAGGGAGAAGGCGGGAGGGGCCGGCGGGGGCAGGCTGGTCTGCATTCCACCTCCCCACCGAGTTCCCTGGTTTGGATATGCAAGGGTAACTGCTCCAAAAGAGAGAGGAGGGGAAAGGCTGCTCCAGTCTCAGCTGTGCTTTATTTGTCAGAAGCACCCATATATGAATATTCATACATTTTAAATCATTTAAGTAATTAGTCTAAGTGAGAGCTGGCCGGGTGCGGCGCGTGGAGTCTGAAATCAGCATTTTTGTTCAGTAATTTCTTTGGCAGTGTCTATGAGTTAAGGCATAACTGACACCACAGCACGGTGATCAGGGCCGGGGTCGGGGTCAGGCTGCCTGGACTTGCGACCTGGTGCCCTCCACGCAGGGCGCACCTCCCTCACGCGGCCAGCCCACCCAGGTGCTTGCTGCTCTTGTCAGAAGGCTGTTAACAACCTTCCGTGGCTGAACGGTGGGGTGGGAAGCACCGTCTGTCTGCTAGAGCGGCTTCGGGTACAGGTGGAGTCATTAGCATCACGTCCGACAGTAGTATCCGTCAAGCAAATGAAGCTAGTGGCAGAGGTTGTCGGGCCCAAGGCCCTGGAACCCTACATCTGTGAGTCCCTGTACCTGCATGGCCGATTTTCATTGTACATAAAATGAACATCGTAACCCCTCCATGCCAGCTGTCCCCACCATCCAGCGTGAGCTCCTGGGGGCAGAGCCGACGGGCTTAGGAGGGGAGGTGGTGGAGTGACCACATCTGTGGACATCTCACGAGACCCCCGCGGGGCCCCTGCTCCCTCCGCTCGTCACCTGCCCTGCGGAGGTCACCGCAGAGTCCCACTGTGTAGAGGGCGCTCCTGAAACACATAACAGAGTCACAAGAGCAATCCATCGGCATACTAGCTTGCCAACTTAGCACCGAAATTGCTCAATTTGTATTATTTTCTTAGGGTGCCTACTGCCTTTAGCAGCTGAAGTGCCTGATGGTAAATAGCTAGAGAACCAATTCTAGTTCATCCTGACATAGCAACAATGCTTATAGGAAATCATCTGTCAATTTCAGGTAGGAGAGAATGAAGAACATATCATCCTTTTTAAACTTTATTGACCGACACATGATGCCATTTGCTTTATAACAAGAGCTCAGGACAAAATACAGACATGGGGCGGGCTGCCATGCCAGCTCATGGATTTGTCTATTTGCTTACAATCCGCAGTTCGATTTGCCTTCATAGTACATAGATTTTTCTGATGTGAGAAGATGGATAACCATGCAAGCTGTGTGGGGAGAGCTTATGAGAAATCCACCAGGGTTTACTAACAGTGTCCTAGGTCTGTGCTGTTTAACCCAATTTAAATGAATAAAAATAAGCGATTAGGACATGAATTTGACTGGCAGAAATATGCTAACAATATACTAGGGTGCATTTCACATGAAACATTCACCCCAAGAGGAGTCTTGAGATTACAACTCTGAGAAGAATTGGCTGTTGGTGGTAGCATGCACTCATATTTGGGGAATGTTACTTGTAGAATTCTGCCAAAAGGCAAAATTCAAGTTTAAAGAAATAATTTAAAGTGCAACATAAAAGACTTTCTTCCTAAATCTTTTTTTTCCTTAACTTGTATTACCCAAACACAACTTCATGCTGTTTGGGGCATATAGAATATAGACATCTAGAATCTTGTATTTTGTTAGAAATAGGGAGACTCTGAAGTACCCTTCTTCCTTCCCAGTGTGTGGTTCAGAAGTAGCAAGGAAATGTTCTTGTCCTCAGTTGCTTATGTTCTTGGTGTTTTTAACACAGAAAATTTAAGATTTTCTCCAGAAGTGACTCTGAACAATGGACTATCTCCCCACGACTTTGTGCATATTCCATGTGTCATGTGGAAATGTTAAGGTCTCTGTTCTCCAGATGAACGCAGAGCGCTTCCTCTCCCACCCGCAGCAGAACCTGACCTGCTTCTGTCTGGGACACAGGGCAGGGCTGCCAGATGCTCTGCTGAGAATGTGCCTTTTAATTGTGTGCCAGCGGCAATGGCGGCCTTTGCTAATGGCAGTTCTTGGATGGTGAGCGGAAGATAACTGGCTTTGATGAAGTTCTCAACACGGGCTGGACACTCCAGAACAATTAGTGTTGCCTAGAAACTGCACCTAAGCCCAGCCGACCGGTCTTCCGGGAGCTGGGAAGGCTCGTGTTTAGTGAGCACATGGCAGAGCCTCTGGGGTGAGAGAGGACTCCATCCCTAGTAAAATTTTATGGTGGAAAGGAAGTCTAAAGTGATATGGACACTCTATCTCCCCCAAAGAGACACATGAAAGTGTTGTGGGGTAGATCGTGAAACTGGTTGCAAGACATAATTGCTTAAGTGGAAAAAGAAAGAGAAGAGGAAGGGAAGAAAGGGAGGAAGGAAGGAAGGGCAAACTAATGGTCTTGAACCCGAGAATAAGACTAAAATTAAGGCTGAGGAAAGAAATGCCGAGAGGCCCCTGCGGGGCTGGGCCTTGGTGCCGGCGCGGACGGGCGGTGGCAGCCTACACTCGTGACACTGGGCACTGGAGACACGAGAACTGAGCTTCTCAAATTAAACCCAGACCGCTGGCAGCCTTCCCCATCTATGAGGAAAGATCTAGAAAAACACTGGCCAGGAACAGAGAGAGACCATGAGCTGAGGGTCGTGGGCAGAACACGCCACCCACGGCCAGGCCTGGGTGGGACCAGCACCCAGGTGGAAATCCCTGAGGCCCCGTCAGGAGCCGAGGGCTCTGCAGGCCAGGCCAGACGCCATCCGCCCTGAATCCCTGACCATCCCAGGCTGCTCCGGCCTTACACAACTACAGAATACAGGATCAGAACCCACTCAGAGGAAGTCCAAGGGAAGACCTGAGGGCAAAGCTCTGGGAACGGCAGACCTGCACACACACTGTGTGTGTTAAAATTGCTCAATTTTCAAAGGGGAAAGGATCCCTCATGTAAGAAATAGCAGTGTGAAAAATACAGGCTAAAAACAAGTGGAGGGAGGCATTAGAAACATTTAACTGGAGGCCACGTGGGTTTGGAAAGTGGTGTAGATGGAGCTGGAAGGAGAATTAACAATCTAGAAAACAGGTGGAGGACAGCGTGGCATGGAACGCACAGGGGTGGTGTGAAGAGGACTCAGGATGCACAGCTGGCGCAGAGACACCAGCCACATGAGAAGGGAAGAGGAGGGAGGCACCACCTGAAGCACCACAGGACTGAAGGACAGGAGGACTGAGACAAACCCACGCCTCAGACAGCAAACTCACACCTCGAAATGCAGCTCCACCCCCAGAGAGCAGACTAACACCTCAGAGCAAATCCACACCTCCCAGGGCAAATCACACCCAGAAGAGCAGATTCATGCTTCAAAGAGCAAATCCACACCTCAAAATGAGAATTTAAAGACAAAAAATTCACACCTGGAAGAACAAGTCCACACCTTGAAATGAATATTCACACCTCAGAGAGCTGAAGCCTATCCACGCCTCAAAGAGGAGCTGAAACACATCCACAGCTAGAAGAGCAATTTCACACCTGAAAGGACACATTCACACCTGGAAGAGCAAATCACACCTTGAAATGCATAGTCACACCTGGAAGAGCAAAGCTGCGGAAGGCCATGCGTATGGGCAGGTGCAAGCAGGGGTCCGGCCGTGCGGTGGCCCCTCTGCCCACGGGCAGAAGGCTGCGTGAAGTCCAAAGCTTACAGGACCCCGGGAGCAGAATAAAGGCTTGAATGTTTTCTGGTTTTCTTTTTGTTCTGGGGAGTGGGATTGAATTCACACTTGCTAAGCAAGAGCCTCATCCCCCACCGCAGGCTTGATTTTTGATCCGCGTGGAGGCTGTAGCAGGTGGGCAACTTGGAATAGACACGATATAACAAGAGAAAACTACATGGACAAGAAGGCCAGTCTGAAGGTGCTTGGATGCTCCCTCCCCGCACCCGGCCTCGGGGAGGGGCGGGTGACGCGCAGGGGCTTTGGGCAGCGTCCCTGTCCCCCCGTCCCCGCCCCACTCAGGGACACGTGCTGTGTCCAGGCACCCCAGCCTCCTGTGGACGTCACCCTTCATGCTTGAGGGCCATGTGGGATTTCAGTAACTGCCTGAGATGTTTGCAAACACGCAGGCCACTGGACAGCCCTCCGATGGCGGCCTCTGTTCTGCTCCCTCCCTCTGCCCTCACGTGCTCGCCCAGGCCTCTGTGGCCAGCTCTGAGTCATTGTCACGGAAATGCCGCTTCTTACTCAAGAGTAGTCACGGCTCTTTATCATCCGTGGGATCACAGTCCACCATCCCTGCCATCCGCCCAGCCTGCCTTCCAACCCATAGCTACAATGCAGCCTGCACTGGGCCTGGCCACAGTGTTAACATGGATCCTGGACACGGGCATGTCCTGTGGCTCTGAGGATGAAATAGGGCAGAAGGAGGGGTGCTGGCATGTGTGTAAATGTGTAGTGTGTATGTTGCACACATGTGCATGCATGCTGTGTGTAAACGTGTAGTGTGTATGTTGTGCACGTATGTATACATGCTGTGCATGTAAACATGTAGTATGTGTATGCTGCACACATATGCATACATACTGTGTTTGTAGACATGTAGTGTGTATATGTTGCGCACATATGCATACATGCTGTGTGTAAACGTGTAGTGTGTTACACACATGCATGCATGCTGTGTGTAAACATGTAGTGTGTATGTTACGCACGTATGCATACATGCTGTGTGTGCAAATGTGTGGTGTGTGTATGTTGTGCACGTATGCATATATGCTGTGTGTAAACGTGTAGTATGTGTATGTTGCACACGTATGCATACATGCTGTGTGTGTGTTGAGTATGGAAAGGAGGGGTTTCAGGGGAGGCCTGGGAACAAGACTGTAGGTCAACTGAGACACAACACCACGGGGCGACCCGTGTGCTCCCCACAGAGCGCTGCCCCCCCCATCCCACACCCCTGCGTGGTCAGGTGCTGGGACCCCTCCCCCCTGCCCATCCCACACCCCTGCGTGGTCAGGTGCTGGGACCCCTCCCCCCTGCGCATCCCACACCCCTGCGTGGTCAGGTGCTGGGACCCCTCCCCCCTGCCCATCCCACACCCCTGCGTGGTCAGGTGCTGGGACCCCTTCCGGTCCCTTCCTCCACAGACATCTGCTGGTGTAGCTGGGCCGGGGGCTCTGGCAGAGATCTCCTGCCTGCCTGGCGCCACCGTGACTCTTCTGAGGGCATTTTGAAGAACCAGGAAGAAGGGCATATTGTATAAATTGTGTAAGTGCTGCCTTTTGAATGTGAGGTAAAGCCCTGGAGATTAGCGAGATGAGCCGCACCCCGCATCTGGTATCTAAAGCTGGACCGTGACGCGTTTATGCAGAAGGACATAAACTGCACAAATGAGCTCTGACTTGAACGTTTCTTTCTTTTAAATACGGTACCCAATATTTTGAGATCCAGGCATTCTGCTGGCGTTTATTTACTGAGATAAATACATATTTAATCTTTGGTCACTAGGTCATTTAAATATGAAGTATCAAGTTTAATGTGCTTTAGGTACTGTCTATCATTTTATTGCTAAACTTATGTTTACTTTTTGCACTTAGAAGCATATTTTGAAAATAAGCAAAGAACAGACACAGTTGAATACTGAGGAAGATGAGTTAGATTTACTTCCAGATACTCACGATACGCTCCGTTACAATACTGCAGACAGGGTTCAGGGCTGGCCCAGCTGCCTGCCCTGTCAAAGGCCCCACTTTGAGAGGAAATTCAAACGTCACCTGGGCCCAGACAGAGTCTGTGTGTGGGGTTGGCTGGCAAGATTGACGGACAGGAAGAGTCTAAAGTGGCCGAGACACTGAGAAATTTCTAGACACAGAAGGAAAAGCAGAGTGTAGAATAGGAGCAAGGAAAGTCATGTGATTACAAAGTATCTCACTTCTGCCCACTTTCAGGCCACTCTTCTGATACCCCAGGTCACTGCCTTCCTAGGAGGACACATGGTCTCGGTGTCCGTGAAGAAGGGGTGAGGAGTCGGGGCTGACATACCAACGTCTTTCACTCTCAGAAATGAGGCTTTGATGAGATCACTCGGGACCTCTTTTTCTCGTCTCAGCATTTCTAGCCAAGATCTCTCTGCACTTGTGTATCCACAGAGCTCTAGGACTGGGGGAGCGTTTTTCTGATTGTTTATTCCTTCATTTGGTTATGTATTTTTGAGACAGGATGTTTCCTTGTGGCTCAAGCTGAGCACAGACTTGTGCTGTGTTCGTGCTGGGCCTCCTTCCCGGTGCGTGCGTTCTCTGTGTGCTCTGCCTGGGTATAAACCCAGGGTCGGTGGCGTGGTGCACTGCTGACTTGCTCTTTAGGGAAGCTGCTCCTCATTATCAGACACATGTCAGAGGAGGCCCAGGGAATGGCCTTCCCATTATTCCAGCACACAGGATTTGCCATGACATTGGTGGTAGCTAATTTTGAAAGGTTAGCCATTACCAAACTAAGGGGTGAATTATTAATCAAACAAATTCATAATTCCAAGCAAAAAATGTGAATGTGGGAAAAAATGGGAGACTTGGCACAAATCCAGCCTAATCCCACACTATCTGTAGAGCTGTGACTTGGCCAAAACTGGAGTCCTCCAGGAATGGGGAGCAGAGCTGGAGACCCCGACTCTCCATGCACACGGGGACTCAGTGTTCCACACCTGGAGACCCCGGCTCCCCACGCACGCTGGAGCTCAGCGTCCCCACACCTGGAGACCCCGGCTCCCCACGCACGCTGGAGCTCAGCGTCCCCACACCTGGAGACCCCGGCTCCCCACGCACACGGGGACTCAGTGTTCCACACCTGGAGACCCCGGCTCCCCACGCACGCTGGGACTCAGCATCCCCACGCCTGGAGACCCCGGCTCCCCACACACACGGGGACTCAGCATCCCCACGCCTGGAGACCCCGGCTCCCCACACACGCTGGGACTCAGCATCCCCACGCCTGGAGACCCCGGCTCCCCACGCATGCTAGGACTCAGCATCCTGGAGACCCCGGCTCCCCACACACACGGGGACTCAGCATCCCCACGCCTGGAGACCCCGGCTCCCCACACACGCTGGGACTCAGCATCCCCACGCCTGGAGACCCCGGCTCCCCACGCATGCTAGGACTCAGCATCCCCACGCCTGGAGGCCCCGGCTCCCCACGCACGCTGGGACTCAGCATCCCCACGCCTGGAGGCCCCGGCTCCCCACGCACGCTGGGACTCAGTGTCCCCACGCCTGGAGGCCCCGGCTCCCCATGCACGCTGGAGCTCAGTGTCCCCACGCCTGGAGACCCCGGCTCCCCACGCACGCTGGAGCTCAGCGTCCCCACGCCTGGAGACCCCGGCTCCTCACGCACGCTGGAGCTCAGCATCCCCACGCCTGGAGACCCCGGCTCCCCACATACGCTGGAGCTCAGCGTCCCCACGCCTGGAGACCCCGGCTCCCCACATACGCTGGAGCTCAGCATCCCCACGCCTGGAGACCCCGGCTCCCCACGCACGCTGGAGCTCAGTGTCCCCACGCCTGGAGGCCCCGGCTCCCCACGCACGCTGGGACTCAGTGTCCTCACGCCTGGAGGCCCCGGCTCCCCACGCACGCTGGGACTCAGTGTCCCCACGCCTGGAGGCCCCGGCTCCCCTCACACGCTGGAGCTCAGCATCCCCACGCCTGGAGACCCCGGCTCCCCACGCACGCTGGGACTCAGTGTCCCCACGCCTGGAGGCCCCGGCTCCCCACGCACGCTGGGACTCAGT
>NW_012267290.1:5647931-5653520 GCF_000151885.1 Dipodomys ordii | reverse complement strand
CACGCTGGGACTCAGCATCCCCACGCCTGGAGACCCCGGCTCCCCACGCATGCTGGAGCTCAGTGTCCCCACGCCTGGAGACCCCGGCTCCCCACGCACGCTGGAGCTCAGTGTCCCCACGCCTGGAGACCCCGGCTCCTCATGCACGCTGGGACTCAGCATCCCACATCAACTTCCATGTTCGTTTGGTGATCATCCAGTTGCAGTGTTGTGATTCCAAGTCTGTTTTCCAGGCATTATTCTGGATGACAAAGGAAGACAGAGGTGAATGAAATGGTGTATTCATCTACATGTATAAATCAGTCGGAATGAAAAGTCATCAAAGAGCAAGTCAGTTGTTTTGCAGTGATCATTCCTAGTCTGTGGTTGTTTATGAACATGGTCTCACAGACAGAAGTGCAGCATGTGAGTGGACAGGGGGGCTGCTCTGGTGGTGGGGCGCCGAACCCTCCCCCCCTCTGCTGAGCCAGAGTGCTTCCATTTAGTGACGCTTCAGTTTTTCCTGCTGTAATTTCAAGTTTAATTTGAATGAATGACTAGGAATTCCAGAAGTTTTGTTGGTAGCTCCGTGTTTATCACCCTCCAATCGTACCCTTCCCCAGCCTCCCTCCAACACTCCTCTGATGTTCCTAATAAGCCATCACTGTATTGCTTTTCTGTTTTATAGGCCTTTTTTGTTTGCTTTAACTGTAGCATTTACTGCCAACATAAACTTGTTTCATTGATAGAGTTTATATTGGTGAAAATTGTGTCTTTTGGATTGCAATGAAACATGATAATTTTCTCACCAAAATTAAAATGATTAAGTTTTTGTTTTATGGCTTTTCGCATTACCTCTCGTAAGGAGGAGTGAATGTATCTGTCACTGAGCCATAACTTACACCTTCCCTTGTTAGCTTCACTGCTCTCTTGTGTGTGGATTACAAACTCCATTCTGCAGCATCACAGAACCTTCTAGCAGTCACTTTTAGTGATGATGCATTATTCCATTGTGGGCAGCCACTGTGATTTATTAAATTAATCCCCTTTCAATGGAAACACAAGCTGATTCCAATCTTTTAGCTAATATAAATTTTACTTTTATGAATATATTCATAGCCTTATCTGTGTTCGCACCAGTGATTGTTTCCCAAGGCTAAATTCTGGTGCTCTCGGGATGCAGTTGTTAAGGTGATGTGCAGCTGCTCAGCACTGCCAGTGCTTTGGGCCCTTCCTGAAGACGAGGAGGGGCCTGGGGCTGCTCCCAAGGCCATGGGGCCCTAGTCTCGGTTTTATTATTTCAAACATGTCCAGACGGCTCACTTTTCATGGGCTGTGCATTCGCATAGCAAAAAGAAATAGGAAATGTCTATCGTGACACTTAAGGAGAGGCGTAGGAGAGACGGAATATGAACCGTGGTGGATTTGTAGGGTCTGAGGGAGGCCGGTGCACAGGGGAGGTGCTGGCAGCAGGGCCCAGGCCTGAGCTGGGCCGGTCTCTCAGTATCCAGGCAGCTGTTTTCCATGGTGAGCGGTCAGCAGGGCGCGGTTACAGTGGGCCACCCGCAGAGCACCTGCTCCACACCCCAGCCTGACCTGTCCATCTTCTCCAGGAGATGATTGAATAGCGCATGGGGGACATTGAAAAGACGTGTTCCCAGAATCACGCCTCACCTTGGGGAAGCCCGGGGGCACCCAGCTCAGGAGCCTAGCTGCGGAGGACACAGACAAGCACGGGAGACAGACTGACATGCCTGAGGAACAAAGTCTCACTCTTAAGTCTCCAACAGTCACTTCTCCGAGCCAGAGCGAGATCCAGGAGAGAGGAATGCTCAGACAGGGCGTGAATGTGGGTCAGAAGGGCACTGCCAAACTCTGGGGAGCCTGGACTGGCCACTTCGGCCACTTCTGGGCTCCTGATTCATGTGCATTGGAGGGAAGAGAAAGAATAATTTCTGTCTGCAGTCTGGGAAACAGCTGAGCAGGACCAGGCCCCCAAGCCAGGCTCCGGTGGCTCTCAGGTCATTTACATAATCATACCAGTGGGCGTGGCTCTTGGTCATTTGCATGAGCATATTTGCCTGTGGGTGTGGCTCTTGGAACATTTGCATAATCTTATATGCCAGTGGGGATGGCTCATGGGTCATTTGTATAATTTTGCACCTCGGTGGGCATGGCTCTTAGGTCATTTGCATAATCTTGCAAATCAGTGGGTGTGGCTCTCTGGTCATTTGCATAATCTTGTAATCCATGCTCAGTACTTTTCTTATTGGCTGAAGAACAAATTAACTCCACAACCACCAGATTTTTATGCTCACTTAAAAAATGTAACACCATATTTGCTTCCTGAGATGTGACTTGATGAATCTTTAAAACTCATGTTTAATAAAATTCAGACTTTAATTTTCTAGGCAAACCAAGGCTTATTGGACAGGGGGAACCTTGTGTAGAGGCTTGTTTGGGGACAGCCCTGTCTGCTCTGCCCAATCAGGGGTCTGACCACCGTCTTGGCGTTCTGTGCGCATGCGGTGATAGCATTCAGTGTCCCATGTGCATGGGGTTATAGCATTGGGTGAATGGGTTGGAGGTGCAGATGCCCTGCACATCTTCAGCCAGGAGCGCAGCGGCACAGGCCGGTCCATCCAGTGAGGGGCAGCCGAGCGGCTGTGGGAGCAGCCCAGTGCTCAGCAGAGGCTGTGCGGGGATGACTTTCACAGGGGAGACCAGTGACAGCCATACTTAAGTCTCTTCTTCCAATCCAGGCTTGCGGAAAGAGGGAAGAGAACAGGAAGGGGAAGGAGGGGAGGAGAGTGACAGAGGTGTGAGAATGGCTGGAACATGTTGTGAACATGCATAGAAGCACCAAAGTATCACAATGAAATCCCTGCTGTGTGGTATATACCACACAAAAGAAGAAAGTACAATTAGTAATGGCTGGGGGACTTTATTCACTCCAACAAATCTATTCTAACAGTTTTCTACACAGGAACAAGCAGTGTTTTTCTGACTGAGGTGGGCAAAAGTGCAGAAAACTTAGCCGGCTCCCTGTGGCTGCAGGGATCTTTTTTGTTTTTTTATTGTGAAAATACTGTACAATTCCATGGGCAAGATAATGAGTACATTTCTTATCAAGCATTGTAGCCTCCTCCTTTGTTTCCCCTTCCCATCCCTTCCCATCCTCCCCCCACCCCCCACCCCCTCCCACCCCACTGCCTAATTGTAAAGTGCGTTTTTCAGCATAGTGTCTTATACATCTATTTGTTACAACGGGCCAATCTGTATCCCTATTTAAACATTTTGTTTTTTTCCCTTCCCCTCTCCAAATTAGACCAACATCAAATACAGTGAAAATGGGGGTTATACCGTGGAGGAGGGACATACAAAGCAAAAAAAAAATTCACGTGGTACCTTATAAATATGTTAGAAACAATAGCAAGGAAGAAAAAAACCACTTGTGTCCCCATCTTGGGGTTCATTTTGCTTAACTTCATCTTATCTGGTCATATGTTCATAGCTTTTGACCTTTCTGCTTGTCCCAGACATATATTATTGCAAATAAGGGAAACCATGGGACCTATGTTTCTTTGGGCCTGGCTTACTTCACTTTTAATATAATTTTTTCCAAGTCTTTCCATTTCCTAACAAATGGGGCAATGTCATTCTTTCTGATGGAGGTATAGAATTCCATTGTGTATATATACCACATTTTCTTGATCCATTCATCTACTGAGGGGCATCTGGGTTGGTTCCATATCTTAGCTATGGTAAATAATGCTGCAATAAACATAGTCGTGCTGGTAGCTTTAGTGTGGTCTTGTTTGTGAACCTTTGGGTAAATGCCCAAAAGTGGGATTGCTGGGTCATAGGGCTGCAGGGATCTTGAACGGAAAGTTCTGGAACTCAGAAGCCTATGTACATCTTTCGTAATTCCTTTGTTGATGCTGCTGCCACCAGTGTCTGTCCGCTTGCCGATTCCATGCTCTGAAATATCCTCCACCTTGAGTTCACTTCCACAAATGTTATAACTACCTACTGTGGGTAAGCCTGAGCCTTGACTTTATATTAAAATGTGTGCAGCAGCAAGATGCCGGTCCTGGCTGGCTCTGTTGAGAAGCAGGAGAGTTCGATGTGCTTGAAACTGCACGTGAAGACAGAAAGGGCACCCTTGTCTGCTCACCAGGGGTGCCAGGGAGGGAAATGGGAATTCTAGGTATATCAGCTTCCCATTGCTGTGCAACAAACTGCCCGAAACATAGAGCTGAAGACAGTGCACGCTTGTTCCTGCAGTTCTGGGGTTGGGAGTGCGGTCCTGGCCCAGCCCCGTCCCCAGACTGTGCTCAGGGGCCGGGCCGGGCGGGGCTGCGTCTCCCCTGAAGAGCTGGCCTTGGTGTGGCTTCTCCTGCGGCCCCCACTGCCCTTGCTTCTTCGGTTGTCCACAGAGACCCAGAGCCCAGGCCTTGGCAGCGGTGCGTGCGCCCGCAGGCGGCCACCCTGCCTCCTGGCACTGCCAGTGTCAGAAGCAGTCACGGGGCTGCCGCGGGCGACGTCCCCGCCCAGTGGCCTGTCCACTGCACTCTCAGGCTCTAGGTTTCCTTGTGTTTCCTTCCTTCTTTCTTTCGTGTTCTAGCCATTCTGCAACAAGCAGGTGGCCTTTTTGATCATGGGAAATTTTGTTTGGAACTCACCGAGGCCTGGCCCTTCCACCTGCAGGAAATGGTGGGCCCTGGGCGGCGGGCATTCTGAGCCCCGGCTCCCGACCCATGGCTGAGGCCATCGGCTCATTCGGGGAGACCCTTGTCAGCGCTGAATCACTTCACAGGGACCCCTTTCGATGGCCTCCGGACTCGGGATCTCACGTATAAAGACAAGAGCCGCTGTCCGGCTCCACCCGGGTGCAGAGACGCGGGTGTTTGCTTGGAGAGGATGAACAGCTGTTGTCAGCGCTCTCTTCTGTGTGCTCTTCTCTCTGTCAGTGCCTTTCTGCTCATCCAAAAATAACCTCTCTCCAATCCGTCTTCATTCTTGACCCGATCCGTTTTCATTCATCTTTTGTCTAGCCGTGCTGCAAGGCTCACCAGCTGCACACTGCCAGGGCCTTGCCTGCATTTCACTAGAGCGTTGCCCACGCATTGTTCTTGTGATAGGCCGTGTGTGGGACCCATTCTAGCAGGTTCTATTTATAATTGAGTGTCGTGAGGATCCGGGCGGGTAGCGTTGGCATTGTGCTTCTGTTTGGTGGGTGGTTCTCTGGGCCTCTGTGGTGGAGTAGGAATTGTCGTAGAAACCAAACCCTGACGTGGTCGTTTGCTGCCGTTTGTTGTTGAGAAAACAAGACGTTTACAAATGTCTGATTGCTCTCTTCAGTGACCCCAGTCCTGCTTGAGAACAGACACTGTCAAATGGGTCCAGCATCGTGCCTGATCTTAGACATACCTGAGGGAATATACCTGGACACAGAAGTTGTCCCAAGGAGAGGCCAGACCGGAGCCTTGTGCCGCGGGCCCAGGACCCTGCTACCCCAGGGTGGCGCTGAGACCACCTGGGGGGTCCTGCCATCCACAGGGTGACCTTGGGGGTCCTTCCATCCACAGGGTGACCCTGGGGGGTCCT
>NW_012267290.1:5645349-5647130 GCF_000151885.1 Dipodomys ordii | reverse complement strand
ACAGGGTGACCCTGGGGGGTCCTGCCATCCACAGGGTGACCCTGGGGGGTCCTTCCATCCACAGGGTGACCCTGGGGGGTCCTTCCATCCACAGGGTGACCCTGGGGGTCCTTCCATCCACAGGGTGACCCTGGGGGGTCCTTCCATCCACAGGGTGACCCTGGGGTCCTGCCATCCACAGGGTGACCCTGGGGATCCTGCCATCCACACGGTGACCCTGGGGGGTCCTGCCATCCACAGCTTGAAAACTGTTGCTTGTTTATTATCTACGTATTTATGTTTGGTGGTGGTCCTGGGGTTTGAACTCAGGGCCAGTGCTCTGCCACTGACCTACAGCTCCGCCTCCGGCTTTTTGGTATTTTGAGCCCCTGGCACCCGCCTACTCTGAGCATAGTGAGGAGGCGACCCATCTCATGAGGGTGATTCTTTTCAAACTGAAAACTGCTGCTGGTCTCCGTAAGTTACCTTGTCAAAGGAAACAGCCAGTTGTATCATTTCCCCCAGCGGGGGCCGGGCTCCGAGCCCGGGGCCAGGGAGGCCTCCACTTTCAAGTGGGCGTCTGCCCGCACCCTGTCCATGCGGGCCCCCTGCCCCTCCTGTCCCTGGCCCCGTGGCACCCCCCACCCCTGCCCGCCCCTCACCCGCGCGGTCTCACCCTCCACGTGGCTGTGTGTTCGAGGACTCGATGGCTCAGTTAGGGGCATAGAATCCACGCCCGCACCGTGTCCTCCTGGAGTGAGAACCCTGGCCCCTCAGTGGTCCCTGCCCTCTTCTCTCCCGGCCCCTCGGTGGTCCCTGCCCTCTTCTTTCCTGGCCCTCGGTGGTCCCTGCCCTCTTCTCTCCCGGCCCCTCGGTGGTCCCTGCCCTCTTCTCTCCTGGCCCTCAGCGGTCCCTGCCCTCTTCTCTCCCCGGCCCCTTGGCGGTGCCCTGCTCTCTTCTCTTTCTTTTTTGTGACTCTGAAGTTTGAACTCAGGGCCTCTGGCCTTTGAGGCCCTGTCCTGGGAGCCCCAGCCCGGCCCCTTTTGCTTGGATCCCATTTAGGTTCGGGGCTACCTGGGACTGTGGCCCTCCTAACCTTGGCCTCTTAGAGTTGGAATCTGGACGCATGGGCGAGCCCGGCTGAGCCGGTCGCCTCCTGCCCTTGCGCAGTCCCGCAGTCCACCCGAGGGATGGTGCTACAGACAATTTCCCGTTTTCCTCCTTGGGCTCGAGTCATTCCAGAAACAACCTGTGCCTCTTCCACTTCACCGTGTGCTACAATTTATCTGTCACTTCCTCAGCAACTAACCTCCCATGTGAACCGAAAGTAATTCTCGGGCATGCTGTCTCTAGAATTTCTGACCAACCAGAGAGCTGGGGATGAACTGCTGTCTCCGCCCTGCCCAGTCCAGGCACCTGCCGGTCCAGGCACCCCGGTCCAGGCACCTGCTGGTCCAGGCACCCCGGTCCAGGCACCTGCCGGTCCAGGCACCTGCCGGTCCAGGCACCTGCCGGTCCAGGCACCCCGTCCAGGCACCTGCCGGTCCAGGCACCCCGTCCAGGCACCCCATCCAGGAACCCCAGTCCAGGCACCTGCCGGTCCAGGCACCTGCTGGTCCAGGCACCTGCCAGTCCAGGCACCCCGGTCCAGGCACCCCGTCCAGGCACCCCGTCCAGGTACCCCAGTCCAGGTACCCCGTCCAGGCACCCCGGTCCAGGCACCCCGTCCAGGCACCTGCCGGTCCAGGCACCTGCCGGTCCAGGTACCCCGGTCCAGGCACCCCGTCCAGGCACCCCGTCCA
>NW_012267290.1:5634221-5636324 GCF_000151885.1 Dipodomys ordii | reverse complement strand
TCATCTACTGAGGGGCATCTGGGTTGGTTCCATATCTTAGCTATGGTAAATAAGGCTGCAATAAACATAGTTGTGCTGGTAGCTTTAGTGTGGTCTTGTTTGTGATCATTTGGGTAAATGCCCCAAAGTGGGATTGCTGGGTCATAGGAGAGCTCTGTGTGGAGTTTTTTGAGGAAACTCCACACTGCTTTCCAGAGTGGTTGAACAATTTTTCACTCCCACCAACAATGCAGTAGGGTTTCCTTCTTGGCCAGCATAGTTTATTCCCACAGACGCAGGTTCATCAGGGCCTGAACCCGACCCATCCTGATGCACAGACTCCAGGCTGAGGTGTGCCGTCCAGGCAGGGCAGGCCTAGCCTCTGGGTCCTGGGTACAGCTGGGACCCGCCACACAGGTAGCCAGGCCTGTCTGTGAGGAGGACTGTGTGCTCAGCTGAGAACTCTGCGGAGGCCACATGGGCTCACGTTGCCTGCGCAGCCGCAGTGTGGCAGCGAGAGTCCAGAGCGCTCAGACCTCACACCAGCTGTGCTCACTGCCAGGCCTGTGTGGTGGTGCACGCAGCCTCCGGGCCGTGTGCGTCCCGTGGGCCTGTGTCCTTGCATGTGGCACCGCCAGGGCACTGGCTCTGACCCCCAGCACAGCGGAAGTGGAGGAAGAAAGGAAGCTGCGAGGAAGGATCAGGAAGGCAACACAGTAAATAAGCCCCCCACTGCCTGTACTAAACGTGCCCTGTGCACTGCTCACCGGCCGGCGCGAGGCGGGAGTGGGTAAGAGAGACTACGAAAGCTTATTTTTGCTTTAAGTTACTGCGTTTGGGGGCGATTCGCGATTTAGCAGCACCGACCAAATATAATAAAACAACTAACAGCGTAAACTAGATTTAAAACAAATCGAGATTTTTTTTTCTTTTACTGTGAGAGAGTTAACCTAATTCATACAAAGACGAAAAGAAGCCAGATGAGATTGGTGAACGGAAGCCAAGGAAACGGAAAGGCCACACTCTGACCGCCACGGGGTGAGAGCCGCTGCCCTCACGCTCTGTGGCCAGCCTAGCCTGACGGCGAAGGCCAGGTTGGCTCTGTGCCCAGCCCGTTGCCCCCACACACTGGGGCTGCATTGGACCCTTCCTAGGCCTTAGACTTTCACTGTATGAATAAATCGTGTGCTCTTTAAAGAGATTTTTACAGGGCCTTCACTCTCCTGTTGAGTTCTGATTGCTCATCCCCTGTGAGTCCTGAGCACAAGGTTTGTAATGAGCGTCAGAAGGAAGCAAAGGCTCCGGCGCTGGGCACAAGGTTTATAATGAGCGTCAGAAGGCTCCGGCGCTGGCGTCTCACCCGCACTTGGGCAGGTCATGGGGATGGAGCCAGCAGGGATTCGCCGTGTCCCATGTCCACACAGCGTTCCTGCTGTCAAGCCCTCTTTGAGATTCTGCATCACTGCACATTAGCCGGGAGCAGCACCAAAGTAGCACCAATGGGGGGGGATGGTGTGCAGGGGTGAGCGTGTGTTACGGGGGGATGGTGTGCAGGGGTGAGGTGAGCGTGTTATAGGGGGGATGGTGTGCAGGGGTGAGGTGAGTGTGTTATGGGGGGATGGTGTGCAGGGATGAGGTGAGTGTGTTATAGGGGGGATGGTGTGCAGGGATGAGGTGAGTGTGTTACGGGGGATGGTGTGCAGGGGTGAGCGTGTGTTACGGGAGATGGTGTGCAGGGGTGAGTGTGTGTTACGGGGGATGGTGTGCAGGGGTGAGTGTGTGTTATGGAGGGATGGTGTGCAGGGGTGAGCGTGTGTTATGGGGGATGGTGTTCAGGGGTGAGCGTGTGTTATGGGGGGATGGTGTGCAGGGGTGAGCGTGTGTTATGGGGGGGTGGTGTGCAGGCGTGAGCGTGTATTATGGGGGATGGTGTGCAGGGGTGAGGTGAGCATGTATTATGGAGGGATGGTGTGCAGGGGTGAGCGTGTGTTATGGGGGGGTGGTGTGCAAGGGTGAGCATGTGTTATGGGGGGGTGGTGTGCAGGAGTAAGCGTGTGTTATGGGGGGGTGGTGTGCAGGGGTGAGCGTGTGTTATGGAGAGATGGTGTGCAGGGGTGAGCGTGT
>NW_012267290.1:5632787-5634171 GCF_000151885.1 Dipodomys ordii | reverse complement strand
CCTGCCAGTCCAGGCACCCCGTCCAGGCACCTGCCGGTCCAGGCACCCTGGTTCAGGCACCTGTCCATCCAGGCACCCCGGTCCAGGCACCTGCCGGTCCAGGCACCCCGTCCAGGCACCCCCGTCCAGGCACCCCGGTCCAGGCACCCCGTCCAGGCACCTGCCGGTCCAGGCACCATGTCCAGGCACCTGCCAGTCCAGGCACCCCGGTCCAGACCCCGGTCCAGGCACCCCGTCCAGGCACCTGCTGGTCCAGGCATCCCGCCCAGGCACCTGCCGGTCCAGGCACCCTGTCCAGGCACCTGCCGGTCCAGGCACCCCGGTCCAGGCACCCTGTCCAGGCACCTGCTGGTCCAGGCACCCCGCCCAGGCACCTGCCGGTCCAGGCACCCCGGTCCAGGCACCTGCCGGTCCAGGCACCCCTGTCCAGGCACTCCGGTCCAGGCACCTGCCGGTCCAGGCACCCCGTCCAGGCACCCTGTCCAGGCACCCCGGTCCAGGCACCTGCCGGTCCAGGCACCTGCCGGTCCAGGCACCTGCCGGTCCAGGCACCCTGTCCAGGCACCCCATCCAGGCACCCCCGTCCAGGCACCCCCGTCCAGGCACCCCATCCAGGCACCCCCGTCCAGGCACCCCGTCCAGGCACCCCGTCCAGGCAGCAGTGGTGAACTCTGGTGCGAGGTCAGCAGCCCCATCTCTCCACCCAGGGGCTTCCCATTGGGCACTCTGCTGATGGTATTGGCCAGCATATGTTTTTATTTTTAATACATTTTTAATTGTGAAAATACTGTACAGAGGGGTTGCAGTTACACAAGAAAGGTGATGAGCACATTTCTTAGCAAGCATTGTTGCTTCCTCCTTTGTGTTTCCCCTCCCATCCCTCCCATCTCCATGACCACCCTTCCCCCCTCCCACCCCACTGCCTAATTGTAAAGTGCGTTTTTCAGCATAGTGTCTTATACATCTATTTGTTACAACGGGCCAATCTGTATCCCTATTTAAACATTTTGTTTTTTTCCCTTCCCCTCTCCAAATTAGACCAACATCAAATACAGTGAAAATGGGGGTTATACCGTGGAGGAGGGACATACAAAGCAAAAAAAAAATTCACGTGGTACCTTATAAATATGTTAGAAACAATAGCAAGGAAGAAAAAAACCACTTGTGTCCCCATCTTGGGGTTCATTTTGCTTAACTTCATCTTATCTGGTCATATGTTCATAGCTTTTGACCTTTCTGCTTGTCCCAGACATATATTATTGCAAATAAGGGAAACCATGGGACTTATGTTTCTTTGGGCCTGGCTTACTTCACTTAATATAATTTTTTCCAAGTCTTTCCATTTCCTAACAAATGGGGCAATGTCATTCTTTCTGATGGAAGC
>NW_012267290.1:5619786-5625411 GCF_000151885.1 Dipodomys ordii | reverse complement strand
TGGTGTGCAGGGGTGAGCGTGTGTTATGGGGGTGGTGTGCAGGGGTGAGCGTGTGTTATGGGGGATGGTGTGCAGGGGTGAGCGTGTGTTATGGGGGTGGTGTGCAGGGGTGAGCGTTCCTTTACTCCACCCCACACACAGCGCCTGTGCTCTGGTGTGCACTTCTGCACAAGATCCTGTCTTGCACTGTGTGTAAGTGGAGACCCAGGAGACCAGCAGTGGGCATGGGAATCATGCTGTGTGTCTGGCGTACAGGAGACAGAGAAGAGGGAGCTGAGCACAGCGGCTGCTGTGTTCTTCTGCCTGAGGACGGGGCTGAGACCTTCTGGGGCCTCGTAGGAGCAAGTCCTGGACCCATGTGCTGTTCTGCCCTGGCCGCTGTCTGTGGGGTCCCCCGGGGTTGTCAACCTGACGCCTCTGCCCAGGCCAGTGAGCGTCCAGACGCCTCTGCCCAGGCCAGTGAGCGTCCAGACGCCTGTGCCCAGGCCAGTGAGCGTCCAGACGCCTGTGCCCAGGCCAGTGAGCGTCCAGATGCTTCTGCCCAGACCAGTGAGCGTCCAGACGCCTGTGCCCAGACCAGTGAGTTGATAACGCTCCAGTCTGTCATCTGCACAGGGAAGCACCCACGTTTAACATAAAAGCAAGTGGGGAAATCGTCCCTAACCACAGCACCACGGCAGGAAGCAGCCTGGCCTCCGTTCAGCCACTGACGGGTTAGTCCACACCAGGGCCCGTGCTGTAAGAACTGCCGTCTGATCTCGTAGGCAAATTAGAAATAATAATGCTCTTCCCACATGATGCTCTAAATTATGTTTGAAAAAGAGCTGTGTGCTCCTCTGAGGAGACCTGCGGCCCAAATCCAGGGAGCGTGGGGAGGGCTGTGCGCCACAGTGCCAGTCAGGAGCAGGTCCCCAGCAAATCCACGCAGCAGCGTGGTGACGGCTCCATGCCCGGCCCCACGGCCTGCGCCACAGCACCAGTCAGGAGCGGGTCCCCAGCAAATCCACGCAGCAGCGTGGTGACGGCTCCGTGCCCGGCCCCACGGCCTGCGCTGCAGTGAGGGTCAGGAGCAGGTCCCCAGCAAATCCACGCAGCAGCGTGGTGACGGCTCCGTGCCCAGCCCCACGGCCTGCGCTGCAGTGAGGGACAGGAGCAGGTCCCCAGCAAATCCACGCAGCAGCGTGCTGACGGCTCCATGCCCGGCCCCACGGCCTGCGCTGCAGTGAGGGTCAGGAGCAGGTCCCCAGCAAATCCACGCAGCAGCGTGGTGACGGCTCCATGCCCAGCCCCACGGCCTGCGCTGCAGTGAGGGACAGGAGCGGGTCCCCAGCATATCCAGGTGCAAGGGAAGCTAGGAAGAACCCTCACAGCCCTTCCCCCCCAACCCTCCCCCCTACCCCCCCCCACACTTCCCCGAAACCCCAGACTGAGGGCTTCCACAAGAGGAACGGACTGCCCACCATATCAGAGGATGGGCACTCAGATCAGTGTGTGCCCAGAGGACAGTGCATACACAGGAGAGTGAGAAAGGATCAGAGGACAGTGTGAACACACAGGACAGTCAAAAGGGGTCACCGGACACTGTGACAGAAGGGGTCACAGGAGAATGTGTTCACACAGGACAGACAGAGGGATCACAGGAGAATGTGTTCACAGGAGAGTGACCTCCACTGAACACCTCGCATAACACCGCAGATGACAGTCACTGCAGACTGACCTCCACTGAACACCAGCTTGCATGGGAAGACCCTGGGTTCAATCTCTAGCACTACAAAAAATGAGGAGGAAGAATAAAATACTTAGGAATAAAGTTATCTATGGAGAAGCATCATTTGCAGACCTGTACTCCAAACCCGTAAAATCCAAGGAGACATTGTACCTAGGGACCCGTGGCTCCCGTTGAAAATGTCCAGGCTACCCCGAGCTATCCACATGATCACTCAAAATCCTCTGGCATTTTCTTTAGACGGCCAGGAAAGCCATTCTCAATTCACAGGGGCTCTCAGAGACCTGACTGGGCCACACAGTCTAATGGAAGTGCAGAGCTGGAGGGCTCCTCCCCTCCCGTGGAAGCTTAGCGCAGGGCTGCGGGGATCCAACAGCGTGGGTTTTGTAGGAGGGTGAGGGAGCGCCCGAGCCAGCTCTCCCTGCGAGCATCCCCAGGGCTCTTCAGCTGTGACCCTGGGGAAACGGTATCCACAAGAAAGAGTGATTTTACAGATTTGGCAATGGCTTCTTGAGAATAAAAGGTATGTTAAAATTAAAACATTTTAAACTCTGTGCATGAGAGGACATTGTCAGCATAGTGAAAAATCATGAAGTTGATTTATATCATCTTGATTGGATTGATAGAATCTGTAAGAAACACAATTCAGCAAAAGTAATAGCTAGATTGAACAGCGGGCAGAGACTTGACATCAATCTGCTTTTCAAAGACATCTTAGCAATGTCCAATAAATGTGGAAAATTCTCAACATCATGCATCATTGGTGAATTTTAGAGCTACTAATTCACACACCTAAGAATAGTTTTTATGAGACAAAAAGAACAATTTTAAAATAACAATAAACAGCAAGTGTTGGCAAGGATAGGGAGAAATTAAAAGGTGTGCATTTCTGTATGAGGGTGTACCCTTATGGGATACAAGTCGGCTATTCTATGAAAGAGAAAATGAAGACCAAAACACTGTCTGATCTAGCCATACCACGTCTGCCCCTCTCCTCAAAGGCCGCGAAGGCAGAGATTCAGCAAAATAGCGGTAGTCCCATGTCCAAGCTAGGAGAGGAAGCCTGCCGAGATCAGCAGAAAGATACATGAAAGGCACAGGGAAAATCTTGACAACAGCCGGCCAGAAGACCCTCATCACAGGCGAGCTACCCCTGCTGAAGCGCTCCTTCCACCTGAAGAGAGAAGAGCACATTCCAGATAAACGGAAAGCAAGCCCTGTCCTGTAGGATGTGCTGCTGCTGCGGGGCGTGGAGCCCCAAGCTTGAAGCCCAGCCATCGGGGTGGTGGAGAGACGTCGTCTTCCTGACTTGTGCACACTGGCAAGTGGGCAACCAACATTCCTGTGCTCTTTGTTAGCAGCCCTCTTTCAATTGCGATGGGAATTAAAAAGAAAAATGCATAAAAGGCTATTATAAATCTGTTGCTCGGCATTTGGAGTGCTAAAACGATGAACACTGAAAACAGAAAAGGAGAAATGAAGCTGTCCTAGGAGCTGAGTTCCTTATGCTATTGAAGTCTCACGAAGTGAAAGAGAAATTGAAACAAAACAACTACAAAACAACCACTCAAACACAAAAAAGGGTATTTGTTCTATTATAAAGGGCATTTATTCATGGAGATGGGTTGAATGCATGAATCAAGTATTGAGAAGAGGAGGATGGAGTGGACTGGTCTGTGGAGGGTGGAGGGACACCCAGCAGAGAAGCTGAGGCTGGGCCTGGCTGCGGCCCTGCGTGCTGCCGGCTGGACTGGACCGTGTTCTCTCCAGAGCCGTGACTGCCCCGGGATTATCCACATGTCCAGGAAAACCCTGGTCTGTGCATGGGGAAGCCAGAGACCACACAGATGCCTTACAGCCAGAAGTCAGTGAGAGGAAGACAGAAATGCACAAGCGTGTGGAAATTAACACCGTGGCAGGAGGGAGACTGGAAAATTGACTAGCAAGAGAACAACTCCCCAGGGGCCCTGGAAACTACTTAGAGGTGAATGAAAGCAGAGCACAGCATCCCAAACACAGACAGTTTCAGAGCTGAGCTCAGAGGAGAGCGACTACATTAAAAGAGCACCTGTTCCTCACGCCTGTCAGGAGGCCGAGATCTGAGATCACGGTTCAAAGCCAGCCCTGGCAACAAAGTCTGTGAGACTCTTATCTCCAAATAACCACCAGAAAACTGGAAGTGGTGCTGTGGCTCAAGTGGTAAAGCGTGTGCCTTGAGCTGAAGAGCTGAGGGACAGCGCCCAGGCCCAGAGTTCAGGCCCCACGACTAAGAAAGAAGAAAGAAAGAGAGAAAGAAAGAAAGAAAGAGACCACAGGTAAATGACCTAACTGTATGCCCTAGGGATTTAGAAGGAAGCCCAAACTATCAGAACGAAGGAAGCTATAAAAAGTAAAGCAGAGCCGGGCAACAGGGGTTCTATAATCACAGGAACAATGGAGCACCAAAGAAAGCTCAAGTTGACCCTTCAGAAAGATTAAAATATTGATAAATCTTTGAATATATTGACCAGGGAAAAAAAGAGAAGAGCTAAACTCCTAAAATCAGAAATCAATGTCATCATTAGTGCCTACCATACAGAAGTAAAATGGATATGAAGACAATGTTTTGAACACTCTCTAGATAACTCAGATTAACTGGCATAAGTGTGTACCAAGGTAAAAATGACCAGGATGGGCAGACCCATCAGAAGATGGAACTCAGTCAGTAACCAAACTGCCTCCTACCCCACACCCAGCAAGCTCCACTGGGGACCTGTACCTGACACACCAGTCCTTCCCAGACCCTTCCAAAAGAGCCTTTGCTAGCACATTCTGGGAGGCCAGCATCCCCATTGCACTAAAGGCAGAAAGCAGACTGCAAACACATTCTGCGGTCCTCAGCAAGGCATCGCAGACCTCACCCGATTGGCCTGGGGGTCTTCCCCTAGCAGTGCAGAGCCTCAGCACCACCTTAGCAGGTGAACGGAACTGCACTGACACAAGGCAAAAAGCCTTGCCTTTCTCAGAAAACCAGGGGGAGAAGGAGCAACTCCTCGTTGTGCTAACGGGTCTTAACATGAAAATCACAGCTGAGATCTCCCTGTTCTGGTCCATCATCACACAGTGTCAGAGATCAAGAGAACACCACAATCGTCACATGTCCAAGCCAGAGGTCAGAGGCCACAGGGCATAAAGAAAAAGCCACAGGGGGCAAAGAAATGGCCAGGTCCCGTCCACGCTCAAGGCCACCCTTCCCTGTGCAGAAGTGGAGGCCAGCTGCAGGGCATGTGGAAGAGGGGGGCTGACCAGCACCGCTGGCTGATGGACATCTCCAGACAGCGCACCCAGACCTGTGAGCATCTCCAGACAGACAGCGCACCAGAACTGTGAGCATCTCCAGACAGCACACCAGAACTGTGAGCATCTCCAGACAGACAGCGCACCCAGAGCTGTGAGCATCTCCAGACAGACAGCGCACCAGAACGGTGAGCATCTCCAGACAGACAGCGCACCCAGAGCTGTGAGCATCTCCAGACAGACAGCGCACCAGAACAGTGAGCATCTCCAGACAGACAGCGCACCCAGACCTGTGAGCATCTCCAGACAGACAGCGCACCAGAACTGTGAGCATCTCCAGACAGACAGCGCACCCAGAGCTGTGAGCATCTCCAGACAGACAGCGCACCAGAACAGTGAGCATCTCCAGACAGACAGCGCACCCAGACCTGTGAGCATCTCCAGACAGATAGCGCACCCAGAACTGTGAGCTCACGGCCTGCTCAGACTCACCGGGAGAGACCCGGCCCGGCCAACAGCCTGGACGCGGCTAGCTAGCGATGAACTAACAGTGGGGCCATGCAAACCTCCCAATTCCTAGGAGTCACCAGAGCAAAGAATCCAAGATGGCAGGTTTCTCTCTC
>NW_012267290.1:5611755-5619196 GCF_000151885.1 Dipodomys ordii | reverse complement strand
CCCCCCCCACCAACAGAATCTCATTACAATGAGCACTGTGCATGCAATGAAGTAAATGTACCCTTGGGAGAATGAAATGGCAAACCACAGACTTGACCAGATCCTGTACCCAACAAGGACCGGCAGCAACCGGGGGAGAGAAGATGACTGCAGGGCCAGGAGGAGAGGAGATGACTGCAGGGCCAGGAGGAGAGGAGATGACGACTGCAAGGCCAGGAGGCCCGGGTGTGAGAGCGGAGCTGTGCGGGTCCTCCCAGGGTCTGTCCCGCTGGAGCGAGGTGGGGTAGACTTAGGGTACATTTAACGCCCTTGCTGACTCACTCAACATGGGGCCATAGCAAGTCTTATGCTATTCCTATTTTACCAAACAAGATATGGGCAAAAAGTAAAGTGAGCGCGTGCGGATTCTGACCTGGCTAATGGGCGTGTGCATACACAGCTCTCAGCGTGGAGCTCCTCACAGAGGGTTGACAGGAATGGAAGCACGATGAGGGCAGCTGTGTGGAAACGGCCCCTCTGCGATGTCTGTCCAGTGGGAAGCCTGTGGTGCCCAGGGAACGCGGGGCACACGAGGCTGGCTGCACACCGAGGGGGGCCGGAGACCCGCCGCCCCGCCTCAGCTGCAGACAGGGCCGGGCCGCCCACGTGGAGACCCACCGCCCCGCCTCAGCTGCAGACAGGGCCGGGCCGCCCACGTGGAGACCCACCGCCCCACCTTCACTGCAGACAGGGCCTGGCCGCCCACGTGGAGACCCACCGCCCCGCCTCAGCTGCAGACAGGGCCGTCCTGTGTGGTGCCCTGCGTTTGCCACAGGAGCCTCCAGCACCGAATGCTGATGTGACCTGGGCATCGGTGTGCACAGTCTGTGCAGAGGCCGGACTCTGAGAACCGGGCGCCCGCGCCAGGCATGAAGGTCGTGCTGTAAGAGGCAGGCCGTTCCGATGCTGCGCTGTGTGTTCTTCATGTTTACTTAACGGGTGGCAAGGAGCCAGCGCTCTAGAATAAGATGTAATTGATTCCTCAGGACTCCATGAATAAGTAAATACAAAATCACTCTTCAGGCCTCGTGGAGGGGCCCATGCCTGTGATTAAGGCCTGTGCTATACCTCAGCAAAACCTTGTCCCCCCAAAAAAAACCCAACAGAGCCCCTCGCTGTCAGGCAGCTGCCCAGAATCAGCAGCGTCTGCCAGGACCCGGCCTGGATGGGGAGAATCACCGGCCCTGGGCAATAAACATATTTTGTGGAAAATAAGGAATGGGCAACTGTAGTGAGACTAGATCTCCTGGGGACGTTTTGTGTCTCAGAAGCACTGGGGTTCAGGCAGGAGTGCTCCCTCCCCCACCCACCGTGTTCCTCCCCAGTCCCCCCCCAATCACACAAAGATGGGGGCTGTCAATCAGAGAGAGAGAAAGGGAAAGAAAAATAGTACAGGCTGGGTCATTGGTGGAGCCACCTTGGTGATTCTTTCTCCCACTCCAGTAGACTTCAAAGAACATGAGTTCAAATTTACCCCCTTCCAAAACCCACCAACAGCTAGCTTTGTACAGAAGATAAGAAAAGTTGACTCTAGCTTTTTTAGATTGTGAAAACTACACGACACCTGTGGACGTGAGCAGTAGAGCCACGGTGACTGACTGCTTGGCGTCTGTTAGAATTTGCAGCAGCTACTGTCTGAATCCAGTCACTGCCTGGGTAGTTCACCAGCTCGGTGGGGATTTCTTCTTCCTTGGAGTCCAGGCGCACGCAGGCCGGGCTCACAGCACTCTCGTGGCTTCACGGTAAAAGTGCATTACGTGTTCTAGGAGCAAGGAAATTGAAGTCATCCAGTATTTCCAAAATCCATTGAGATCACCACCCTGTGGACCGTCTGAGGGCACACTGGGGATTCTCCTTCAGACTCCACTTTGACGCTGCCGCCCCGCTGCCTGCGCCCACCCCCTGCCCTTCCCCTCCCGGGTCCCTGAGGCTGCCCGTTAGCTCCACGTCAGGACTTTCAAGATGCAACCTTTGAGCCCTCTGTGGTGTCCTGCAGTTTCTCAGTAACGTCCCAGCCTTCTGTAGAAAAGCGCTCTTCTCTTCCCCCTGCATTTCCACGCCCCGCCGAGTCGGGTGCCGGACGCCTGCTGGGAGGTGAGGGGCAGCGGCAGCCGTGGACGCTGCCCGTGGGCAGCGACTGTGACACCTCCAGGGAGAGTCACAGCAAAGATGAGCAAGATTGGCATGTGGCTGCTGAGTGAGTATGAGAGGCCACGGCTCCTGCGTTACTCTCGTGGCTTTGCTTCAAACACACGCTGGCATTTTGTTTTCTCCTAGCGTTACACATCCACTGCACATGTCCTGCACGCTGAGTTACCAGGGACCTCTCTCCCCTGCACCCGCACGCATCTGTCAGCAGAATAGCAGCAGTGAGTGTCTGGTCTCTGCCTTTGTGCCAGGGCAGACCCCTGAGCGGAGCTCACTTACGCTGAGCCCTGGCTGGGCGTGCCTGGTGTGCTTACGCTGAGCCCTGGCTGGGCGTGCCTGGTGTGCTTACGCTGAGCCCTGGCTGGGCGTGCCTGGTGTGCGTGAGGGCCCTCCTGCCACCCACAAAAGCTCCGAGCCGTAAACGACGCCCTGCAGAGCAGCGCGTCAGCTTGTCGTGTAGGACGAAGCCCCGTGGCTTCTGTGGGCTCTCCCCGTGAAGTGGTGCCTTAGGCTCGTAAGCACACGGACGTGAAGGGCGGTGGACCGCAGCGCATGAGCTCCCCTGCTCAGGAGGGCGCGTCTGATGCTTCCACAGTCCACACTGGGCTTTCTCATTGCGCTCCTCCCCGTCACAACACAATCTGACCTGTCCATGCCGATCCTAGCAGTTAGACACCAAAGAAGCTGCCATGGGCCGTGAGCAGAGCTGTGGGAGCTCCGCCCTGGCCCTGGGCTGTGTGTGTGCAGAGCTGTGGTGAGCCCCCCTCTGGCCCTGGGCTGTGTGTGTGGTGAGGAGCCCATGAGCAGAGCTGTGGTGAGCTCCGCCCTGGCCCTGGGCTGTGTGTGTGTGGTGAGGAGCCCTGGGCAGAGCTGTGGTGAGCTCCGCCCTGACCCTGGGCTGTGTGTGTGGTGAGGAGCCCATGAGCAGAGCTGTGGTGAGCTCCGCCCTGGCCCTGGGCTGTGTGTGTGCAGAGCTGTGGTGAGCCCCCCTCTGGCCCTGGGCTGTGTGTGTGGTGAGGAGCCCTGGGCAGAGCTGTGGTGAGCTCCCCTCTGGCCCTGGGCTGTGTGTGTGGTGAAGAGCCCTGGGCTGTGTGTGTGGTGAGGAGCCCTGGACAGAGCTGTGGTGAGCTCCCCTCTGGCTTCTCCGTGCTCGTGTGGTGAGTAGATTTTGCACATTCACTCGGAGGATTATGGCAGGATGGCAAGCTCTTTTCAGAAAGAGAAAAACTGCAGAGGAACTAGCAGTTTCCTGGGACATGGTGCTCATCGCTAACATTCCTGATTCAGTGATTTCCCAGCTTGGTAATGCTAGGCAGGGAGTCAGTTAGTTACTTATGCTGACGGTTGACTTGGGTTCTTTGTTTCAATGAACAGAATTAATTTTCTCAGGCCCACTTTTAACTTTCATAGCTGCTGCTCAAACAATGTGATAAATACAGAGGTCATAGTTTAAATGCCGAGCCACCCTTAATTCTATAAATTACAACTTGCAAGGTGCAGTGGGTTTGTCTTGGGAGTCAGCTGTGCGGCTGGCAGGGCCCCGCCGACCTGAGCCAACACCGACTTTAGTTGTAGGAAGCACTGGCTTTTCACCACTAACTACTTAACATGGGCAATGTGCAACAGGATTTAGAGCGCTTCATATTCTCTAAAACGTAATTGTTGGCAAAAGATATACTGAAAACTTAGAAATTTTGACCTCAAGATGGCTTTGTTGGGGTTTTACTATGACAAATACAACCAAGCTAAATGAAGAACTGTAATTGTGGAGAAATGCCCACATACCGTGGTGGGCACTGGGGTCCAGGAGCTCCTCCTCCATCCACGCAGCCCTGCTGCCCTGACCAGCCCCGTGAACCCTAGCTCTTCACCTTTCACCCTGCCCCATCCACCCTGGGCCCGTATCCTCACCCCCCATCCACCCTGGGCCCGTGTCCTCACCCTCCATCCACCCTGGGCCCGTGTCCTCACCTCCCATCCACCCTGGGCCCGTGTCCTCACCTTCTGTCCACCCTGGGCCCGTGTCCTCACCCCCGTCCACCCTGGGCCCGTGTCCTCACCCTCCATCCACCCTGGGCCTGTGTCCTCACACCCCGTCCACCCTGGGCCCGTGTCCTCACCCCCGTCCACCCTGGGCCCATGTCCTCACCCCCCGTCCACCCTGGGCCTGTGTCCTCACCCCCGTCCACCCTGGGCCCGTGTCCTCACTGCCTGTCCACCCTGGGCCCGTGTCCTCACCTCCCGTCCACCCTGGGCCCATGTCCTCACCGCCCGTCCACCCTGGGCCTGTGTCCTCACTGCCCATCCACCCTGGGCCCGTGTCCTCACCCCCGTCCACCCTGGGCCCGTGTCCTCACCTCCCGTCCACCCTGGGCCCGTGTCCTCACCCCCCATCCACCCTGGGCTCATGTCCTCACCACCGTCCACCCTAGGCCCGGGTCCTCACCCCCCGTCCACCCTGGGCCTATGTCCTCACTGCCCATCCACCCTGGGCCCGTGCCCTCACCCCCATCCACCCTGGGCTGATATCCTCACTGCCCGTCCACCCTGGGCCCGTGTCCTCACCTCCCGTCCACCCTGGGCCTGTGTCCTCACCCCCCCATCCACCCTGGGCCCATGTCCTCACCCTCCGTCCACCCTGGGCCTGTGTCCTCACCCCCCGTCCACCCTGGGCCCGTGTCCTCAACCCCCGGCCACCCTGGGCCCGTGTCCTCACCCTCCATCCACCCTGGGCCTGTGTCCTCACTGCTCATCCACCCTGGGCCCGTGTCCTCACCCCCGTCCACCCTGGGCCCGTGTCCTCACCCTCCGTCCACCCTGGGCCCGTGTCCTCACCCCCGTCCACCCTGGGCCCGTGTCCTCACCCCCGTCTACCCTGGGCCCGTGTCCTCACCCCGTCCACCCTGGGCCCGTGTCCTCACCTCCCGTCCACCCTGGGCCCGTGTCCTCACCTCCCGTCTACCCTGGGCCCGTGTCCTCACCCCCCGTCCACCCTGGGCTGGTGTCCTCACCTCCCGTCCACCCTGGGCCCGTGTCCTCACCTCCCGTCCACCCTGGGCCCGTGTCCTCACCCCCATCCACCCTGGGCCCGTGTCCTCACCCCATCCACCCTGGGCCCGTGTCCTCACCTCCCGTCCACCCTGGGCCCGTGTCCTCACCCTCCGTCCACCCTGGGCCCGTGTCCTCACCCCCATCCACCCTGGGCTGGTGTCCTCACCCCCCGTCCACCCTGGGCCCGTGTCCTCACCCCCATCCACCCTGGGCTGGTGTCCTCACCCCCCATCCACCCTGGGCCCGTGTCCTCACCCTCCATCCACCCTGGGCCCATGTCCTCACCCCCGTCCACCCTGGGCCCGTGTCCTCACCCTCCGTCCACCCTGGGCCTGTGTCCTCACCTCCCGTCCACCCTGGGCCCGTGTCCTCACCCCCGTCCACCCTGGGCTGGTGTCCTCACTGCCCATCCATCCACCTCCCCCCGCCACTCCCCCCCGAAGGTCAAGAGGGTGCGTCTGACGGTTAGGTCCTCAGCTTGACTAAGAGGTGGTCAGGAGGGAGGAGGAATTTGACTCATCTCTGTAGCATAAGTGTGATTGTTTGCTGTCCAAGCATTGTTTAACCTTTTCTAAGTTGGGCCAAACCCTCATCCTTGCCCAGTACCAGGTGGACGTCTTGGACTCAGTAACTGGGCTGGTCTGTTCGGGCAGTGTCTGCTCCTGTCCGCTCCTGGTGGCCATCCCTCCCCAGGACTTGCTTTGCTGAGCTGTGGGACCCTGCATTGGTGTGAAAGCTGCCCTGTTACAATCGGATACAGTTTCACACCTACAGTACCATTTACTGAGCATGGCATACTCCCATATGTGAGGGTGTGCTCCCGACATAATCTAATCGTGAGTGTGTTACATCGATTTCCACGTGTGTTCTATCAAGTTCATGAGCTGAGGAACGCCTGTCAAAAGTCCAGTGCGCCAGGGTTGATCTGTTGCCTCCTTAGCCACTGGTCAGTGCTGCCCGACCTGAGGCCTGCGGCCCAAATGCTGGAGAGGTCAGAGTGCTGACCCGTTGCAGCCAGGTGATACTAGCGTGGCTCCTGTCCCAAGAGCAGTGTGCAGACCCACCCTCGGGAGCACCACTGGCCTGGCCCAGAGGCGGGTGCTGGACTCAGTGCTGCATCTGCACAGAGGTGGGTGCTGGACTCAGCGCTGTGTCTGCACAGAGGCGGGTGCTGGACTCAGCGCTGTGTCTGTACAGAGGCGGGTGCTGCACTCAGTGCTGCATCTGCACAGAGGCGGGTGCTGGACTCAGCGCTGCGTCTGGGCCCAGAGGCGGGTGCTGCACTCAGTGCTGCATCTGCACAGAGGCGGGTGCTGGACTCAGCGCTGTGTCTGCACAGAGGCGGGTGCTGCACTCAGTGCTGCATCTGCACAGAGGCGGGTGCTGGACTCAGGGCTGTGTCTGCACAGAGGCGGGTGCTGGACTCCCAAGGGCGCAGATGGTGCTGGTCCCTCATCCGTGCACACATGGTGGGTGGTGCCCTCCACTGCCCCTGGGGTTTCCTGGAGCGCTGCGTCCTCCAACTTCCTCACCCCTCCTCACCTTCCACCCAGTGTAAACCTCTCTCCTCGGGGCGGCGGAGGGACTCGGCCGTCAGCCAGACCAGCGTCACACGCCTGGCGCAGTGCAGGCGTGTATTCAGGTTCACTGGAACTGTCCGCATCACAGCCTCCATGCAGCTCTTCCCTTGACTTACTGTGGTTTGTAAATTTGTGAAGAACAGACCTCAGAACTTGAACATGAACTTCATAATAAGTCTCTTAGTGGGGTAAAGAAATTAGAGGGGAAGTGGAAGGAGACCCCAGAGCTGTGTGTGTGCACATGTGTGTGTGCAGCCCAAGGTGACGTGTGTGCATAGGTGCTTGTACAAAGCCCCAGAGGTGTCGTGTGCACATGTGTCTGCAGTGTGCACTCACTGGCCTTGCAGCCAGCTGCTGCCTGTGTCCTTACAGCTGGGTATAGGGAGTGCCTGGGTATAGGGGAGTGAGGTGTAGGGATGTGTCCGGGTGTAGGGGAGTGATGTGTAGGGGTGTGTCCGGGTGTAGGGGTGTGTCCAGGTGTAGGGGAGTGCCCGGGTGTAGGGGTGTGTCCGGGTATAGGGGAGTGAGGTGTAGGGATGTGTCCGGGTGTAGGGGAGTGATGTGTAGGGGTGTGTCTGGGTGTAGGGGTGTGTCCAGGTGTAGGGGAGTGCCCGGGTGTAGGG
>NW_012267290.1:5601249-5608105 GCF_000151885.1 Dipodomys ordii | reverse complement strand
GCTCCCGTGGCAGCTGAGTCCCGACGCTGGGTGGCAGGCCTCGGACAGGCCTGGGCCCGGCTGGGCGGCTCTCGTGGCAGCCCCCGTGGCAGCTGAGTCCCGACGCTGGGTGGCAGGCCTCGGACAGGCCTGGGCCCGGCTGGGCGGCTCTGTGCGAAAGGTTGCACATGCTGCCATGTCTGGTGCTTGGCAGCTGCCATCTTATGCTTTGCTTAGTTTTGGACACGACAGTCTGTACTCAGCTGTTGGCTGAGCCATGAGAACGAGGCCAGCGTGCCGACAGGTCCACTCCTCCCAGCAATGCATAGTACTTGAATTTGGGGGAATGAGACTTCTTGTCACATCCCACTGAGAAACGTCTCCCCAGGGCCTTGCCCAGAGGTGAAATTCCCCGTGTCCAAACTAGACACCCCCAACATTACACATGAAACAATTTAGAAAGGACAGGCGTGGAAACTTTCAAAATCATCACCGTGCTTTGATCTAACGTGTGCATGACTTCATCTAAGCGGGTGAGGCCCAGCAGGTGCTTGTGGGTTCTAAGTGAAATGTCACTTGACCCCAACTGCCAGAGCCTCCGAGGGACGTGTGCCACACATCCCCACCACGGGCAGAGGACACGCCTTCTGACCCCCGTGGTTTCCCAGAAGTCTGTGGTCACCTCCCTTGCTCTCCAGAGGCAGTGCTGTAATGTGGCAAACATGTGGACCAGGTGGAGGAGACACTGACATCCACACACACCAGGTGAACTGTGACCAGGGCCGCGCTGTCAGCCGGGTGGAGGTCGGCCAAGCTGCAAGCAGAAGCCGGCAGCAACAGCCGGGCTCCGTGGGGGCTGCCACCGCCCGTGACACTGGCTGATATGCGGCTGCTCAGGGAAGCAGCTACCAAGGCCCCTCTTCTATTGTGTCCTGAAATACGGGAATTTAGAAACTCCCGGAACAGGATGTGGCCAGCAACATGGGCCCTTGAGGCCGCAGCCTCCGTAAGGCCTCTTTAGCATGAGGCGTGGGGATGTGGCGCCAGCTCTGCTGGCCGCACGCAGTGGGCATGGCTGTCTCCAAGCCGCCTTGTGCCGGGTTCTGAAGGCCCAGGGCCCAGTTTGATGCTACCTAGGCCTAGAGGGAGAGGAAGAAGTCAGCGGCCACTGTGCATCGTAGGCCGCGATGGCACAGCAGATGCCCAGGTGCTGTGAGGTGACCGGAAAGGAGCAGAGCACGGGACACAGAGGCGATCTGCATGGACAAGGGGGCTCTGCCGCCGGAGAGGAGCCGCCGCAGTCCCGGGAGACAGGACACAGATTTATGCCTTGCCTGTTCCAGAAGGGTGTGTTAAGATACAATCAAACAAGCTTCAAATGACTAGGACAAATCAGGCCAAGGCAAAAGCAAAGCACCATGGCTCTAGGAAAGCGCCATGGCTCTAGGAAAGCGCCATGGCTCTTGGTGCCTGGGCTGCTTCAGGGCTGGGCCTTTGTGTGTTTTCTCCACTGTCAGAGTCTGAGATGTAGCAAGCACAGAGCAGGGACGGACAGAATGAATTACGCCCTCCACTCCCGTGGGCGGGCACCATCTCCTGCAGGAGAAAACTCACTTTATCACAAGATTTAGCGTCCTTACAGAGGAAAGAGAATCGCGTAGATGATGTAAACTGAGGAAGAGAAGGAAGCCGGTGATCCTGTTCACCCGCAGGACAGCAAGGTGGGCCTCTCTGTGGGGCCTCCGGACACAGGGCCCAGGCAGCCTCAGTGCCTCCCCGCCCCTCCCCCTGCCCTTCCCCACGCCCCCCACACCCTGCGGGACCCTAGGACCAACTGCCCTGCTGACTGTGGATTTGTCCTCAGTAGCCTGAGGATTCAGTGGACGGTTTGGGCTATTTTTATCAGCTAGATTGAAAAGGGAATGAACCCTGAGGTCTGAGATACTTGGTGGCTCTTGGAAGGAGAAACTGGGAGAAGGGAGGGAGGGGGGTCTGGAGGAGGAAGGACAGGAGCAGGAGGGATGCCGAGGGCAGAGGCCACAGGCACTGGGGACAGGTGGCCAGCCCGCGTCCCCTGTCTTCAAGGACATGTGTCATGGGGTTTTCCTACTGACCCCTCAAACCGCACCCCTGCTCTGAGGCTGCCGGGGATGGCAGGGGTCAGCTGGGTCACCCCGGAGCCGGCCTCCTCCAGCAGGTCCTCTCCTCTCCCACACATCTCTTTAACGCCCTTTCTTTCCGCACCTGTGATGCCTCCTGCATCCCCCCTGCCCAGCAGCATGCAGCGTCTGGTCCAGGCCCTGGTCCAGCCTCTGAGCTATGGCCTGGGGACCACATCACCTGTGCCCGGGAAGAGATGTCCCAACATCCCCGGGCCCCACGTTGCCTGGTGTCCCACGCTCGTCCCTCAGGGCCCCACGTTGCCTGGTGTCCCACATTCATCCCTCGGGGCCCTCCATTGTCCCTGGTGTCCCACACTCGTCCCTCGGGGCTCTCCATTGTCCCTGTGTCCCACACTCGTCCCTCAGGGCTCTCCATTGTCCCTGGTGTCCCCCACGCTCGTCCCTCGGGGCCCCACATTGTCCCTGGTGTCCCCCACGCTCGTCCCTCTGCCAACGTGGCCTTCGGTGATTCCAGGCGGAGCAGGTCCCTTGCACACACGGTGCTCTGGGGCCTGCTCTCAGCTGGGAAGCTGAGGGGTTCACAGGTGGTGTGCAGGCGGGGCAGGTCTGTCCCGACCCGTAGGACTTCAACCAGGGCAATGAACCTAAGCGAGAAGGAATGAAGGGACAAGAGACACGAAGAAGGACAGCAAGACAAGGATTCTGATCAAGCTGCCAAATTTTATTTTTCACACAGGGGTATTTATATGCTTAGAATAAGGAAGCTTTTTCATTGGGCGTAGCAGCTGCAGGATGCTTGCTTAGGGCAAGGTGAAAAGGTGGTCAATAGCAGCGACCTGGTCTTTGTTTGGGGCAGGATGCAAAGACCAGATTCTGTAAATAGCCTCGAGAGATGTTCCAGGGAGATAGTCAAGCTTATCGTGCAGAGAGACTCCCTGCAGGGCTCTTGACACAGGTCGGTCTCCTGCTCCCGCTGTGGGGCTGTGTGGTGCTCAGCCCGCCTTCTGAGGCAGCAGTAGGCTAGCTTGCCTTCTCAGGCCTTCCTTGCAGTCCTGGCAACAGGAACGGCATCGGCTCCTCAAGATGCTGGGCGGAGGGAGGGACACCTGCTGGCAGTAGCTTGTTCAGTACGATGGCCATGCACACCCTTGTTCACATGCACGCACACACACAGCAATGCAGACACGTACGTGTGCACACAGCAGTGCAAACACGTATGTGCATGCACACACATACACACAACTTTTAGCTACCTACACATTGCAGGTTTAATAAGTGTGGCCACTATATTTCTTCATATTTTTGAAATAAGAATCCAAAGCTGTGTGCTAGCTCAAAGATGGGAGAGGTGGATTTTGCTGAGTTAGTACAAAACTCACTCTGCCTGCTCTTCTGTTTATGAGTAATTCAGCATAAGAATCAAAGGGGTCTTAGTGCAAGCAAAAATTAACTCAAAATAGATCAGAGGCCAGACATAAGAGATATGACAAAGAAACTCTACATGAAAACAGGTGGAAGTCTCCGGGACCTTGGAACACCAGTGGTTTCTTAGAGGTGACATCAAAAGAACAAGCAATACAAGGGAAAATAGCAGATAAATTGGCTTCGTTATGTTTCGTGCCTCAAAGGAAACCGTGCACGTCTGAGAGGACACCCACTGCTCGGGGGAGCCGTTGCCTGCTGCGCGTTTGGTGAAAGTCTGTCATCCTAAATTTGTGATTAACTCTTCAGCTGTACAAAGAAAAATTAAGAACAGAAAATGTAAAACGTTTCTCCAAAGTTACACAGACACCCTAAAGAACACACGGAGATGGCTTTATATTCGTTGCTAGGGAAATACAAAAAGAAAAAAAACTAAAAACTCCAACCGGGCAGCTGCTGTGGAACGGCAGTCAGGAAGGTGTTGGTGGGGCCCAGGGGCTTCTATGTTGCTGGCAGGAAAAGACAATGGCGCAGTCACTCTGAAAACAGTCCTGCCGCTGAACAGAATTGTGACATGGCAGCGGTCCCGCTCAGGTCTCTGCCCATGAGAAATGAGGATGCGTGTCCACACAGAACCTTGAACAAACGTCATTCGCGGTCATCTCCTGGCGCTATGGAGGAGGGATCTGTGGACGTTCCGGTTACAGGCAGAGGTCCCATCCGTCCTGCATCTGGGACCCCAGGTGAACCACCTCCCCAGGTCTGGGCCCCGTGCCCAGGGTGTCAGCCACACCCGTGTGTGAACACCGCACACCCAGAGGTGCACACAAGGTACACGTTCCGCTCTCCTCCTTTTGTTTGAAACATTAAGTGTTTCACATTCGCCAGCATTTCCAGCTGAGCTGTGTTTAGTTCTTTGGGCACTCTTTCTGTTGGTAGCTCGTTCTTGCCCAGAAGTACTGTGTGGCCACATTGGAAGGGAGCACTCTCTCTGTGCCTCACCCCTTGGCGCACTGTAGATGTCTCTGGCCAGCAGCTCTGCGCACAGTGGGGCCTGGTGTGCTAGCGAGGCTGCGTCTCGGAAAAATCACAGATGGGAGAGGCGGATGCTGCTGAGTTGGCACAGAGTTCGCACTGTTCGCTCTTCCCGAGTCCTTCCAGACCAGTGGACGGGCAGGCCGACCGTGGCCAGGCTGTGTGGGGAGGCTCAGCACAGGTGAGGCGGCCTGGCCTGTGCCACCACCCTCCGCCTCCCAGGGCAGCATGCCACAGCGTGCCACACGACACGCAGCGCCAGCATGCGTGTGTGCCCAGGGTGTCTGGTGCTCCTGATAAGGCCGTGTCTGGGCTGCAGAATGCAGGCATTGCACGCATTGTGCATTGTTTAGGGCAGACCTAAAATCAGTGGGCAGACCTGGGACTCCCATGGGACGGGAGGCCACTTCTAGGTGCATCCAAGGCTGGACCGCAGAACCCCTGAACCGAGCGTTCCTCCTGCCCATTCAGTGAACTGCTACGCACCAAAAACAATGAGTTTGTTTCAAATGGTGAGACATCTGATTTTGTTCAGAGTTTAAAACTGAATCATAGGTGTGAGGGCAGAACTGCACCGCTGCATGAACTGGTGCAGGGTAGGACACACTTTTGGTAAAGAGCCGCAGTTAGTGTTGGTTGGGAAGTATCTCTCCTCCTCAGCTCTGCTATTACAATGAGGGGACAGACCCATGATACACACGTGAACCAGAGTACCTGGCGACCAATAAAACTACTTAAAAATAACCAATAGTGTTCCACATGTGGCCCACAGGATGTCACGGTTTGCTCACCTCTGATGTGAAGGCTTACGGTATAGAGTTCATCTTTAGTGTTACATTATAAATAAACCATCATGTGTTGTATAGTGGGGTCAGAAATGTAGCATATCATTAAATATTTCCCGCCCAACAAAGTGGAAAAAATATTCTTAGATAAGATAAGTAGCTTCAGGTTTTCATTTTGATACAGTCAATAGAAAACAAAAAACTTGAAGGGAAATCTTAGTTCTGGGCCAGCTGTGTGGGTGTTTTAGGGGTGGACAAGCGACCGCACTGCTTGGTTATTAGTAATGATCATACTAATAAAACCTTTACACTTCCTGATTCCCACCTCAACCTATCATGAAAGATGTTCGAGTTCTCTATTATAAGGGCCCACTGCCCTTCAGATAACTGTCTACAAAGCCGTATTTCCTGTTTGCAAGTAGTCCCCGTGTTACCCACGCCAGCTGAGAATGCTGACCGAGGCAGGGCATGCAAGGAGAGCCCAGCTGTCTGTGTGGTCAGCAGTGGGAACCGGAGGCGCGCTGGGCTGGGGGCGTCTCCTGAGCAGCTGCTCATGTCCACCCAAGCCCTGGCCACAAAGGAGATAGCACAGGAGCAGTAGCATGACGGACAGGGCCTGCGGGTAGGCTGGGCATACCAGACTCACTGCCAAACAGCTACTGTCCCAGGAGCCAAGGCAGAGGAAGGAGAGGAGGGGGCCATGGCAGGGATGGGGGGGAGGGGGACCAGGCGGCTGGCAGGAGGAGTCCAGGGTGCCAGAACAGGGAAGGTCCCCAGTTGGGGGGACCAGAAGGTGCAGAGTGAGCCGGCCAGTGACAGAGGCCATGTGCTGGGCCTGTGTGTGTGGCCTCAGGGTGCAGGGGGTTACCCCGGCATGTCCACACACCCAAGACGCATTTGCGAGCAGGCTACAATTGCAGCAGGGCTCCACTTAGGAATTCCACCTCTCACTTTATATCCCCCTCTTAACATTAATTGAAAGTGACTAAACAGAACTTCAGAATGAAAATTAATGAGCTTGTAAAATAGGGCATATTTGTCAAAATGCCAGATAGAGTCCTATGCTATATATTTGGCATTCTTCCGCCATTGATTAAGCTAACACGGTATTCTTAACACCTCACCACGATTCTTTCCCTTACTCGCTGCAGAAAGAAAAACCTAAACAGCCTTCTGTGACTCTCAGTAGACACGGTAGCCATGACCTGAGCGGAGGTCCAGCTGCATCCCTTCCCACAGTGGGAGGCTGTGAGCAGCGGGGCGGGGCTGAGGGGCTGAGGGCAGCGGTGCAGGGCTGAGGGGCTGAGGGCAGCGGGGCTGAGGAGCTGAGGGCTGCAGGGCTGAGGGGCCGAGGGCAGCGGGGCAGGGCTGAGGGGCCGAGGGCAGCGGAGCAGGGCTGAGGGCAGCGGGGCTGAGGAGCTGAGGGCTGCAGGGCTGAGGGGCCGAGGGCAGCGGGGCAGGGCTGAGGGGCCGAGGGCAGCGGGGCAGGGCTGAGGGGCTGAGGGCAGCGGG
>NW_012267290.1:5598307-5601138 GCF_000151885.1 Dipodomys ordii | reverse complement strand
AGGGCTGAGGGCAGCGGGGCAGGGCTGAGGGGCCGAGGGCAGCGGGGCAGGGCTGAGGAGCTCAGGGCTGAGGGCAGCGGGGCAGGGCTGAGGGGCCGAGGGCAGCGGGGCGGGGCTGAGGGGCTGAGGGCAGCGGTGCAGGGCTGAGGGGCTGAGGGCTGCAGGGCTGAGGGCAGCAGGGCAGGGCTGAGGGCTGCAGGGCTGAGGGCAGCGGGGCAGGGCTGAGGTGCTGCAGGGCTGAGGGGTTGAGGACTGAGGGGCTGAGGGCTGCAGGGCTGAGGAGCTGAGGGCTGCAGGTCTCCCCTGCCTCATGGACTGCCCCTCCTTTTGTGCATATTCCCTTGGAAAGCAAGGCAGGAGGAGCCAGCTCGTGGTGGATGACCCATGTGTGGGGCCCCAGAGTCCCTGCACAACCTGGGCCACACCCCGGGAGCGAGCAAACACCGAGAGCACCAGAGAAGCAGGATTCGCCCTGCATCACGCTCCAGAGTTTCAGCCGGTGCCGCCTTGCGCTGCTGCTTCTGGGCCTGGGTGGGGTCAGGCAGGGGCTCTGGCGGAGGGGGCACGGGGACGGGGAGTGCCAGGATGAAGGCACCCCTCCCTGCGGCCCTCCTCCGGGCCCACTCCGTCCGTCCTTCTGTGAGCATCCGTGGGCTGGCTGCCAGGGAGGCAGGACAAGTGCGAACTTATTTGAAATGACAGACGCGTAAGGGGTGAGGGCGTTGCTCACGCGGTAGAGTGCCCGTCAAGCAAGCACGGGACCCCGAGTTCATCCCCAGTATCACCAAAAATTAAACAGAAAAGAAGATGGCAGTGTTGTGGGTGGTCCATATTTTTTATTATTTATTGTAAAGGTGATGAACAGGGAGCTACAGTTAGATAAGTAAGGTGATGGGTACATTTCTTTTTGAAGATTGCTACCTCTCCCTCATTTTCTCCTGCCTCTCTCCCTTCTCCCCCAGGTTGTAAAGCTCATTTCCAACATGGTGTCTAGTGAGTATCACTGTTGCATTAGTTCATGCTCTGTCCTGCTGTTTCAATGGTTCCTTTTCCTTCTACAGCTCAGATAAACTTATTTATGAGGCACAGTTACCAAAACCTTAAAAAAAAGTAGAAATAGCTGCACACAGTACATAATGAAAACCTCTTGTTTCAATTCTTGGAGTTCATGTGGATGCGCTTCATATGTACCTAGTGATTGGGCTGTTATGAATCTTTGCTAGGACTGTCCTGGGCAAATACTAATTATTACGAATGAGGGAAACCATGGCGCCTATGTTTCGTTGGGTCTGACTTACTTCACTTAATATGATTTTTCCCCATGTCTCTCCAATTCCTTATGAATGGGGCGATGTCATTCCTTCTGATGGAGGCATAGAATTCCACTGTGTATATATACCACACGTTCTTGATCCATTCATCTACTGAGGGCGTTGGTTCCATATCTTAGCTATGGTGAATAGAAATGACCACAAACAAGGCCAAACTAAAGCTACCAGCACAACTATTAATATTTTAAATGGATAAAACAGCGGAACGCACTACAAAGTAGGTCACGTTTTTATAAGAATGCAAAGGGCACAGAGAGCTTGTGCTGTAATGAATCAGGAACGGTCTCTCTGTGGTGGGATTTTAAGATATTCTTTTTGTTTCACTGTCTAAGCATGTGTAATATTCAGAAGGAAAAGAGGTGATTTGCTAAATGGATTTTCATCACTGAAAAAGAGCTGAGAGAAATAATTTTGGAAAATTTGTTTAAGCTCTTGGCTTCGAAGTTTTCAATCTAGCGTTGGCTAGATCATTGCTCTGCATCCTAGCAAGGCTGAGCAAGGCTTCAGGAGTGCGTTGAGGAGAGTGCTCACCTGGAAAAGGCCAGGAAGCAGAAAGATGGAGGGGGAAGGGAGAAGGCAGGAGGGGTGCAGGGGGAGAGAGAAGAGGGAGGTGGAGAGGAAGCAGGGACCGCAGCCGGCCAGCCACTTCCTAAAGCCAGGCTCTGCCGGGTCCCTGGCTGGCGCTGCCCGGGTGGCTTCTCCTCAGAGTCACCAGAGGAGGACGGCCACCAGCTGTCCGCTGTCAGTGTGAGTTTTTACAGACGGTTAACTCCTCTTTTCCTAGTCCTGGAAACGTGGTTCTGTTCAGAATGCACCTGCCCAACACAAACTGCTCTGAGACCCAGCTGGGATGGAGCAAGAGAGCACTTGAAGGTGTTATCAGGGCTCAGCTGAGGGGCTCTGCTGGCCCCAGGCCCCCTCTGCGGCATGCTCAGCTGAGGGACTCTGCTCTGCGGGGCTCTGTGGGCCCCCTCTGCAGCATGCTCAGCTGAGGGACTCTGCTCTGTGGGGCTCTGTGGGCCCCAGGCCCCCTCTGCAGCATGCTCAGCTGAGGGACTCTGCTCTGCAGGGCTCTGTGGGCCCCAGGCCCCCTCTGCAGCATGCTCAGCTGAGGGACTCTGCTCTGCGGGGCTCTATGGGCCCCCTCTGCAGCATGCTCAGCTGAGGGACTCTGCTCTGCGGGGCTCTGCTGGCCCCAGGCCCCCTCTGCAGCATGCTCAGCTGAGGGACTCTGCTCTGTGGGGCTCTGTGGGCCCCCACTGCAGCATGCTCAGCTGAGGGACTCTGCTCTGCGGGCCTGGCCCCCTCTGCGGCGTGCTTAGCTGAGGGACTCTGCTCTGCGGGGCTCTGTGGGCCCCCTCTGCAGCATGCTCAGCTGAGGGACTCTGCTCTGCGGGGCTCTGCAGGCCCCCTCTGCAGCATGCTCAGCTGAGGGACTCTGCTCTGTGGGGCTCTGTGGGCCCCAGGCCCCCTCTGCAGCATGCTCAGCTGAGGGACTCT
>NW_012267290.1:5592906-5597726 GCF_000151885.1 Dipodomys ordii | reverse complement strand
GCGGGGCTCTGTGGGCCCCCTCTGCGGCGTGCTCAGCTGAGGGACTCTGCTCCGCGGGGCTCTGCAGCATGCTCAGCTGAGGGACTCTGCTCCGCGGGGCTCTGCAGCATGCTCAGCTGAGGGACTCTGCTCTGCGGGGCTCTGCAGCATGCTCAGCTGAGGGACTCTGCTCTGCGGGGCTCTGCGGGCCCCCACTGCAGGGACTCTGCTCCGCGGGGCTCTGTGGGCCCCCACTGCAGCATGCTCAGCTGAGGGACTCTGCTCCGCGGGGCTCTGCAGCGTCTGCCCCTTGATCTTCAATATGGTGTCTCTATGCATGCCCCCCATGTATTTCATCGTACTCACCCGCTCCCCCTTTTTACAATGTGAACTAACTTTGTTGTACCTGTCAGACGCACTCCCGCCCCGACCTCTCCTTTCGCGGGGTGCTGTGAGTCGGTCACGGTGATGCTGTCCACCCCAAGGGGCGCTGCTGCCGCTGCTGTGTGGCCTCCGTGTGGGGTGAGGGCAGGAGATGGCTCCTGTTCCCGACACACTTCCTCAGAAAGCACACTCAATAAGCTCTTGCACTTCCAAAATAACCAGAAGATAAGCTGACACTCCCAGCCTCCCAACATGCTGCCCTTCCAGCCGCTCCCAGAGTGGCGCCCACACCGGAGCGTCCACATGCCCTTCAGGATCCTCCCACCACGCACAACCCAGCTTCTCCGGAGCTTTGTGTCCGGGGAGCCCCCGGTGCTCAACCTTCCAGGAAGTCACAGTGAATGTACAGAAGTTTCTAGAAGCCGCTTGCCTGAGTGCTGTGTGCAGGGAAGTTGCCTGCCCGGGCCCAGGCACTGTGGCAGTGAAATCCACCGCAGGGCTGGGTGAGCCGGGCTCCCCCAGGGCACCCCCTTTGAAGACATGATGGTGCGTGTTCATGTGTCTCAAGCTGAGTCAGGAGGCTGTCACACACGCGACACACGTGTAGAACCACTTCCATATCATACTCACTTCTGTCTCTCGATGCCAGTGCTGGAGTTGGACCTCGGGGTCAGTACTCTTTTTTTTTTCTTTTTTTTGGGTCCAGTCGTGGGGCCTTTACTCTGGGCCTGGGCGCTGTCCCTCAGCTCTTCAGCTCAAGGCTAGTGCTTTACCACTTGAGCCACAGCACCACTTCTGGCTTTTTTCTTATGTGGCGCTGAGGAATTGAACCCAGGGCCTCAGGCATGCAAGGCAAGCGCTCTACCACTGAGCCACCTTCCCAGCCCTCAGGGTCAGTACTCTTGTTCAGTGTTCTCACCCATGACCAGTGCTCTACCCTTTAAGCCATGCCTCTGCTTCCAGTGTTTTACTAGTTGATTAGAGATAAGTGTCTCTGATTTGTCTGCCTGGCCTGCTTTGTGCCAAGATCCTCAGATCTTTCTTGTGAGTAGCTGGGATTACAGGGGTGTGTAACATACCTGGTGTGTCCCTTTCACACTCCTGGGGCGCCAGATCTCCTATTTCTCAGATGAGTGGCTCAGGAAGCCGCTGTCTTCTTCTTCTTGCCCTGGGAGTCTGAGACACCCTGGTCCTGCTCTCAGACCTTTTCCCATCCGGTCCGCGGCATCGCAGATGTGATGTCCAGATGCGGCTGGACGTATCCTCAGGAAGCTGTGACAGTGGCAGGAAGGAGCCCACAGTGAAGCCAGAAGCACTTCGGGCAGAGTCACACTGCACAAGGCACTGCTTCGGCCTCACCCTGGGACTCACTGAGCCAGGTGTGTGTGCCTTCTGCATACACCTAGTGCCTGTGTGTGAGGACCTAACTGTGCTGGAGAGACGGCTGACTGAGGACCGACGGCTGACTCTGGGCACAGAGGGCTGACTCTGAGGACAGACAGCTGACTCTGGGGACAGACAGCTGACTCTGGGGACAGACGGCTGACTGAGGACAGACGGCTGACTCTGGGGACAGACGGCTGACTCTGGGCACAGACAGCTGACTCTGGGCACAGAAGGCTGACTCTGGGGACAGACAGCTGACTCTGGGGACAGACGGCTGACTGAGGACAGACGGCTGACTGAGGACAGACGGCTGACTGAGGACCGACGGCTGACTCTGGGCACAGACAGCTGACTCTGAGGACAGATGGCTGACTCTGAGGACAGACGGCTGACTCTGAGGACAGATGGCTGACTGAGGACAGACGGCTGACTCTGGGCACAGACGGCTGACTCTGGGGACAGACGGCTGACTCTGGGCACAGACGGCTGACTCTGGGCACAGACGGCTGACTCATTCTGGGGATAGACGGCTGACTCTGGGCACAGACGGCTGACTCATTCTGGGGATAGACGGCTGACTCTGGGCACAGACGGCTGACTCTGGGGACAGACGGCTGACTCTGGGCACAGACGGCTGACTCACTCTGAGGACAGACAGCTGACTCTGGGGACAGATGGCTGACTGGGCACAGACGGCTGACTCACTCTGGGGACAGACAGCTGACTCTGGGCACAGACGGCTGACTGAGGACAGACGGCTGACTCTGGGCACAGACGGCTGACTCACTCTGGGCACAGACGGCTGACTCACTCTGGGGACAGACGGCTGACTCTGGGCACAGACGGCTGACTCACTCTGGGCACAGACGGCTGACTCACTCTGGGCACAGACAGCTGACTCTGAGGACAGACGGCTGACTCTGGGCACAGACGGCTGAGGACAGATGGCTGACTCTGAGGACAGACGGCTGACTCTGGGCACAGACGGCTGACTGAGGACAGATGGCTGACTCTGAGGACAGACGGCTGACTCTGAGCACAGACGGCTGACTCTGGGCACAGACAGCTGATTCTGGGGACAGACGGCTGACTCTGAGGACAGAGGGCTGACTCACTCTGAGGACAGACAGCTGACTCTGGGGACAGACGGCTGACTCTGGGCACAGTCGACTGACTCACTCTGGGGATAGCTTGGCCTCTCTCACAGAGCCAGGGTGGCTGCCGTGTGCCTTCATTCAGCCGACACCTCCACCCCAGATTATGCTTGTAGGACGTGCGTTCATCTTTCTTAGAGATGTACAAAAAGGAAAGCAAATGGAAATAGCCATGTCGCCTTTAGCAATGCTTTGATCCCTATGTTCCCCTTTATCGTCTTCACAGTTAATTTTGCACCGACCTTTGTCTTCGGGTGTCTGGTGCTGCGGAGATGCCAGGATGTCACCTCAGCCTGCTTCTGTCACAATCACCTTAGGTGAATGGCATTAAATGAATTGTTTCATTTGGCTTGATATGCTCCTGACTCTGCATCATGGAAGTGGAAATGGGGATGGGCTAGAAGCTGCTGCGGCTGCGTGCTCCTTCTCTGGACACTCAGCATCTGCTTTTGCATCAAGGAGAGCTGAGCTGCAGAGCGGAGACCGTGATTCAGTTGGCAAGCATATTTCTACCCAAAAAGATCTAGTGCAAGACAGGATATTCTCCCAGGATTTGCCTCCTTAAATAAAGCCCTGAAGTAAAAAGCCCACGTGTTATTTCAAGGAGCAGTCTCCGTCCTGAGCCGGGCATCTGTTCTGTTTCTGGTGGATTTCCCTTCTTGTGCCCGCAGTCCCCGGTCTCGGCTGCCTCAGGCCCTGTGGGAATCAGAGGGGGGTGGGTGAGAGGTGCATGACCGAGGTAAGGACAAAGCCAGGGTTCTGGTGGCTAAGTTCCTCTATATCCAGGTGTGTGTCCGGAGGTCCTGATGGGCACGTGGCTGGCCAGGAGCCCAGGCCTGAGCTGTCAGTGAGCGCTGGTCCCAGTGGGGTGCACTCCCAGTGGGAGCAGTTCCCACCTCAGGAAAAGTGACCCGATCCCAGACCTCAGAGACGGGGCCTGGGTTGTGTGGCCACCTTGGCTGCCTGGGGCCGCGTCCACGCCACTGCTCGAGCTGCCCATGTTCTCCCGTCCCGAAGCAGGGGCAGTCCTGATCCTCCATCCTGTCCGGAGGACTGAGCGGGGGTGGGGGGCAGGGCTGCGTGCAGAAGCTGACAGGCAGGGAGCCCCGCACTGGACGCAGGCTGAGCCTACACGCCTCCTCCAGGCCCTGCCGTGATCCCCTTGGCTGCCTCCCCACTGGCCACTGGAGGGCCTCTCTCCTGTGAGCAAGCTGTGGGGTGGAGAGCATCTCTTCTGGGGGCCCTGGGGCAGCTTTGTTGGAAAGCGCATCACAGTGGTGGCCTGTGGCACTGAAGGAATTCACCTCAGCTCTCTACCAACTTAAGTTTTAATTAGGAAAGCAAAGGCCCTGGGTTTGGTCAACAACATCTATTTCCTCCCTGGTATCGGTCTAAGGTGCATGACCTCACCAAGTTCCGAGCTGAGCACATAGTGGCAGAAGACGTAACTTGCTTCTCCTGCTCCCCGAGTCTTCCCTGCTGAGCGGCCACCTCTAAGAGCCTGAGGACCTGGGGCCCCACCGGCAGGCAGGGGACAGGCCACAGGAGCCTTCTGGCAGCCCAGCTCTGCCAGACTCTCCCAACCTCAAAGGAACCAAAATCCTGGGTTCTGTGTGAAGTGTTCTCATTTTTAGATTTTTGGCAAGTAATGAAAAAAAGAGAAAAGAGAGAAACCGCACGGGCCTAATCCATCCACAGGTGGAACTGGCTTCCAGGCTGCTCGTTTCCAGCCTTCTCTGCAGAAGAGGGGGTGGGAGTGAGCACCTCCGACCCGGGCTGCCCAGGAAGTCCCGCCCTCCTCAGCTCCTGTCACCACCTTCATCGAGGCCAAGGCCAAGGCCCAGCATCTCACCCGAGGCCAAGGCCAAGGCCCAGCATCTCACCCGAGGCCAAGGCCAAGGCCCAGCATCTCACCCG
>NW_012267290.1:5584488-5591682 GCF_000151885.1 Dipodomys ordii | reverse complement strand
GAGGCCAAGGCCAAGGCCCAGCATCTCACCTGAGGCCAAGGCCAAGGCTGAGCATCTCACCGGAGGCCAAGGCTGAGCATCTCACCCGAGGCCAAGCCAAGGCCCAGCATCTCAGAGCCCCAGCCCTGTCCTCTGCCCAGATAGCCTTTCTCTACCACCTGGTGCCGTCCAGGTCAGACACTGTCATGTGCAGACTCGGTTGCTTTAGCACACCCAGCGGGCTGCAGGACATCAGCCTGGTAGGAGAGGTTTGGCTGGACCTTCGAAGGCCAGGGGACTCTGGGGCCGGCTGTGCCACCATCTGTGAGCTGGGGAGTAGGAGGGGGAAGGGAAAGAGCTGCCCGGCGGGAGGGCTATGAACGCGTCTCGTGGGGCTGTAGGCAGGGCCTCCTGCGGGCAACAGGCCGGACCCAGGGCCATTGGCTGCCCAAACCCATGGCAGGAGGCACTTTTCCACCATCTGGAGAGGAGACGGAAGGTCCTTCCTGCTCCCGGACCACAGTGGCCGCTCTCTAGTGCGCAGCGCTGGTCTTCCTCTCCCCTCGGGAGGTGGTTCTAGACTTCAGAGACCCCAGGTTATTGTCCACCCAGGGCCCAGGAGGATCTCAAATCTGAGAGGAAGAATTTCAAGGGCAATATTCTGTTCTGAGAAAAGGAGGCGGGCAGCCAGGAAGATGACCTGACCGGGCCTGGTGCCACTGGAAGTGTGCTTCCAGAAGATGCCAGGAGCCTCTGCCCCCGGGCACAAGGTCCAGGTGCTGGGAGGGGGAGGGGGACTTGAGGGGACATCAAGGTGCCTGAGCCTTGTATAGCCACAGGGACCCAGGGTGCCGGGAAGCAGCTGGGCATGTGGGGGTATCTGCCCTGTGTCTGCTGGGTGTCCACCCTGGAGGAGGTGGGCAGCGCTGGTCGGTGGCCATCTGCTTCTTGGAGCAGAAAGTAGGTTACTGAGAAGGTGCTTTGCCAGCATCCAAAGCCAGCACGTCAGAGTACAGAGTTTAGCTTGCAAAGTTTGCTCACCCCGATAAAATAATTCTTGCTACACTAAAAGCTGCCGCCCAAATGTCCTCCAGCTATTAACGGCATTGACCTGTCCCCAAAACCAACTATCCATGCAGCCGAGCCCAGCAAAATCAATCTCCATTCCCAGCAGACAGCCAGCCGCGTGGCCAGTGCTGCTGAATTTCTCCTGCAGCTGGAAGGCACGAGGAAGGAGGGGCGGCAGAGAGGCCCCAGGGACGGGCTGTTCTGCGTCTGTGCACTGGGAGCAGAAGCAGGGCACCGGGCTTGGGTATAAATGTGCACACCACTTTCTGTTCCGTGCCCAGAACAAATGTTTGCCCCAAGGAATCATAGGTGGCAGGGACCAGGCCGGCGGCTGCTCAGCATCGCCAGTGCGTCCCTCCCCCACTGGCTGGCCGGCCCTGCATTGAGGAAGCCAGGCTGCAGTGCTGGCCTCCTGGCAGGGCTGTGCCACAGGCCCGTACAGCTCCAGCGGTGAAGCCCTGGAGGTCAGCCTGAGGGAGGAGCATCCAGGACGGACCAGGGGAGGGGCAGACACAGAGCTGAGTGGGAGGTGGAGTGAGGGACTGGGGGCAGCTGCAGGAGGGCGCTGCTGGGCTGTGTGTGGTATGGGCCTGGTACTGGGCGGGGAGTCGCGGCAGGGCGGGGTGGGAGGCTGGGGGGCGGGGGGGGGGCAGCCGGGCCGAGCGATGGCGCCCATGCGTTCCAGGCTTCCTCGCCCATTTTCCCACAATGCAAAAGGAGTGTCCAGGGAAAGCAAGGAAGTGTTAGAGTCGGTGACATGTGGAGCTGTGTGTCCTGCCCCCTCCCTGCACACGTGTCCGCGGAGTTCATCACGCACGGGCTCTTTGGCAGGCAGTTTCACCGAGGAAACAAAATGGAAGGACCTGGACCACTCCTGGTGGCCACCTGTCCCACCACTGGGATTTACAAAAATCCCCTCCAGGAGTCCCAGTCCATGGGCTACTCTGGGATTCCCGTCTCCATTTCAAAGAGATGGGTAACTCACCGCTGAGCGAGCACACAAAAACTAGCACACCCTCCGTGGCTCCCAGAGCCCGGATCTGCTGGCTCCAGCAGGAGACAGAGGACAGGGGACAGAGACCCCTGACCCCTCCCCAGAGCCGTCCCTGTGGGAATGACAAAGCATGCACAGGGCAAAGAGAAGCATCTCGGAAGGTAATTTGGGTTGCTATGCTCTATCTTAGTCTTGTAAGAGGGAGTGCAACGCATGTCTCATTTAACACTGCTTTTAAAAATAGGCTTGCTATTATGTGTACATTCTTCACTATGATTCAGAAAATTACTCGGTTGTACAAGTGCTTACAGTGTATTTGGATTAAATGTCACATTTTGATCAGAAATAGTAACTTGCGTTCTGAGGCTGCGTTCCGCTGTGACGCACACATAAACTGGCAAGAAAGCAAGGAGGGGCAGCAGCACCGGAGACAGACCACAGGTGGGCACAGAGCTGTGGCTCTCAGGGAGGCAGGCCCTGACCTCTGGGAGCCCTGACTTCTAGGGAGCCCTGACCTCTGGAGCCCTGACTTCTAGGGAGCCCTGACCTCTGGGAACCCTGACCTCTGGGAGCCATGACTTCTAGGGAGCCCTGACCTCTGGGAGCCCTGACTTCTAGGGAGCCCTGACCTCTGGAGCCCTGACCTCTGGAAACCCTGACCTCTGGGAGCCCTGACTTCTAGGGATCCCTGACTTCTGGGAGCTCTGACCTCTGGGAGCCCTGACCTCTGGGAGCCCTGACTTCTAGGGAGCCCTGACCTCTGGGAGCCCTGACTTCTAGGGATCCCTGACTTCTGGGAGCCCTGACCTCTGGGAGCCCTGACCTCTGGGAGCCCTGACCTCTGGGGAGCCCTGACCTCTGGGAACCCTGGCCTTTGGGAGCCCTGACCTCTGGGGATCCCTGACTTCTAGGGAGCCCTGACCTCTGGGGAGCCTTGACCTCTGGGAGCCCTGACCTCTGGGGAGCCTTGACCTCTGGGAGCACTGACCTCTGGGGAGCCCTGACCTCTGAGGAGCCCTGACCTCTGGGAGCCCTGACCTCTGGGGAACTCCCTCACTTCCCACCGCCCACTCCCCCTCCAGGAATGACAGGCTCTATTTGGAGAAGTTATTGATTGAGAACAAGTAAGTGTAAATCTCAAGATGAGTCGGATGTTCACAGATCTGCTCATTTTTCTGATGCCAAATGCCGATTTCTGTGTTTACTTTTGGCATAAACCAAGTGACACATGATGGCTTGAGTGATAATAGTTCCTGAGCTACCACACGGCGCACAGACCACCAGAATGCTCCAGAAACCCACTCCTGCTCCTCACAGACCCCAGTACGCTCCCGAGACCCACCCCTGCTCATCAGCTTATAGCTGAACTTTTACTGGGGATGTAGCCGTGGGCCCAAGTCTGGCAGCTGCAGGCAGGGCTAGGAAGGGGCCTGATACACGCAGAAGTGTGCTCAGCAGAGGTGCAGAATGTCCCAGACAGCTGTGGGGTGCGGACTCGAGGGAGAATTGGGTCACAGGAAAGGCTGGGCCTGGCTGTTCAGAAAGAGTCCCGGGGAGGTCCCTATGCTGTCCAGTCTGGCTCCCTGGGTAATGCCTCCAGCCCCGGCCTGCAGCCTGCCCTGGACTCCTCCCGCCCCAGCCTGCCCTGGACCCTCCCTCCCTCCCCAGACTCTCTGTGCAGGCCCTTGTCCCTGTCCGGGTGCTTGATCCTCCCTGCTCCACTGACTTTCCTTGGGCTTTGCGTCGGCTGTCCTTTCAGAGTTGCTAGGACCAGCCTGGCTCTTCCTGGAGACTTAGAGTGAAGGGCACAGAGGTGAAATGAAGACGGGTATGCCGCTTTGGTCCACTCTGGAGTTGTGGACCCAAGTAAGGAGGTAGTGCCGTCCAGAAGGCCAGCACTCACCGCTGGCGGGGACGAGACCCGTCAGCATACGTGCAGATGCTGAGGGGCCGCCATTTGATGCGACACGTGAACGTGTGCATGCATGTGTGTTATATTCGGCTCATACACCGTATGGGAGGACGTTGTGTCCAGCTCGCTGAAGGCTTCTCGTTGCCCTGGCTGAGAGCTGTGGGCCAGGATGGCGGGGAGGCTCAGGGAAGGAGACCTCGGGGCCTGCATTCTGCCCAGGGGTTTGTGCTCAGAACGGGGCCTGGAAGCTACTTGTGCTGCAGAGATGGGGCAACTCAGCCGAGGCCTTGAAGGGGTCCAGTTTCCAACAGAGCCCCTGGCTGGCAGGGGAGGGCGGACCCTCCCATCAGAGCCTGGCCTGGGCTGTGCGGTGTGACCCTGGGGCCACCGCGCCTCCTGGGGCAGGGCCCGGCCCCTTGGTTTTCTCTGGGCTCTCAGCTCTGCCACGCCATCTTTTGTGGCATGATGAGGGCACTTTCGGAGGGTGGCTGTGCAGGCCCGGCCTGCGGGTCACTTCTGGGATTAAGGTGTCTCCACGCAAAACATTCTTTATTGATTACTCGTCTGTGCTAGTTTCCATCACTGTGGAGAGCAACTTAAAAGAGGAGAGGAGAGCTGGCTCGGGTCCAGGGGTTTCAGTCTGATTTCTAGTGCCATTTCTCTGACCCTGGGGTGAGGCCTCAGAAGCAGGTGGCAGAGGAGGCTGGGCCTCTGGGAATAAGAGGAGGCTGGGCTTCCAGGAAGGAGAGGAGGCTGGGCCTCTAGGAAGGAGAGGAGGCTGGGCCTCTGGGAGGGAGAGAAGGCGAGGACCCTGCAAGCACATCCTGGCAGTCAAGAAGTAAAGGAAGCTTTCCAGGAGAGGCCAGAACAAGCTGCAGCCTCCAAAGGTGTTCCCCCATTACCCGCCTCCTCCTCCGAGGCCTACCTACTGGAGCAGTCAGCTATGAATAATGCAGCGCCGCAGAGCCTCGGGTCTAATCCCTCTCAAAAGCCCTCAGCCAGCAACCCAGCCTTTTGGGGAACGCTTTAATCCAAACCATAATAACATCATCCCACTGAAGTGATAGCTACTGAGCGTGAAATGGAACTAAGGCGTAGCTGTTTGGGGAAAAAACGTGACATTGTATTCCTAACAACTTAAGGGGACTAAAACTTTACAGTTAAAAAAACAAAAGACAACTTGGGACTCTGTGTGTCACCTTGGGGCTTATCAGGAATCTCCAGTGTTATTCCAGAGGCTGAAGAGGCTATTATACTTGAGCTCACAAAATAATGCTAATGAAATACTTTCTCATCAGAACCAGATTTAAAAGACAAATACAAGAGCCATTAGCACCTATTGGGGAAGAGTGTGTTTCCTCAGCTCCAGGCTTCGCTGGGCCCAGGGTGGAGACGGTGGGGAGGGAGCAGATGGAGAGGAGTGAGGTGGCTCACCACAATCTGTGTGTACATCCAGGGTGTGAGAAAGACACTCGCTCCTATACAAATTACCGTGCACAGCAAAATGAGATTCTATTGTTTGCCTATCCTATTGGCAAAGACTAATAATAGACAGTGTTAGCAGTCACAGGAAAATGAGCTGTCTTGTAGCTAATGTGTATATATTAAACATGCCTGCAAGGCATTTGGGCAATTTAAACCGAGCCGTCACGTCTTGAGAAGTGAGTTGTGGGGTGGCTTGATGGGTGTGTGCGTGTTGTGATGGCCACAACCAAGTGAATTAACTCTTCCATGGCCACTCCTCTGTCCTGCTTGTGGCTGGAAGTCAGGCCAACCTCATGCTCCCCCACACACACCTGGCTTTCTGTCCTGGCTCCCCTCACTTGGTCCTCCAGATCTGTCTCAGGTATTGCCGACGCAGGCTTTCCCTTTTTTGTGGCTGGATGAAATTATGCTGTGGACACCAGCTGTTCACAGTGCGCATTGCTGTCTATGGGCATCCTGAGCCCTGGGTTTATGCTGTAGACCTGCGAGGCATGCACATCTGCTTTACCCTCGAACTCAACATCCCGAAAATCAAGAGATAGAACAGAGCCATCTTGGAAGGAGAATATGCATAGATGCATGTGCAGACACAGGTACGATGAACATTCACATCTGCAGAGAATTAGAAGTCACATGTAGTGTTTTATGAATAAGACTTGGTTACATAAAATTAATGGCGCTCCATAGAAAATTTAAATCATGCAAGTGTGTGTGTGTGTGAAGCGACACACTACACAAGGAATGCCCTTGTCACGCGGCGCTGACTGAGCCACCGAGTGCGTACCTGGTGTCAGATTTGGTATAGCAGGAGCCCATGTGTGCACAGGAAGTAGGAAGGCGGGACACATCTGACAACAGGAAGTGGGAAGGCGGGACCATCTAACACGTTATTCACCATGGTACAGCGGTTATTTTTGTAGCCATAAAATAAGCTGTTTTGATTTTGAAAAAAATGTCTGAGTTATTCTAAGGCATTTAAAATTCTCGGTGATGGAAAAGTGTGTCAGAAGCTGTGCTGCCGCTGTTTGCCGATGCTAGATGCGCCTCACACCACACGTGAGCCACAGGACAGGCCCTGGGTGGTGCGAAACGGTCCCTCCACGGGGGCTGGGCGAGGGGCCTGGAGAGCCCGGAGACGGCCTGGCTGGCTGCTTCCCCCGCCGCGGCTTGTTCAGAACGCTGAACGCTACCAAGACAACCGTGAGATCTGGCTTCTGCCCGGCCGGGCTGCCTTCCTGCACCTGCAGGCTCTCCTAACATTGGCACAACATCCTGGGTGTTTATTTGTTAGCCGTGTAGGGATTGTGAGTGTGAGTTAAATCCCCGGTTGTCTGATGAGGCTGGCAGCGCCCAGCCAACCTTTCCAGTAACATTGATGGGCCCTCCCCAGCTGGCCAGCCCGTTAGCCGCGGGTGCCTGTGGCACTGGCTTCTGTGGGACAGGAGGTCGCTTCCCTCGGCTCTCCCTCTGGCGTGTGTTCCCAGAAGGAAGAACCTCTGTCCTGCCCAAGATGCCGGGCTACAGCTGGTGGTAAAGGGCAGGCTGCCTGCCTAAGGGGGCGTAGTTCACTCAGGTGCTGGGTAAGAGCATAGTCTTATTTAAGCATCCGTTGATAAAAGATCAGATAATAAAAAATGAAGTCTAGCGCTGAATCCATTCCATTGGTGTTCAGATGCTGCATGCCGCACTGGAGGTTACTGCAGTGACTGTTCACAGAGAAGAGCTAGGCTGAGCCAGCCACCGTGGTGGGGGGGGG
>NW_012267290.1:5580970-5584228 GCF_000151885.1 Dipodomys ordii | reverse complement strand
GGGGGGTCTTCTCTGGGAAGGGCTTCGCTGGGCTGGGCTGGGCTGGGCTGGGCCAGCCACCATGGTGGGGGGGGTTTCTCTGGGAAGGGCTTTGCTGGGCTGGGCTGCGCTGGGCTGTGCTGGGCTGTGCTGGGCCAGCCACCGTGGTGGGGGGCGGGTCTTCCCTGGGAAGGGCTGTGCTGGTCTGCGCTGGTCTGCGCTGGGCTGTGCTGGGCTGGGCCAGCCACCGTGGTGGGGGGCGGGTCTTCCCTGGGAAGGGCTGTGCTGGGCTGCGCTGGGCTGTGCTGGGCTGTGCTGGGCTGCACCAGCCACCGTGGCGGGGGGCAGGTCTTCTCTGGGCTGCGCTGGGCTGGGCTGGCTGTGCTGTGCTGCGCCAGCCACCGTGGCGGGGGGTGGGTCTTCTCTGGGCTGCACTGGGCTGGGCTGGCTGGGCCGCCTGCAGGGGTGGAGCTGAGGTTGGCATCTCCAGCACTGGCTGTACAAAGGCCCACTGCACTGCACTAGCCAAAGCCACTGCGTCCCAAAATGTAGGAGGAAGACAAAACAAGGGGAGGCAGGGCAAGCGAGGATGAGCTTCTGGTGACTTCAAAACCTCGTAACTCAAAAGCTCTCAGGGGCCGAGCAGGAAAATCATCATTAAGCCATTTATAAAGGTCACTAGAGCTGCCACATGGAGGGTTCTAGAGACCAGGGCACACCAGGTGTCCATGCGGGTCACCAGGACACTGCCCGGCACTGGTGGTACAACGTGCACCCTGTGGGAGAGGAGCGGCCGGTGGCAGGGGTCCTGCACACAGGAATTCAGTCGCCCGCAGAGCTCACCTCCCTGAGCCAGACAGAGGTGCGGAGCGGCTGGCCAGGTGCAGCTTCCGAAACCCGCTGTCTCAGGAAGACCTGAGTATGTGCCGACCCAAACAGGAGAGAAAGAGGGAGGTGGAGGGGGGACAAGGAGAGAGGCAGACGCTGGCTCAGACGTGGGGGACCCACACGGCTGGACACGCAGGGGACCCACACGGCTGGACACGCGGGGGACCCACATGGCTCAGACGCAGGGGACCCACACGGCTGGACACACAGGGGACCCACACGGCTGGACACGCAGGGGACCCACACAGCTCAGACGCGGGGGACCCACACGGCTGGACACGCAGGGACCCACGCGGCTCAGACGCGGGGGACCCACACGGCTGGACATGCAGGGACCCACGCGGCTCAGACGCGGGGGACCCACACGGCTGGACACACAGGGGACCCACGCGGCTCAGACGCGGGGGACCCACACGGCTGGACACGCAGGGACCCACGCGGCTCAGACGCGGGGGACCCACACGGCTGGACATGCAGGGGACCCACACGGCTGGACACGCAGGGGACCCACACGGCTGGACACGCAGGGGACCCACACGGCTAGACACGCAGGGACCCACGCGGCTCAGATGCGGGGGACCCACATGGCTGGACACGCGGGGGACCCACATGGCAGAGACGCGGGGGACCCACATGGCTGGACACGTGGGGGACCCACGCGGCTCAGACACGCAGGGGACCCACACGGCTGGACACGCAGGGGACCCACATGGCTGGACACGCGGGGGACCCACATGGCAGAGACGCGGGGGACCCACATGGCTGGACACGCGGGGGACCCATGCAGCTCAGACACGCAGGGGACCCACACGGCTGGACACGCAGGGGACCCACATGGCTGGACACGCGGGGGACCCACATGGCTGGACATGCAGGGGACCCACATGGCTGGACACGCGGGGGACCCACATGGCTGGACACGCAGGGGACCCACACGGCTCAGACGCAGGGGACCCACACGGCTGGACACGCGGGGGACCCACACGGCTGGACACGCGGGGGACCCACACGGCTGGACACGCAGGGGACCCACACGGCTGGACACGCAGGGGACCCACACGGCTGGACACGAGGGGGACCCACACGGCTCAGACGCGGGGGACCCACATGGCTTAGACGCGGGGGACCCACACGCCTGGACACGCGGGGGACCCACACAGCAGGATGGAGGAACAGAGGAGGCAGGTAGGCGGTGTGTGGCTGTGACTGGGCTGAGAATTTTGGCGTGCATCAAGAATAGGGGCCTAGCGGCTACACACCACAGCGAGTAAATGACCTCTCAGGGAGCAGCGTTGCCTAAGAAAAGAAGTACAACAAAGGCCTGTCGCTGAGTGTGCAGGACAATTTACCTAAAAATAATCTTAGATACCGTTATAGCACTCACGTTAATTCTAACAAGTGCCAGGCTCCTTGGTAAGGTTCAGAGGGGGGCCGGGGTAAGTAGGCATTGCGAGTTAAACTCAAATTGATCAATACAGAATGTTGGCACAATCACAACCCTAAGGGGGAGAGGAGAAAGCACTGAAGAAAATGGCTGCAGGCCACGGATTCGGATTGGGTGGGGAGGCCGAGACACTTCTATTATTGCATCTCTATAAAAGGCTACACATAAAAATAGGATAAAGATTTAGATTTCAAAAGAGGCGGTAGAGCCCTCAGCATGGCTGCAGGGGTAGAACTTGGCCAAGGCAGCCAAGCGAACGCAAGGCCCTGGGTTCAGACCCTCAAAACACTGGTCTAAACAAGAACAGACGCCTTGCCGGGCGCTCATAGCTCATGCGTGTCAGCCGAGCCACTCACAGTGTGAAGGCAGAAACGCTGGAGGAATGTCTGGAGCAGTAGCGCTTTGGGAGAACAAGCAAACAGAGCAAGTGTGAGGCCCTGAGTTCAAACCTCAGCACCGGCAAGAGGGAGGAAAGGGGGGAGGGACAGGAGAAGATGGGGAGGAGTGGATGTGTTTGAAATCAGTGGCCTGACTGATGGGCAGTGGCCGGAGGCTGCAGTGAAGGCCGGATAGCAGGCCGGCGTGATGGCCCGACACAAGACCGACCTGCGGGCCTCACACACACAGAAGACAAAATGATGCGGACGCAGCCCCGGGCCCGCCGGTCGCACTGTGTGCAGCCCTGCCTGTCCTGGCCTGGGAAGCTGCCAGACCTGGCAGCCAGCTGTCCTGGCTGCCGTGGAGGCCCAGGTCGCCCTGCGGTCCTCTGTGATCACACAGCACGGGACACGTGCTCTGGGCTCCGTCTGGGCACCAGGGCCTGAGGGCCAGCGCCACAGGCAGCCCGGAGCTCAAGGCTGCCTGTGGTTGTGGGAAGGGCCAGGCCCTGCTCTCCTCCCTCCCCCCTGCTCTCCTCCCTCCCCCCCTGCTCTCCTCCCTCCCCCCTG
>NW_012267290.1:5580157-5580884 GCF_000151885.1 Dipodomys ordii | reverse complement strand
CCCCCCTGCTCTCCTCCCTCCCCCCTGCTCTCCTCCCTCCCCCCTGCTCTCCGTCTTTCTGTGTCTGGCCATCACCCTGGGCCTGTACCCTTCCACGCCACTGTGGTGTGACGATGGCAGAGCTCCCTTCTCTAGCGGCTGAGTGGTGCCACAGGCTCTCTGTCCACGCGTCCATCTGCGGCAGTGAAGCCATTTCTGCATCTTGGCTTACGTCAGAGGCAGGCGGCAGACTTCTGCTCTCTGCGTCCACGGCCGGAAGCAGGTTGGGGTTGCCGCTAGCTCCGTCCGTCCTCTGTTTCTCTGGGGACCTCCGCACGGTCTCCCTCCATGGCTACACTCATGCACAACCGGCCCAGTGCTCCTGTGGCTGGAGGTCGGCCGTCCGGACACCACAAGGCCCAGAGTGTGAGGAGCTGGTGCGGGCAGCCTTCTCCAGCCAGGGTGAAGACTGCACCTTCCTTCGGGGCTTGGGCTCCATGCGGGCGGGCGGCGAGGATGCACGCCAGCAGTGGTTCCCTCGCGCTGGCCGGGCAGGACCTGGCTGGGGGCCGCCCTTCCCCCGGCCTGGGACAGAGGCTGCTCTATCTGCCTGAAAGGACGCTGCATCTCCACGCAGCAGGGCCAGGCTCCAACTGCCGCCTCCAGCATCAGGGAGGCTGCTCCCCCTGTCACCCCCCCACACCCGGCCTCCAGCATCAGGGAGGCTGCTCCCCCTGTCACCCCCCCC
>NW_012267290.1:5571222-5573651 GCF_000151885.1 Dipodomys ordii | reverse complement strand
GGGAGGCTGCTCCCCCTGTCACCCCCCGCCCGGCCTCCAGCATCAGGGAGGCTGCTCCCCCTGTCACCCCCCTCCCACCACCTCGAGCATCAGGGAGGCCTAATCTTAGGTGTCACCACCACCCAGCCCGGCCCCATGGGAGGCTATGGAGTGGGAGCAGACTGGCCCTGTCCAGAATTGCCTGAGGTATCCCAGTTATTTTTACATTAACTCTGGGCTTTAACGGTGACCTTCCATGCTGTGGACACCCACTGGGAGTGGCGCAGGCTTGCTAATGAACCGCTAAGTCTTCCCGACTCCCCAGCCTCTCAGCCAGGCCTTGGTCAGCACCCCTCGTGGCACAGGCCCACGTGAGCTGGGAGGCTGCGCATGCCGGCCTCCTGCTCCGTGCTCTGTCTTGTGGATAATTGCAGTTGGAGCTACAGGGCAAGCTGACTGTGCACTTCCGCATGTGTGGCCAGAACACGCTCCTGTGTTAACTACGATCCTACTTTCTACCATGGTTCTCTACAATGTGCACCGAGTCAGAATGTCACACCAGGTCCCGGGGTGGACGGAGGGTGACTGGTCCAGCCCAGGGTGTCTGTCAGTGGACTCCATGCCCGGGCACAGGCCCCACCATGGAAGACATCCCTCCCCCTGTCACCCAAGGGTGCCATTGTTAGCGGAGTCTGAGAGACTGAGAGCAGGAGGCCAGCAGAGACCGTCTGCGGCTGTTCTGATGCCTGTGGAGGCCTGGGCCCTCTGTGGGTTAGGGAAGATGGACATGACATGGGCACTACTCCAGAAGCATTCACGAATTCCAGTTCCAGAGTGCGTCAGCTGCCCACATCTTCTCATGGTGCTGGTCTCCATGGTGCCTGGGCCGCTCATTCTACAAGCACAGAGTAGTCGTGCAAGACCAGCTGAGATGGGGAGGAAATGGACTCAGAGAAGATCTGTGTTAGAATTCCCCAGACCCACACGGAGAGAAGGGGAATCGCCAGACCCCTCCCGTCCTCCGCCATCATGTGAGCATCAGTGCGTGTGTTTGGTTGGCACCACGGGGCCGGGGATAGCAGGAGGGCGTTGTCCCTGGGTGAGTCTGGAAAATAGCAGGAGAGCGTTGTCCTGGGTGAGCCTGGAAAATAGCAGGAGAGCGTTGTCCTGGGTGAGTCTGGAGGGTCAGGAGAGCGTTGTCCTGGGTGAGTGTGGAGAATAGCAGGAGAGCGTTGTCCTGGGTGAGTCTGGAGGGTCAGGAGGGCGTTGTCCCTGGGTGAGTCTGGAGGGTCAGGAGAGCGTTGTCCTGGGTGAGTCTGGAGGGTCAGGAGAGCGTTGTCCTGGGTGAGCCTGGAGGGTCAGGAGAACGTTGTCCTGGGTGAGTCTGGAGGGTCAGGAGAGCGTTGTCCTGGGTGAGTCTGGAGGGTCAGGAGAGCGTTGTCCTGGGTGAGTCTGGAGGGTCAGGAGAGCGTTGTCCTGGGTGAGCCTGGAGGGTCAGGAGAACGTTGTCCTGGGTGAGTCTGGAGGGTCAGGAGAGCGTTGTCCTGGGTGAGTCTGGAGGGTCAGGAGAGAGTTGTCCTGGGTGAGTCTGGAGGGTCACTGTCCAGAGGGAGCAGTACGGAGCCTTCCTATGAGATAATGGTCCCAGCAAGGGCTCTGCCTCCGCCAGCCCACTGAGGTTCCAACAGAACCAGAGGCAGAGGCCGGCCAGCCATCCACCTGCTGGCCTCAGGGCTCTGCGCTCCAGGGCCTCAGGTGAGGCCAAGGCCCCTCCGTACCCCCTGGTCTCCAGCCTGCACACAGAGGGCGAGGCTGCTTGCTTCCTTAACCATGTGGAGCAGGTCCTGTAGTGACTTTCAGTTTGTCTGTCTGTCTGTCTGCTCTTGTTGCTCTGGAGAATTTGACTCACAGCCAGTGTGCAAGCTCTCAGACAGGGAGCAAATGAGCTGTTGACAGCCGGAGGCCCTGAGTCCTGGGAGTGTCAGATGACACAGAGGCTGAATAAGAGGAAGGGGCCTTTCAGAGCCGGCCCTTCACCAGGGCACAGCTGGGCCCCAGCCGCTCAGGGGTGGCCAGAGGCACACTGATCCAACAACAGCACCAAGCACCTGTGGAGTCCAAGAATACTACCATTGAGTGTACCAGAAGTAGTGACACAGCAAAGCCAGCAAAGCCAGCACGGGGCTGTGAGCCACTGTGTTTACTGACCCAGGCCCAGAGAGCCAGGCCAGGCATCAGAGAGCGAGTCAGGAGTCACAGAGCGAGTCAGGAGTCACAGAGCGAGGCCAGGAGTCACAGAGTGAGGCCAGGAGTCACAGAGCGAGGTCAGGAGTCACAGAGCGAGGTCAGGAGTCACAGAGCGAGGTCAAGAGTCACAGAGCGAGGTCAGGAGTCACAGAGCGAGGTCAGGAGTCACAGAGCGAGGTCAGGAGTCACAGAGCGAGGTCAGG
>NW_012267290.1:5566527-5566909 GCF_000151885.1 Dipodomys ordii | reverse complement strand
CAGGCATCACAGAGCGAGTCAGGAGTCACAGAGCGAGGTCAGGAGTCACAGAGCGAGTCAGTCATCACAGAGCGAAGTCAGTCATCACAGAGCGAGGCCAGGAGTCACAGAGAGAGGTCAGGAGTCACAGAGCCAGGTCAGGAGTCACAGAGCGAGGTCAGGAGTCACAGAGCGAGGTCAGGAGTCACAGAGCGAGGTCAGGTGTCACAGAGCGAGGTCAGGAGTCACAGAGCGAGGTCAGGAGTCACAGAGCGAGCTCAGGAGTCACAGAGCGAGGTCAGGAGTCACAGAGCGAGGCCAGGAGTCACAGAGCGAGGCCAGGCGTCACAGAACGAGGTCAGGAGTCACAGAGCGAGGTCAGGCGTCACAGAGCGAGGTCAGG
>NW_012267290.1:5562245-5565001 GCF_000151885.1 Dipodomys ordii | reverse complement strand
AGAGCGAAGTCAGGAGTCACAGTGCAAGGTCAGGAGTCACAGAGCGAGGTCAGGAGTCACAGAGCGAGGTCAGGAGTCACACAGTCGGTTCAGGCTGTGTCTGTATTTGGCGTGTGCACATGTACAAATGTTCGTGCACGTGTGTGTGGATGTGAGTCTCTTCTTGCCTGGGTAGTGCATGTGTGGATGCGTGTGTGGATGCGCAGTGTGAGTATTTGAGTGTGGGAGTGTGCACAGGTGTTGTGTGTGCACACGTGTGGTTGCATCTTTAGTACGGGCAGTTGTAAATTGATTCTACTTACTTTTTCACCTGTAGTGCTCTCCTACGGCCTTGGCTTTCTCTGGTGTTCCTCTGTGGTTAAAAAAAAAAGGGTAATTTCATGAAAACAATGAATGTCTGTAAATATTGCTATAACTGTGAGTTTGTAGATGGGCATGATCACACTGAGGGCGACCCCTCAGACGTCTCTCCCAGCGCACGTTAGGAGTGCCCGGAGTACTTTCAACGTCTTTACATGCTGTCCTTGACTGTCACCACCCGCCCCCTCCTGCGTCAGTGCCAAGGGCGGGCACCGACAGCCGTCGCTCAGCTGTTGTGAGAGGAAGGCTGCTGAGTGTGACTGGCCCGGAAGTCCAGGCTCAGCCTGGAGTAGAACCGAAGTCCACCCTCCCTGAAACCTGTTGGTGCAAAGTACGGAAAAGCGGCTTTGTCCCAAGCAAAGGCTGCCCGCTGAGAAAGCCGCGTCTGTGGGCCGCCAGGCCCGGTCAGCAGGCCTGAGCCTTTCTGGGATGGGAACATCACCCAGGTGACGGTCCCAAGAGTGGCGGCTATCCCCTGGGGGGCTTTCTCCGTTCGTGAGGCTGCGACCAGTGACTCCCTCTCAACTCCTGTCTCCTCGCTCCCTGGTGACAGCTGGAGGCGGCTTGGCCATGAGCAGCGCCCCTGCCTTCTGGGCCCTGGCAAGTCCTGTCTCCTGGACTCTGCCATGGCATGATCCAGAGCTGTTCTGTTTTGCATCTTGGCCGGGGTCACTGTCAGCCTCCCAAACACGAGCCTGCAACAGACATCACGCCATGAGGGGAAAAGCTGGAAAGAACAGAAAATGCTTTTCAGATACTTGGGTCTTCTGGGTCACAAGCAGGAATCCTACCTAGTCATTTTCCCTGAGGGCAGCAGGGCGTCTGAGCTCTCCGAGCTGCCCGTGAGTTCGTACCATCGCTCATCCGCACCGGCCTCTTCTCCCCTTTGGCTTGTGTAGCCAGTGCTTTTTTAACCTGAAAAGCGTGCGTCCCAAATGCGTGAGAACTGCACGTCAGTGTTTTGAATAATTCTGACTCTCCAGTCAACATCAAGGTCTAGGGCTTCCAGAATCACAAGTCAGGCAGCCACACAGCCGTAGTGGTCAGTCCGACAACACCCAGCAGCACAGGGCTGTGTCAAGCCCTTCCCCGGGGCTCTAGGGGCGCAGGGCGGCGTCAGGCCCTTCCCCGGGGCTCTAGGGACGCAGGGCTGCGTCAGGCCCTTCCCCGGGGCTCTAGGGACACAGGGCTGCGTCAGGCCCTTCCCCGGGGCTCTAGGGACGCAGGGCCGCGTCAGGCCCTTCCCCGGGGCTCTAGGGACGCAGGGCCGCGTCAGGCCCTTCCCCGGGGCTCTAGTGCCCCAGTGGGCGGCGGGCGGTGGCGCGTATTCCACGGGGAGTGCGTCTCCGGACGGCTGCAGCTGGGGTTGGCAGTGTGGCTGTGGGGTGGGGTGGAGGGGACGGGTTTGGGGCTTCCCCACGCCGGGGATGCTGAGCAGAGGGGGCGGCCAGGTCCCACGGGAACTGCTCACCATGGGCGGTCCTCCTCCGGAGGGTGGGTGGACGCCGTGCCCACTGGTGCGGAAATGACGGAGGCTCAGAGGAGAACGCAGAGGTGCGTGGCTGTTACACGGTGTGCTCCCCGTGCGGGCTGTGCGGGGACGAGAGGGACAAGCCCTGGCGAGGCCATGTGGAAATCAGTCGGACAGGTTCACTTGCAGAGGCAAAGGGGGAAGGGTCCCTGCTGCAGAGGGGAGGCTGAGGAACAGGCTCAGGTCTCCAGGAGGAGCCCGGGGAGGCCAGAGGGATCCTCAAGGCAGGGCCTGGCCGGCCGTATGCTCCGGGCTGCAGTCCTGGGGAGCTCCGGCTCTGTCCTTGGCCACAAGACACTCGGATTCTCAGCCCACCGGCCCCACGCACGCCTGCTCCTGTGCAACCAGACGGGTGCCCGAGACACACTTCCTCCGGGTTTCCCAGCTGTCCTCCAGCCGTCCTCCTGGGAATCTTATTTGGACTGTGCACACTCAGAGGCTGAACACCAAATACTTGTTTTTGCTTTGCATAAAGGGGGTCTCCTTTTGCCTCCTTTTCTGATAGTGTGGGTGAAGAGCACTGTGGTACGTTTTATTATGAGGGGACTCCCAGGCTAAGTGCCACTGGAGCGGCTGAGAGGGGGAGCACAGGGTGAGCACAGGAGCTGGGAGCGGTGAGATCCACGGTTACCTGAGGCACGATGGCAGCTGGCTGTGCAGCCAGGACACCGCCTCACCCCTGCCCTCCTCCTCCTCACCCCTGCCCTCCTCCTCCTCACCCCTGCCCTCCTCCTCACCCCTGCCCTCCTCCTCCTCACCCCTGCCCTCCTCCTCCTCACCCCTGTCCTCCTCCTCACCTCTGTCCTCCTCCTCCTCACCTCTGTCCTCCTCCTCCTCACCCCTGTCCTCCTCCTCCTCACCCCTG
>NW_012267290.1:5556504-5560917 GCF_000151885.1 Dipodomys ordii | reverse complement strand
TCCTCCTCCTCCTCACCCCTGTCCTCCTCCTCCTCACCCCTGTCCTCCTCCTCCTCACCTCTGTCCTCCTCCTCCTCACCCCTGTCCTCCTCCTCACCTCTGTCCTCCTCCTCCTCACCTCTGTCCTCCTCCTCCTCACATCTGTCCTCCTCCTCACCTCTGTCCTCCTCCTCATCTCTGTCCTCCTCCTCCTCACTTCTGTCCTCCTCCTCCTCACCCCTGTCCTCCTCCTCACCTCTGTCTTCCTCCTCCTCACCTCTGTCCTCCTCCTCCTCACCTCTGTCCTCCTCCTCCTCACCTCTGTCCTCCTCTGTCAGTGACACCCTGAGGATGTGGTCCAGGACCCCGAGGGAGCTCTATGGATCTGCCCATCCTTCCACCTCCTCTGCTTCCTATATCCCATTCTGGGTTCTGCCTGCTGCCTGCCACCCGCCGCCAGCCACGGGCCTCTTCCAGTGCCTCCCATGGCTTCTCCAGGCCGGGCCTCTCGGCCTAGCTTCACCATCGCCCTGAGCGCCGACCGAGCTGCCTGAGAGCTCAGCCATCAGAGTGCCTGATCGTACTCTGGGGCAGCAGAGGCTGTAGAGACCTGCTTCCCTCTTGCTGAACACTCGGCAAAACAGAGTTCAAGTGGTTATAACTATTGCCAGCAAGCACATGGGAAATGTTTAGAGGAAGAAGGGCTGGAGTGGGGGCAACCAGGCACTGCTTGTTATTGACAGAGGGAGGATCTGCACTGATTTGCCTCTCTCCCCTCCCCCCCACGCACACACGCCCGCACGCACATGGCAGCACACACACACACACACACACACTCGCTCCTGCTGCCGATCCATGCATCCCCTAGAGGATTAGGAAACAAATACAGTGGGCACCAAGAACCAAAGCAGGGGACCAGCGCAGAGAGCACACGCTTGTGATGAACGCACAGGCGTGAACGGCTTTCACGGGAACGGCAGCAGGACAATCCCACATTCACCTGTAGCAGTGGGTGGACGGGGCTGGCCTCGCATCATCATCCGGCCTCCACCACCAGGGTCCTGTGGACTGGTGGGGTTTCCACCTCGAGAGGAAGCATGTGCAGGCAGCTGCAGACATTGCTTTCTGTTGTCCACATCCGGAGACTTCTGGAAAGGCTGAGCCGAAGACGGAGGCAGGAAGATGTGTTGTGCCAATCGGGGTCTTTTCTCTAGGCTGTGTGCTCTAAGTGATGGAGACAATTTTTATTAAAATCAGGAGCCGAGTCCTAGCAGGCATAGGACCCTTGCCAGACACTCGTTCTTATTTTCATGCGCTTGGAGACCTATGTTCTTCTCTGTGGTGCATAGGCGGCCCCTCGCCAGGAATGCTCACTGCTGAGCTGTGTCCGGAAGCCCTGGCGCAGCATGTAGATCATCAAGATGTGGAGGAGTTGTGATTTCAGCATTAAATAATGCAGTTTAGAATGGACAGCCCATAAAGTTCAATGATACCTGGCGTGAAAAGGGAAGGAATTCTGGCACATGCGGCAACGTGAGTGAATTTTGATGACATTGTGTCAGATGATATAACCAATAGGCAGAGGACAAAGGTGAGTTTTCCCTGCGCATGTACACCAACAGTGTGCACACACCTCCTGGGAGGCTGACCTCTGCGTGTGCATGGGCGGTGTGCACACACCAAATGCGGACATCTCCTTACAACACAGCAACCGAGGCTTTGCCGGCATGCGAAGGCTCCTGCGGTCAGGGCATGGCTCTTGGGGAGCTTGAGGGAAGATGAACACCCTGCTGTGTATAACCCCCAGACCCAAGTGTGCAACGGAGGCTCACCAGCCCAGAAGTGGACAGAGGCAGCCAGAGCTTCAGTCGTGGACAGAGGACACAGACTGGAAACTCAAGAAGCCCGGCCTCAAGGTTGGAGCCAAGAGCAAGGAGGAAAGAAAGCCCCGACTGTGGAGGGGGCTCCACGCGTGGGGCCCGGCTCCAGCCTGAAGGCCAGGGTCCACTGTCCCCAGGAAGACCAGGCAGACCTGTGACTCCCCCCAGAACAGCCAGACCTCTGCCTGGAGCCTCCCAGGGGCCAGGCTTGCATGTGGAGGACACAGCGGTGTGAGAGGCAGCCTTGCAGCCTCCGGGCGGCCATCACAGCCACGGAGAGAAAGACGATGTCCTACAGTGGTTCCAAGGTCAGACGCCGGGAAGAGGGCCGACAGGGGTCAAGAGTGAACAACGACCCAGGCACCAGGCTCAGGCCTCTAACCCCACCTCCTTAGGAGGCTGCAATCTGAAGGGTCACAGCCCAGGCAGAACGTGCCCTAGACTTCATCTACAAAACAACCAGCAAAAAGCTGGGCTGTTGCCATGTCTCAGGTAGTAGAATGTTTAGCAAATGCAAGGTCCTGAAAGTACATCAGATATCAGTAGCACACAGAAGGAAGGAGGGAAGGAAGGAAGGAAGGAAGGAAGGAAGGAAGGAAGGAAGGAAGGAAGGAAGGAAGGAAGGAGGGAGGGAGGGAGGGAGGAAGGAGGGTGGGTGACAGAGCAAGAGCAAGAGAAAACTGGGAAATCCAGGAATTTGAGACCCACTGGTGTTGAGACCCTGGGCCTTGGTGCAATCAAGATGTACATGACAGAAAAGACAAATTTCCCAGTAGAACAGAGGAAAGGCAGCCTGTGGGGCCATAACTGAAAGAGGAAGGAAGCAGGGTGAGATGCTGCCTGACACAGGAGAGGGGGTGATGGAGAGAGAGGCAGGCTCAGGGAAGAAGAGCAGGAGCAAGCCGGCACGTCCCCCTCTATCAGCATGGAAGTGCCCGGAAGGGCCCAGAGAGCATCAGAGATGGAGAGAAGGCCTGGCAGTCACGGGCTGGGAGATTTGTGTTCACAGAGGGGCAGGAGCTGACCAGCCGCACAGTGTTCAGCAAGGCTTGAATGAGAGCTCCAGGAAACAGCTCCCAAGGGCTGTAAAACAAACGTCTTACTTAGGAGTTTATGTCTGAGTAAAAAATCAGTTATTGAAGAAAAATTCAGGGTCAGGTTCACAGAAATTCAACCTTCTAATATACTTGAAATGCTGTGAACATGCATACGCTGCAGGAAGAAGATAACACAGGGGAAGTACGGCATGCAAGAAACTCGGAGCAGAGGACTCACTGGACATACTTTACACGTAAAATTATAGAGAATTAAACATTAACTTTTCTGTGCATTTGAATAATGAAGTGCCACGAAGACATGAAGGATATTTTTTAAAGCATAGAAAAGGAGAAGAAATAAAACAGCAAATAGTGAGCGTGAATGGGCATGCCCATTGAATTATGGCATAAATACTGTAAAACCAAAAGGAACCTGATATATGGACAACTGCATGTTTTAATGTATTTCTTCGAAACAAATAGCTCTCAGAATACAAAAATAATGAAATGCATTGGAAAAGTCAATGACAAATAGATGACAATGACGTCAGGAAATGCAGAATGAATGTGGTAGAAGGTGTTAACAGAGGCAAGGCGGAAAGTGACTTGGTGGTGGCGTGGTATGCCTTGGTCAAAGGCCAGTCAGCAGCTGCTTGTTGTCAGGGCCCCAGGTCAGAGGGTGGTTGGCGGTCTCTGGTTGCTGGAGGCCCTGTTCAGGGGTGGTTGGTGGGTGGTTGGCGGTCTCTGGTTGTTGGAGGCCCTGTTCAGGGGTGGTTGGCGGTCTCTGGTTGCTGGAGGCCCTGTTCAGGGGTGGTTGGCGGTCTCTGGTTGTTGGAGGCCCTGTTCAGGGGTGGTTGGCGGTCTCTGGTTGTTGGAGGCCCTGTTCAGGGGTGGTTGGTGGTCTCTGGTCAGAGAGTTCTTGATGGTTTCCGGTCTCCCTGTGCCTCTGCTCCGTGGTGAGAATCTCACATGCTGAGACTCCCTGCCAAACGCGTCCTGATTATGCTTCTGTCTCATGGCTGTACGGTGCTCTCACCGTGGTGGTTTCCTGGGCTGAGACTCTCTGGCTGCTTTCCCTGGCCAGTCCTAGTACCGGAGGCAGCCAGAGCCGACGAATACCAGGAAGGAAGTTACATTTCTTACTGACAACCTGGAATTCAAACCACTCGGTGGTGAGAAATGCTGCCTGTAGGGGAAATTCTCAAAAAAGTAATAAAAAAACAACAGACAAATTTCTAAAGGCACTCTTAAAGCGTGCAGACAGCCAGTGTGCCGAGAGTGCTTGGCCAGTGGCTGTGAGGTCAGCGCCGGGGGTGGAGACCACGCGGGCTTGGGGCCAGCCCTCTTTGTGATGTCATCACTGGTGGTAGAGACCACGCGGGCTTGGGGCCAGCCCTCTTTATGATGTCATCACCGGTGGTCGAGACCACGCGGGCTTGGGGCCAGCCCTCTTTGTGATGTCATCACCGGTGGTCGAGACCATGCGGGCTTGGGGCCAGCCCTCTCTGTGATGTCAT
>NW_012267290.1:5544697-5556010 GCF_000151885.1 Dipodomys ordii | reverse complement strand
TGATGTCATCACCGGTGGTGGAGACCACGCGGGCTTGGGGCCAGCCTTCTTCACGATTTCCAGCCACACCCGGAAGGCACACTGCAGACACGGCAGACAGCGCAGTGGACAAACACGTGAAGATGGATTTGTGTTTAATGAGAACAGTTATACTACAGTGGGCAAAATAAACCACACAATGGCACTTTGCCTTTTGGGGAAATGTTACGGCTCATTAAGGCATTTCAGTGCTCACTTTAAAAATGACATTCTCGGCAAAAAGATTTTAATCCATGTATGTTATCAACGATCTGTGATTCCTTTGGTTAGATTTTAATTTAGATTCTCTTTTGAAATCGTCCGTCCTGAAAATGAGCAGGAAATGATAACGCAGATTAAATATTGAGAGGCGCGTTCCTGGTAGCAGATGCGCTACCGCGCCACACTCACGCCCTGTGCGCCTTCGGATGAACGTGTCAGGAGTGGCGGGCAGTGTTCTGAAGGACAGAACCTGGGCTGACTGACCGTGCCCAGGACCCTGGGTCTGCGTGCCTCACACAGCTCTGGCGCTTGGCCTGTTAGCACCGGAGCTCGTGTCTCAGCGCCGGAGCCCGTGTCTCAGCGCCGGAGCCCGTCTCAGCGCCGGAGCCCGTGTCTCCGTGGTGAGCATTCCACCACAGACCACGGCGGAGAGTTCAGCTTCCACAGGTCAGAGAAAGACGGTGGTCAGCCTCCCCTAACACCAAGGAAACACGGCATGCAAGGCGTATTTCTCTATCATTATAGTTCACATCTATGCAGAAATGGTTTTTAATCTCAAGATCCAGTAATTAACAATAAGGGCTATTAAATGGCCTGTGGTTGCTGTGAACGAGGCTGGAATGGAAATTTCTTGAACATTGGATGAGAGGAATAACAGATGGAGGGTGCAAGGCCTCAGTGTTGGGCTTCACTGCCGGCTGGCGTGGCACTCTGGGCCAGGCTCCGTGTTCCCCGCGGCTGCTCCACCTTATTACACTGCAGGGTCAGGGGTCCCCGGCCTCTGCTTCCCCTCCGAGCCCTCCCAGCAGTGCCCTCCCCCGCCCCCCCCCACGCCTGTCCACGGTCAGCCAGTTCTCCAGCCTGTTCAGAATGGAGACGTCACGTCGGGACTGGTAGGAGAGTCTCCATTCGAGGGCCGAGGGGGAAGAAGGTTGGGCAGTTTGTGACACCTTTCTTTCTTGGCATGGTATCTGCAAAACGAAGATACTGTGACACTCACTCCAGGGGCTGTCCCCTCCTGCCCGTACGCTGCCCACAGAGCTCCAGATGGGGACAGACACAGAGCCTGCCGCTGGGCTGGCCGCTGCACAAGCTGGCCTCGCGCTCTCTCTGTGCGCTCAGGCTACCCTTGGCATAGACAGTTTGTAAAGGCCGACTGCAAGATGAAGATGTAGCATTAGCCATTCTTCATTGATTTGTTTGGCTTTCTCTACAAAAGTAAATGCCAGATTTAGTCTGAGAAATGTCGTTTGCATTCAAGGACTGCTACAGGCCTCAAAAAACAAAACAAAACAAAACAAAAATCCAAGCTGACAGTCGGAAACATCTGCTTAATTCAAAGGGCTGACGTCCAGGGCTGGACCATCTAGGAGGCTGATGTCCAGGGCTCAGGCATCTAGGAGGCTGGCGTCCAGGGCTGGGCCATCTAGGAGGCTGGCGTCCAGGGCTGGGCCATCTAGGAGGCTGGCGTCCAGGGCTGGGCCATCTAGGCCATCTAGGAGGCTGGCGTCCAGGGCTGGGCCATCTAGGCCATCTAGGAGGCTGGCGTCCAGGGCTGGGCCATCTAGGAGGCTGGCGTCCAGGGCTGGGCCATCTAGGAGGCTGGCGTCCAGGGCTGGGCCATCTAGGCCATCTAGGAGGCTGGCGTCCAGGGCTGGGCCATCTAGGCCATCTAGGAGGCTGGCGTCCAGGGCTGGGCCATCTAGGAGGCTGGTTGTTCTCCATGTTCATTCTCACTTGTCTTGTAACAACTACACGGTGTTCTCCCAGAGTCTCTGGGGGGAGGCTAATCAGGTCAGGTGGACAGTGAAGGTGAATTTATGGCCCCACGCCCCATTTTTTTCATCTCTAGAACTTCAGGGGCATGGTTGTCACTGAGAACATGAAGCGATCGCCTCCCACATGCCGGTAGCAGCCCCTTCTCTTCTGTGTCTATCGTGCTGGCAAGCTGTAGGCTTTGGAAGGAAGATGCCCGGTGGTGGTGAGCCGTGCACTGACCGCAGCCTGTGGCCCACAGAACACTTGGGTCCCCACCGCATGTCGGCAGGGCCAGGTTCGGAGGGAACGCACCAGCCAGATCCCGAGCCAGGGCCTGGGCTGCTGGGTCCTGGGCATGACCGGGCCACACCACAGCAGCGTCTAACCAGGAAGGCCCACACAAGGGACACGGTGGTACAGCCAGTGTGCTGAGAAGCTGGGAAGGGTCGTGAGTCTAGGGATGCTCCGTCCAGGAGGACCCACGTAACCCTGTCCCTTCATCCCACAGACTTGCAATGGTGGGCGTTGGGACGGACCCGGCCCAGCAGCATGTTCCAAACACGCACCTGCATCCCCCAGGGGCCGGAGGACACGCAGAGCTCCGGTCCCCGCCAGAGTCTGCTGTACGATGTCAGTGATCACGAACAAACCTGGCTTGAAAAGGACCCTGAGCCCTGTGTGTGGCCACAAACCCCATCCAGGAGACCCTTCGTGATTCTCAGATGAGGCTCAGACAGACGTCCGCCTGCCTGTGGGCCGGTGAGGCGCGGTGGCCCGAGTGCTGGGCTGCGTGGAAGGTGGGCGGTGGCGTGGAAGCTGCTCCATCCCTCCCCACACAGACGGTCAGGGCCCAGCACCTGGATGTGTTTTAGACACAGCTTTGCAAAAGGGCTGGTGAGCCAGATGCAGCTGCTGTGGAGAAGACAGGTTATCGGAGGCGGTGACTCTCGGGGCCGGGACACCTCCGGCCGCAGCGCCTGCTCTGTGTGGCCACAGTCCACAGGACGGAGCTTCTGGCCGCCAGGCAGCACCAGCTGCAGATCAGGGGTCCGTGTAGCTATTCTTGCGTCCCCAGACACATGTCCAGCAAATCACAGAGCCCAGTGACCTGTGCTGGACACTGCAGTGATGGTGAGGGCGGAGGGGATGGCCAGGGCTGGACACTGCAGTGATGATGAGGGCGGAGGGGACGGCCAGGGCTGGACACTGCAGTGATGATGAGGGCGGAGGGGTCAGCCAGGGCTGGACACTGCAGTGATGAGGGCGGAGGGGACGGCCAGGGCTAGACACTGCAGTGATGAGGGCGGAGGGGATGGCCAGGGCTGGACACTGCAGTGATGGTGAGGATGGACAGAGGGGACGGCCTGTTCTTGTGCTGGGGCTTCAGATGTCTTCAACACAGTGAGCAGAACAAGTCTCACTTGTAAGAACTAGGGGTGTGTGTGTGTGTGTGTGTGTGTGTGTGTGTGTGTGTGTGTGTGTGTGTGTGTGTGTGTGTGTGTGTGTGCCCGCCAGGACATAAACTCAGGGTCTCACTCTTGGCTCAGGTTTCTTGCTCATGGCTAGAATTCTACCACTTGAGCCAACCTCCAGTCTGGCATTTTGCTTGTGTTTGCTCTCTTTCTGCACAACATAATCCAGTATTTTCTCCATTCCCTGGGGGGCTGAGACTCCTAAAACCTGAGGGCGTAATACCCTCTGTCTGAAAACCACAAACCAAGGTCCATTATGCAGCTATTGTTGGAGATTAGCCATGAACTGCGAATCATCAAGCTCTTCTGTTTCTTTCAAACAAGTGGTTTCATGGACAGTCGGTGCCACAGTGCCTGCCTCGGTGGCAGCTGTTCACAGCCCAACGCACCTGGCTGAGCAGGTGGACCAGCCAGAGGAGTCCCGAGAAAATCTGTCCCAAAGTCTACAGAAAACCCCTTGCATTGGGGCTGGGCAGTGGAGACCTAGACAAATGCCCAAAGGCCGGCTACGTCAGCCAGCTTTCTCCCTCCCCGGCCCTCTCCGTCCTGTAAGAGGGGCTCTCCATACATACCCTGCCCAGCACCAGCTACAAAAACACCACCAGGGACCGTGAGGCACCGTGCGGCCGCTCTATAAACCTGGGGTGTGTAGACATGGGTGTGTAATGAGATGATCCCGACACAGGCACACGCCGCCCAGTGCACCCTCCACCCCAGGCCTGTGCCACACAGCCAGGTTCCCACACCGTGTCCACACACGCACACATGCACACACACACACACATGCACACACGCACACATACATGCACACACACACGTACACACATGTACACACACGCACACACACGTGCACACGCACACACACACCTCCCCTTTCTCTGTGGGATGCTTGGGTCGTCCCAGTCTGGACTCCATGTCCTTCCAGCCTGTGCTAGGGCTCTCTCTTCCACCTTGAGGGAGGGGTCGGGGTGTGGGCGGAGAGGCTTCGGGTCCTCCTTGGCTGGGTGTCTTCGTGAGCCCCATGGATTTTTGGATTTCCGAGCAGCCGGAAAGCGTTGCCTACTCTGTAATGCATGAGGCTTAGGAAAGCAGCGCTACAACTGGTGTTACTCACACTGACTCCTGATGAGACTCAGAGCCCCATCTCAGAGCCGGCCTCCTGCCAGCCACCCACTGAGCTTCTGAGCAGGTTCCAGAGTCGACTAGACCTGGCGAAGCAGAATGTTCTCAGGTCCTGAGCCTGGTACCACCGCAAGCGACGCCACCCCAGGACGCCCAGTCCCTTGTAGGTTTTTGAGGAAGGGTCATTTCATTCCCACCCACTTGCTGTGAACATGCTCCTAGTTCACACACGAAAGGTGCGCGTGATGCCCTGAGAGGAGACAGTGACGGTGACAACAGTACTCTGCTGGAAGATTGGTCAAATTGTGGGCTGTTCCACTTCAGAAACCTGCACTCTGCTGTCCACGCCGTGGCCTCCTTCCCACACACCGGGCAGTGCAGGGAATTTGGCCGAAGCTGGAGGACGGCCCTGTCGGGGCGGCCCGGCCTGCTTTCGTGGACCACATGCTTGTGGGCATTGCATTTCATACCACACCCTCTCCTCCCTCCTGGCTCCCACAGGGGGGGGGGAAGGGGCTGGTCTTTCCATTTCTGGGAAATAAAGTGTGCTTTCTGCCTTCTCTTAACATATCTGCTGTGGAAATCAGGCCATTTTAATAGGCTGCTAGGAAGTTTTTGTTTGTTTTCTACCAGTCTTGGGGCTTGAACTCAGGACCTGAGCTCTGTCCCTGAGCTTCTTTTGCTCAAGGTTAGCACTCTACCAGTTGAGCCACAGTGCCACTTCTGCTTTTTCTGCTTATGTGGTACTGAGGAATTAAACCCAGGGCTTCATGCATGCTAGGCAAGCATTCTACCACTGAGCCACCTTCCCAGCCCAGGTTTTCTGTTTGTTTTTTTAAGGAATAAAACCATTGATATAAATTAACAATAACAAGATCCAAAGAGTCATAGTCTGTTAAGAAAACCCAGAGTCCACATGTAAATGCTGACCCCCTTAGCTTTAGACTAAGGATTTTTATTTTTAAAAAGAATTAATCGTGTCTAAAGTATTTTAGGGAAAACAGAAATGAGGGAGGAAATGAAACACGTTGTCGGTGCTGCCCAGAGCTTTATTGAAGGGTGGGTAGCCACGTCACAATAGGAGCTTCTTCAGAAAATCTTCTCCATATGTGGACCTCAAAGACAATGGACCGTCCAGATGCAAGGCACAGCGTCCTCTAAGGATGCGCGCGTTGCCATGGGTACCGTTCACAGCCGCCTGAGCTCTGGCTGGACCAGACGGGGTCCAATACCAATATCCTGGTATTAACGGCCTTCCAGGCTTTTTTTAAAGAAATAATTGTTTTCATAATTATTAGACATAAACATGAAAATAGGAATGGTTTGTTAAGATACACTTGGCCACTGGAACATAGCTTTTAGTTGCAAAGAAATCACAGCTTCAGTTTAGATTTAATGAGTACAAAAGGGTGAACTGGGCAATGATGGGCCAAGCTAATCTTAAAATTCAGCAGCTTTGTCTCCCGTGATAGTCTACTGTGCCTCGGCAGAGCGTGGCTAGGCAGGACTTAAACAGATACATGAAGAGGGCAGTGTACACGGGCTGTGCCCTGGAGCCAGGAGGCCCAGCCACGTGCATGGACGCCACCGGACAGCCGGACAGCCGCGCGGCACCGGGGTCTGCGGTGGGGGGCGGGGTGCAGAGATCCGGGGAGGGCCACTGCAGCATCCCTCAGGTGACGGGTGGCGTTGTGCTTCCGGGGCCTGTGCTGCCCGCTGCCCTCCGGGTCCCACCCGCCTCCCCTCTCACTGAGGAGGCAGCTGGATACAGAGGGCCTCAGCCCCTTGCTCCACACCATACCAGTGTCACGTCGTCAGTGAGTCCAAAGCAGGCCTGTTTGCAAGTGTCCTTTATGCCTCTTTCTCCTGACAGATGGCAGGACCGGGGCAGGCGGGAGAATGGCACAGGCAGGCCTGGAAGCGTGGCACGGCACAGCCGGCTGCCCTTCCGAGAAGGCTCTGGACGGTCTGTCTGTCGCGAGGCTGGGTGACGGTGCTCTGGGGATGGAGCGGTGAGGCTGTGAGCCGAGCCCCATCCCCCGCCAGGAGTGTGAAGCTGCTTGTGTGGGGATGGGATGTTCTTACATGCAGATGGACTAACTTCTCCTGTCCATGCCTGTAAAACCTCGGGAATCACTCCTGAGCCAGAGGGGGCGGGGCCTGGCCAGCTCAGCAGTGCCAGACCGGAGGACACCAGTCGGCGATGGGCTCTTAGAATGATGCGGTGATTATCTGCTCTCAGCCATGGGGTGGGATGTGGAAGTGTGGGGCTTCTCTTCAGTGAGCTGCAGCTGTGTGTGAGGCCGAGGGCAGAGGTCTAGCATGGACAGGGTCCAAACTGCAACGTAAACTAGGTGCCTATTTTGATTTTAGTTTTCATTTTAGCATTCTTTTCAGATTCTGAGCATTAAGGCTTATTGAATTTAACTTTTTACATGGATTCGTGTGAAAATGGACTGAATGTTGAGTGCGTTGAACTTTGCATGAAAATCGATTTTTCAGAAATAAATAAAATATCAAATACTAAGCCCAGAGAGCTGAGGCACAGGCTCTGTGCCAGGAATGGGCCTGCCCAATGCCCAGTGGAGAATCGCTCAGAGCTGCTCATCCAGAGAAAGGAGAACAAGATGAGTCCACCTGCAGCACGGTGCAAAAATGTAAGCGTGAGAAGGAGGAGATAGCAGAGCCCCAGGGGCAGCTCCTCCCTCCCTCCTGGCAGCACAGGTCCTCCCAGTGGTGGCCCTGTGCCCGTCAGCTTTCTGTCTCTCTAGCTGTGGAGGAAAGGCTTATCTTCACTCGGATTGGAGAGTCAGCCCATGGCCGGTTGGTCCCAGTGCTCCATGCCTGGTGGAGCACATGGCTTCCAAACCCAATTACTTGCAGAAAATGGACAGGTGGGACTGGAGACCATCAGGTTAAACAAAGACAAAAGAAAAAAATGTGCCTTCTCTCATATGCAGAAGATAAGTTTGAAAAGCAAGGCAGGACAGCCAACATGGCAGTGTTCAGAAGGAGGAAGGGTTAGCAGGAAAAGAAGGCAGCACAGGGAATAAGGAGTGAATGTCATCAAAGTCAGTCTAATTGACTTTTGTATGTGTGATTTTGCATGGGCAAATTTTCACAGCATAACCTATAATTTTGCACAGTAGGCACTTATGATTTCTTTTGCAAATAAATGACCTAAGACCAGGGTCTTACAATCCCCTTTAAGGCCTCTTGGACCTAACTTCCTGCTGTCAGGCCATGCCCCCTTGGACCTAACTTCCTCCCATTAGGCCACACCTCCTATGACCTAGCTAACTCAGTTGGGCCATGCTCCCAATGACAACTTCTTCCCATTAGGCCATGCCCCCAGTGAGCTAACTCCTTTCCAGTGGCATGGAACTGGGACCAAGCCTTTTCCATGGGAGCCTGTGTGACACTCCAGGTCCTTTCAGAGGCCATCCCAGGCTCCTGGGACATTTTCGGATCTGTCCATACCACAGTGGATCTGACCACGAGGCAGCAGAGCCAGCATCCACAGACTAGGTAGTAGGATTCTATCTGTTCACATTGACAAAAGGCTCTTGTTGACTTTTATGACCAAGAAATTCACTGCAGTGCCAGTACTGTTCCATAACAGCTTTTTAAACAACCTTTTATTTAATTACTCAATTAAACTGTTACTTCTGTGCCCAGTTTGTAGGGTCACTTTCGGTATGGAGTCTCTGTGGAGTCCAAAACATCCTAAAAGCACTAAGACTATATCAAACCTTCCTGGCCTTGTGATTTTCTAACCAAATGGGTGCAACATAGGAGACAGATGTAGTAAATGGGGTGATGGTTCAAAAAATACATGGTATTCATAAATTGCTTCCTTAAATGGCAACTCCTCTACAGCTATTTAAAGATTATAATGACAATATATTGTTTTTCAGTGTAAAAGCCTGTGAAAAGGAAAGTGTAAACTAGACATGCAATCCCAGAATCAAACTAGGCTCAAGGAAATGTCATTCTAAGGAAGGAATGCTAAGTGAAGAGCAGTATTAATAAAATTGATAAGTAATGTTTATTCAGCATTCTCTTCATTAAAATGTATTCTGGGTTTTCATAGAGTCTGGAAGGTTTAATTATGTATGCACTATTTATAATTGTATTTAAAATGTGCATAAAATGACATTAGTTATGTCTCTGCTTATTAACTAATGGAAATGTCTCTGAGCCTCTGCTTGTGTTAAATGTTCACCACTTAGAGTAGAAGTATTCAGGTCTCTGTTCTGATTGGGTTTGTTTCCCAAGCATATGAGACACAGAGAACTGTCCCAACAGCAGATGCACAGACTAAAATCCAGATGCACAGAGTGAGCATGCAGCCACGGAGCCGGCCCACAGTCAGCAGCTTCGGCCTGTGGCTCTGGACTGACACTGGACTGTGTGCGCTCACAGCTGAGCTGGTCCACTTCTGCCAACAAGGATCTTAAACTTACTTGCATATTTGCTTGGAGAGGTCCCTCACATTGTTGCAATTTAAAATTATTCCTTTATCATTCACTTAACATTGAATGCTTTTCACTTTGTTGGAAACCATTAATTATACGATCATTTTAATAGAACAAATGCATGGGTAGTTCTAATGTATGGTTTAAAAATGACTTGAAATGCTTCTCATGTTGCAGAAGTTATTCATAAGTTTTGCAGAAAAAATAACACATGATGGGCTAACCAGTAGCACTGTCTATATATAGGATCTCATTGTTGTGGATGGATTGACTGCACTGTCCACGTGGGTCTCATTGTTGTGGATGGGGTGACAACACTGTCCATGTAGGTCTCATTGTTGTGGTGAGTAACAGTACCATCTACGCAGGTCTCATTGCTGTGGATGGGATGCCTGTCCGCACCATCTTTGATGGTCTTGCCATTGCTGATGGGTTGACTGGGCCTCTTCTCTGGAGACCAGAATCTCACTTAGTTCCTGCTTCGTTCCTACTATCACCCTCAATTTAATCTTCAAGGTGTGTCTTTCTCCTGGCATCGCACACAGGGCGGGATTCCGCACCTACTGTAAAAGTAACAAGAGAGACTTTAGGACCACGATCATTGCCTCCACCATGTCCTCAGGGTCTCTCCAGTTCTCAGGCCAATGATCCAAAATTTGGTCACGATCTCCTCTTCCTCACACCTCGGGTGAGCATTGAGTAGGCATTGTTTGCAGTCACATGGCCACCTCCAACCAGGGGGCTCACACGTACGTGTCCCCCACACCCTGAGAGGAGCTACCCGAGGCCAGTCCTCAGAGTATAGCCGTGTATGAGTCAGTAAGTGCAGCCCGGCTGGTCTTGTGTGTGGAGAACAGGAGTCTTTCTTGGCTACTCTTTTGCACATGGAGACCCATCTTTGGCTGTGCTTCCTGCCAGGTGTCCATGGAGCAGTCTGTGTCCTCACAGGCTGCCTGGTTAGGAGAGGACCCTCCTTCAGAACCAGACACTGTCTAGCATCTCAGCACAGAACCAGGCTTCTCCAGACAGTTCGCCGGGGGTGCTGGCTGTGCAATGCCCCTCCTTCTGCCTTCTCAGCTCACGTGGTCCCCTGTCATCAGCCAGGGTGCAGCTGCAGTCCTGTGGTCAGTGTCCACACCTACCCTGAGGTCTCCTCATGCCCACTTTGTCTGAGGATCTGCAGACGTCTGTCTGTCATCCCCATGGTGCCTATTTTTTCCCTTGCAAACTTCCTCCTCTGCCCCAAGTCCCAGTCCTGTAATTACTGGACAATACAGCTCTAAATAATAGATGTGCCAAGCGGTGCGGGCTGAGAGGGTGCAGATGTCCCTGTGCTGAATGGCAGCAGATTTCTCTCATCTGATGTGTGTGTCTCTCCTTGCTCAAATGCCTGAGAGACAGAAAAGTGCTGTGTTGCAGTTTCTGAGGAGGGAGTCTGGCAGGACATGTCAGGTATCAAAGGAAGTGCCACAGTGTTCCTTCCAGAAGAGACCGCAGCAAGCAGTCCTTTCAAGGTTGCTTAGTAACACATTTTCATGACTTTTAATTGTAAGTACTAATGTATAGTTGTGTAATTCATATCTTTCTATGAAATCCCTTCTTGCCTTCAAATTATTAACAAAACTGCTTGGGTGTGGGGTCCTCAGTGAATTTGTCGGGGTTTCTCCTCCATCTCTGCAGTCTGTGCATTGTGTGTGTAGCCTGCATGCCGCTCAGTAAAAATGAGAGGGTGATCTGGAGCCAAGCCCAGAGCTGGCACCGGGAGCGAGGCAGGGAGGTCACACCAGTCCTTCTGTGAACACGCGTGTGTTCAAAGAGATCCGTGCCTGTCTGTGAACTGCATGTGGGCGCCCGGTGGACACGCTCGGGCCCTGGGGGGTTTTCACACCTGACTCCATGAGGTACACTCCCAGGGGGATGAGGTTCAGTGAGCCCCACAGACCTAGCACCCCAGGAACAGGATTTGTGCTGGGGAAGGGATGGGACGGGGTTACAACAAATCTGACCATAAAGCCAACACACCCTCAGTACACGGTGCAGAAAGCAAACCTCCTACACCAGCAACTGACCTGTGTGAGGGCAGGTGGCTGTACTGGTGGATAGATGGTGTGAGGGCGGCTGGACTGGTGGATAGATGGTGTGAGAGCGGCTGTACTGGTGGATAGATGGTGTGAGGGCATCTGTACTGGTGGATAGATGGTGTGAGGGCAGGTGGCTGTACTGGTGGATAGATGGTGTGAGGG
>NW_012267290.1:5540233-5544592 GCF_000151885.1 Dipodomys ordii | reverse complement strand
AGATGGTGTGAGGGCATCTGTACTGGTGGATAGATGGTGTGACGGTGTCTGTACTGGTGGATAGATGGTGTGAGGGTGGCTGTACTGGTGGATAGGTGGTGTGAGGGCATCTGTACTGGTGGATAGATGGTGTGAGGGCAGGTGGCTGTACTGGTGGATAGATGGTATGAGGGCAGGTGGCTGTACTGGTGGACAGATGGTGTGAGGGCAGGTGGCTGTACTGGTGGATAGATGGTGTGAGGGCAGGTGGCTGTACTGGTGGATAGATGGTGTGAGGGTGGCTGTACTGGTGGATAGATGGTGTGAGGGTGGCTGTACTGGTGGACAGATGGTGTGAGGGCAGGTGGCTGTACTGGTGGACAGATGGTGTGAGGGCAGGTGGCTGTACTGGTGGATAGATGGTGTGAGGGCAGGTGGCTGAACTGGTGGATAGGTGGTGTGAAGGCGGCTGTACTGGTGGATGCCCTCTGTTGTGTAGGAGCCCTACCACGTTGGAAAGCACCCTTGCATCTTGCATTGCTTTTCCCATCAGTGGAGCTGTGTCATTGCTGAGTCTGTGCTAGAAGCCGCCTCTTTCACCCTCTGCTGCTTGTGGAAGGCTGTCACAGGGTACCCCAGCACCCTGGCCACCCGCGTTCCCCACGTCCAGGGTGGTGTATGTGGAGAGGTGTGTCCCCCACGCCCTTCTCCTCACTGCTGACTCTGAGGAAGGACAAAGTGTCTTCTTCCAGCCAGTTCTGAGAGCAGACTAATGGCAGGGCTGTGTTCTGCCCTTCGGTGCCCGAGCTGCACCCGAGGGATGGGCCCCGCAGGCTGATGCCAGGCTCTGGGCCCGACGGCACAGCCCAGAGCTGTGGCCAAAGCTGTAAGTTGCCCTCGGGAGCCACGGGAGGTGGGGTCCCATCGGCTCTCTCTGTCTGTGGGAGGTTTGGACACACCACAGAAGCAGCCCCCAGCTGGGCCCCTGCAGTACGATCTGTGAGGGTCGCCCCGGACTCTGGGAGCTCCATGAGACCCTAAGCCTCTGGGTCACATGTGTTCTTTGCTCTGGAGGAACCACCCGGCCTCACCCGCACCCCAGCTCTCATTTCAAAAGCACCTGCAATGCTGTGACCAGTGAGCGGTTCAGCATACCATGTTCGGGAAGGAAGGAAAGGATACATGCCGAGAGATGGCAGGCCACAGGTCTCGACCTCAGAGCTCAAGCGAGGCAGTGAGAGAAGGCCAGGTGTGCGTGGATGTGCAGAGACGGGCGTGAGTCTTCCCAGTGCCCGGGGCTGGTAGAGGCAGGCGGCTCCCGGGTTCTTAGTGACATTCATCCTGTGTCCCTGTGATGGTACCCACAGAACAGGACTGATCTGAGGGAGGTGCCAGGTGTCCCAGCCCTCACCTGACATCCTATCACCACCTGGGGTCAGTGGGACTGTTTGTCTGCCATGCACCTCCAGGAACCACTGAGAGCCAGCAGAGTACAGATGTCTCCATGTTGCTCCCACTTCACCCCCATACCCTCCCCGCACACAGGGAGAGGAGCTAGGGCTTTCTCTTGGATGGTTGGAGATGCTGGATCACTTGGAAGATGAAGAACTTTTCATTTACGTAGAGGGATTGTAAGTGAGGAATAACGGCAATGTTAATTATTTTTAGAGTGTTGTTTATTCAGATGTGGGTAAACAGAACAGTTAGATGTCCTCTCCGTGTTGCATAAGTATTGTGACAATCTTTTACCCATCACCATGCAAAGAAGAAGCTTGGCATTTATAGACCCATGAATCAGCAGCTTGCCCCTCTTATAAAGCTGAGGTCAGAATAACCAAGCAAAGCTGGAACTCACTGGTGCACGGTCATGTGATGTGAGCCCCTGGTGCGGGGTCATGTGATGCGCTTGTCTACCAGAAGATGTGGGGCTGCTGTCCCTGCATGCCCTAGCCCTGCCCAGGGAAAGGGTCATACCTGGGGCCTGCACTGTCCTACCTGGAGTGGAGGTGGCCCTCTCCTTGCTGGGACAGCCAAAGGATGCAGGCACTTGCTCTGTGCGCTTCAGCTTCTCACCCTCGTGGAGTGGATAAAGCTCACGGAGCCGGCAAAACCCTGGTGGACTGAGGACATACAGGGCTGGCATATTCCTTGTCCAGCCCTTCACTTTGGGCCGGGTTCTTTTCCAAAACCTAAAGCCAGCCAGCTGCAGAACCAAGGCTGACTGCTCAAACCAGCTGCTGCAGAACCAAGGCTAACTGCTCAAACCAGCTGCTGCAGAACCAAGGCTAACTGCTCCTAGTTGGTCACCAAGCAGTGAGGTCAGAACCTTCGTCTGCCGCTGCTAACACCTCATCACAACATAGGCAGGAGCCCTGTTGGAGCCTGAGCCTTTGTTCACCTCACCTCCCTTGTTCTAGATCAGCTCACCCCCTCATTCCAGATCACCTCACCCCCTCATTCCAGATCACCTCACCCCCTCATTCCAGACCACCTCACCCCCTCATTCCAAACCACCTCACCCCCTCGTTCTAGATCACCTCACCCCCTCGTTCCAGATCACCTCACCCCTGTCATTGTGCCTCGTGAGTTTTAAGTGAGGACATACATGGTAGAGAGTCAGGGGCAGCCGATGACCCAGCATGGAGGCCATCACCGTCATATGGGCTGGAGGTCAGAGAACTGCAGGGCAGAGGAGAAGCCAAGGGGAGGGGGAGGAGCAGCAGCTGGAGGAGAGGCTGTTGGTCCCTGTGCTACTAATCTTAGCATAAGGACAGACTTCCTTGCACTTTTCACAAGTGTGTGGAGAGCAGCAGAGGCTGTAATGAAATTTACTTTTCTAACCGGGTTATTGTCAGGGTCAATTTAATTCCTCCATGCACGAGTGACAAAATTGAGTGTATGCCAGTGTTTGTGGGGTTGTTTTGAGAATCATTATATATTCTGAATGAAGCGCCCAGAATTAAGTGGATTATTCTTGACTGCAGTCATTTGCAAACTGAATTTGGTGACATCTTACAAACGTCTCTCGAGTCCCTTGAAAGGAGCAAGCATAATTCAATCTGTGCTGATGACACTCTGCCCTGACCATCTCTGCCTCCAGGCAGTGAGAAAGTGGGGAAGGCCTCCTCAGAGAGCCAGAGCTCTGGAACCAGAGCCTATCTGTGTAATCAGAGGGTCGCCAGGGCCGCAGCAGTGAGAATTAGCTGTCATCAACTGTTCTCATTTGAATATACGATTTCATATTAGCAAAATGTGTTTGGAATAATAACTAGCAGGCATTTCAACATACTGTAAAACTGAGGCACCCATCAGGAATTATGGAAACAAGAAAGCCTCTCATCAGACAGTCTGCTTTGATTTTGGTCTCCATAGAAACGGGATATTCAGATGCATTGAGATATTTTGGTCTTTGGGATCTTTGCATTTCTTGGAATTTGAACATGTGTGCAGACAAAAAGCCAGATGCCACATACAGCATATGAGATGCCAACAAGGCGGGCCTGGTGCTCCCCCCAGAGCAGAGCGAGACTCAAGAGCTGGATTGCAGGGGAGGAGACTTTCGCATGGGAACTTCCCGGGGTAGACTGTGCAGTGGGGTCTTCTCCCACTGGGCGGAAGCTGCTGCACATCCACCTGCACTTCGGGGCTGGGCAGGGTTCGACTATCGCTGTAAAATCCTCGTTCATGTTAGTCTCTTACCCTGGGGAGACATGCTTCCCTCGGCGTGTTTATAGGCAAAAGGTCCTCTATCTTCACAATGAAATTCACTATTTGAGTTGATGAGCAGCAGCTGCCAGCTGCTGTCCCAGAGGGAGACACAGCTTTGCCAACCTTGCCAGCTGGGTTAAGAACATGGACCCAAAATCCACCTACATGAGGAACAGTTTTACAGTTCGGTCTCATAGTGGAAGGGGCAGAGGCTAAAAGCCAGAAAATGATTGTTCATTCCAAGGGAAGTTCCACCCCTGGGTTCCACTGCAGGGGTGCAGGGAAGCCAGGGCCCCTTCCCTCCACACGCAGCCTGAGAGCGGGGGAATTCTCAGACAGCCTCTGCAGTCATGGGAGAGAGAGTAGAAACAACCCGGGTAGGCTGGGGGTGTCACTGTGGCATGCCACAGGCCCCTGTGCCCACTGCAGCTGGGGTTGACTGGGTGAGGAGACAGTGTAGATGAGACAGAAGATGATGTAGAGGACTATGTGAGGAGACGGTGTAGAGGACTGTGTGAGAAGACGGTGTAGACAAAGTGAGAAGACAGTGTAGACGAGGTGAGAAGATGGTGTAAATGACTGTGTGAGAAGACGGTGTAGACGACTGTGAGGAGACGGTGTAGACAACTGTGAGGAGACGGTGTAGACGACTGTGTGAGGAGACGGTGTAGA
>NW_012267290.1:5539055-5539436 GCF_000151885.1 Dipodomys ordii | reverse complement strand
GGTGTAGACTGTGTGAGGAGATGGTGTAGATGACTGTGTGAGGAGATGGTGTAGACTGTGTGAGGAGATGGTGTAGATGACTGTGTGAGGAGACGGTGTAAACAACTGTGTGAGGAGATGGTGTAGACGACTGTGTGAGGAGATGGTGTAGACTGTGTGAGGAGACAGTGTAGACTGTCTGAAGAGACTGTGTAGACTGTGTGAGGAGACAGTATAGATGACTGTGTGAGGAGATGGTGTAGACTGTCTGAGGAGATGGTGTAGACAACTGTGTGAGGAGACGGTGTAGACGACTGTGTGAGGAGATGATGTAGACTGTGTGAGGAGACGGTGTAGACTGTGTGAGGAGACAGTATAGATGACTGTGTGAAGAGACCGTGT
>NW_012267290.1:5532467-5538450 GCF_000151885.1 Dipodomys ordii | reverse complement strand
CGGTGTAGACTGTGTGAGGAGACGGTGTAGACGACTGTGTGAGGAGACGGTGTAGACTGTGTGAGGAGACGGTGTAGATGACTGTGTGAGGAGACAGTCTAGACTGTGTGAGGAGACGGTGTAGACGACTGTGAGGAGATGGTGTATATGACTGTGTGAGGAGACGGTGTAGACGACTGTGTGAGGAGACGGTGTAGACGACTGTGTGAGGAGACGGTGTAGACGACTGTGTGAGGAGACGGTGTATATGACTGTGTGAGGAGACGGTGTATATGACTGTGTGAGGAGACGGTGTAGACTGTGTGAGGAGATGGTGTCGACTGTGTGAGGAGACGGTATAGACTGTGTGAGGAGATGGTGTAGACTGTGTGAGGAGATGGTGAAGATGAGATGAGGAGATGGTGTAGACTGTGTGAGGAGACGGTGTAGACTGTGTGAGGAGACGGTATAGACTGTGTGAGGAGATGGTGTCGACTGTGTGAGGAGACGGTGAAGATGAGGTGAGGAGACGGTGTAGACGACTGTGTGAAGAGACCGTGTAGACGACTGTGTGAAGAGATGGTGTAGACTGTGTGAGGAGATGGTGAAGATGAGGTGAGGAGATGGTGTAGACAACTGTGTGAAGAGACGGTGTAGATGACTGTGTGAAGAGACGGTGTAGACGACTGTGTGAGGAGACGGTGTAGACTGTGTGAAGAGACGGTGTAGACTGTGTGAAGAGATGGTGTAGACTGTGTGAGGAGACCGTGTAGACTGTGTGAGGAGACGGTGTAGACTGTGTGAAGAGATGGTGTAGACTGTGTGAGGAGACCGTGTAGACTGTGTGAGGAGACGGTGTAGATGAGGTGAGGAGACGGTGTAGACTGCGCGGTGTGCTCTGGGTTCAGCCCTCTGCATCTGCGAGACTCGGAGCTGCTGGCCTTCCTCTCCCCAGAGCACCGCTGAGGCAGGACAGACTGTCCTCTGACCATGCCCCTGGACCCTCCCCACAGGGCCAGAGCACAGACCGGGCCTTGCTCCCTGGCATCTTCCTCCTGCCCTGTTCTCACGTGAATGAGGCTACAAAGCCACCATGCTCCCTTTGCGGTGAATCTCCTGAGTAATCCAGGTCAGCCAAGCATTCGCAAAGGTAGGTACCACGTCCTGCCCATCCGCAGTCACAGCCAGATTGCCCTGAGGCCAATGCTTATGGCTGAGAACTTCAAATTGAGGCTGCCACACCTGTCAGCAGCATCCCTCCTTCAGAAAGAGCCACTCACCATGCAGAGGATCAGCCACCGTGCTTCCTGTCTCCATCCTGAGGAATCTTATCCACTGACTTTAGGATTTTGTTTCTAGTGTTTCTGGTGGATAAAATCCCCCGCCAGTGTGCACTTACTGTAGAAGTGACCTTCTTGCTGGCTTTTTGAGCATCCACTTTCCTGAGAGAGCTGGACACTGCTGTATTTTCTAAGCAGGAAGCTCTCTGTTCTCTTGGAGCCCAAGTGCTCAGCCCTCTAGCATGGCTGACGGAAATGTCTCTTAATCAGCGTGGAGTGGCAGGTGTGCCAAACACATCTGTGTAGCCACTCTTCTGAGCTGCCCACGCTGTCTGAGTCCACTGAGTCCTCTTCATGAGGACTGAGGCTGTCCGTCTTGCTGAGGAGGGGCGCACAGGGGTCCGTGCAGGGGTCCGTGGTGACCTGTGGTGTCTCTTTAGCGGGGTCCGTGCAGGGGTCTGTGGTGATCTGTGGTGTCTCTTTAGCAGGGTCCATTCAGGGGTCTTTGGTAAACTGTGGTGTCTCTTTAGCAGGGTCCGTGCAGGAGTCCTTGGTGAACTGTGGTGTCTCATTAGCAGTGTCTGTGCAGGGGTCCGTGGTGATCTGTGGTGTCTCTTTAGCAGGGTCCATGCAGGGGTCCGTGGTGAATTGTGGTGTCTCTTTAGCGGGGTCCATGCAGGGGTCCACGGTGAACTGTGGTGTCTCTTTAGCTGCTGGCAACGGAGAATTCTTGGGGTTGGTGTCTCAGAAATCACCAATTTCCACAAATTATACCAACATCAAATGCAGTGAAAGCAGGGGTTATCCATGGGGAGGGACATAAAAAACAACCAAGAAATCATCTTATACATATGTTAGAAACAATCGCAAGAAAGAAAAACAATTTAAGTCCTTATCTTGGGGTTCATTTTGTGGAGGGGAAGGGAAAAAACAAATAGTTTAAATAGGGATACAAGTGGACCCATTGCAACAATGAGATGTACAAGGCGTTATGTTGAAAACGAACTTTACAACTTTGATGTGGGAGGGGGGATGGGAAGGGATGGCAAGGGGAAACAAAGGAGAAGGTAACAATGGTTGATAAGAAATGTACTCATTTCCTTGCTCATGTAAAAAGTATTAATAAAAAATAAAAATTTAAAAAAGGAAATCACCAATTTCATGGTTGAAACTTTTTTCAATCTTTAAATGCAGCACCTTTTGCAGCAAACCAAGGTTTTTAATGAATAAAAATGTGGCTCCAAAGAAACACCGTGTGTGTCCATTAAAAAACAAACAGGAGCCAGATTGCTGATGAGTTATCTTGAATGCTTGCGTGCTTAATAACTGCCGAGTCCCAAATGTCTGTAATTGAACCCGTGGTCTGCCGTTGGTGGCGTTGCTTTTAGAGGGAGCCCTGCGTGTGGCTGCTGAGCCTGGCTTTGCCCAGGAAGAGGAGTTGCCAGCACCGCGCTCCAGGCTCAGCGCGTCCTCTGAGCTCGGGCGGCACACACCAGCCCCTGGCTTTATCAAACCCGTGCTCCTTGGTGTGTCTGTGCCCTGGTGGCTTGGTAGACCAGGCCTCTTCCTCCACAGGCGCTGCCAGGTGTTTTGAAGGCATTCAGGCAGACTGAACCTATTTAACTGAGCATTTCTGTGAATTCTTTCCCTTTGGTTTTTTGTTTTGTTTTGTTTTGCTCACTTAATTGTTTTAACAAGCCTGAAGTTGGAATGCTTGCTCCTAATAGTCACAGTTCCTGATTGACAACCACAGAAATAATTGCAGATAGGAAAGGAGAACGCCAGTTCAATTTTTTCCACTATTTCTGTCCAGAAACGGTACTCCAAACTTTCGTGGAGGCTGTGTGTGCCCTGAGAAAAGATTTAATGAGAAGTGGATGCTGCCTGTCTCCTAGAAACATGGGTTTATATCCTTAATTAGTAGCTCTAACATTCATTTTCACTACTTAATGAGACAAGCCAATGGCACCAAATCAAAACTTCAATTCTGATGAGACAGGTGGTCTGTTACACCGATAGTTTAAGCCAGCTTCGTTTGTAGGAAAATTGATATCTGATATTTACCAAAGATGATGTCTTGTGGGCAGCGTTTCTCCTTTTCTGTCCGCGTGCTTCTACTCCTCCAGCCCCCACCCCTGCCTTCCCCAGCTGCGTGGAGTGTGGAAACTCAGAGAATCCACCGTGTGTTTTCTTCACTATTCCTGTATATTTTGGGGGGGGTAAGAGCGTACACATTTCTCCAGCTTATAAAACGGCTTTGAAGTCACGAGAACAAAATTCTTGTAAATTGCATTCATTCTGGACTTGATTCGACCTTACACACTGTCTCCCGTCATGTGTTTGGAAAGTGAAATTTTTGAATTTTTAGCGGCTCGGCGATTTAGGTTAATTTAACGCTCTCGCTAGCTAGCTGTTTTCCCCACTCAGAATCAAACCTTTTACCACACTTTTGACTTCAGGTGAAGGTTATTATGATACATATATACCTTTCTCTTTGTTATATATGGAACCAGATGCTGTGATGGGTGTTCCTTGTTCGAAACCTCCAACATCAATGGCTTTGTGTCCTTCTAGACAAGGGGCTGTGACTGGCATTGTGGATGATGGCTGGACTTCAGGCTGCTAAACACTCCTGCAGAGATGTGTCATCTTGGAGGTCTCTGCCACAGATGTGTATGTCTGAATGCCACCAGGGCCGTGCGTCCCCGCTCTGTCCTGCAGGAAGACGGAGCCGTCACTTGGTTGGGGTTGGCAAGGGAGAGCGTTCAGCATCCGGGGGTGTGAACGAAGGAGAAGGCCGGAGAGGCAGCGCCTGCTGCGCCGCCCGAGTGCTCAGGTGGCGCTGGCAATTGAATCTCCACACACCAAGCTGAGAATGACGTCTTTCCTGATTCTGACTCGCAGCCCTGATGTGGCAGCTGAGGAGTGCTAGAGAGAGACTCCATTCTGCGTGGCCTTGTTTGTCACTGTCGGGAAAACCTTAAATGAGCTTGAAGTCATCTCTTCCTCAGATTAACTGCAGTGCCGGGCGTGATTAATTACGTGTGCACAGGCAACAGGTGCCAGCAGTGGAGTGATGGAACTTGCCAGCGGCCTCACCAGCGGCCTCTCCACTGGCATTTTGTGACTCTGTTGTCTTCATGGTAGAAAGTGGGTTTCCAGAGGCCGGCTCTGTGTGCAGCCAGAGGGGCGAAGTGGCAAGCACGCGCTGCTCTGTCTCCAGTCCCGAGCCAGGAGCTCTGACGCTTAAGAACGGAGTGGTGTCATTTGAATCTGTGTGAGGCTCGAAGCCACTCACAATTCACCACTCATTTCCCCTGTGCTCCAGCGGTTTTCTTTTGCACTCCAGCCTTGTCATGAAATGTTCTGATCAACTGTGAGCAAACTCGACTATGAACTAATTTTTATGTGTGTATAGTATTGATTGGGGTGTCTGGGTTTGAACTCAGGGCCACAAGCAGGTGTTCTGCCCCTGACTCATGCTGCTGGTCCTTTCACCTTCAGTTTGTTTTCCAGGTAGTTTTGTGCTCACTTTGCTAGGGCTGACCCCCTACCCCCAGCTCCTGAGAAGCTGGGATTACGGGCATGCGCCGCCCAGCACCTAACCGCCATGTTCACACACACCCTCGTGCAGTGAGCTTGGCATCTTCCCGCGTGGCCGCTCACCGCCGCCCAGTCGTTGGCAGAACGCAGCAGCCTGCCTGTGTCTGCACTGCAGGCCCCCGCGTCCGGGCAGCATTGTCCAGCTGCTGCCGCCGTGGCTCCAGAGACGTCTCCTTAAGGTCTCCACAGCAGGGTTTAATTTCAGGGAACACCATGTCGACTCCTTCTGTTGCTCCCTTCTGTAGATAATTTTGTGTGCATTTCTCAATAGATTAGGTTGGGACACTGTTTTCTCGACTTTAAAGAGAGAAATCACCGGGTTTATTTTGTCCTTGGGCTCCTTGGGTGACGTGGGTGAAGACTGACGTTCTCCGCAGGACCCTCCCTCCGCGCGGTGCCCAGCACGGCCTGTCTGAATTTCTCCACTCCACCATCTCTGACCTGACAGAGACGCAGGAAACATATCCTCTGTGGGACACAGGTGGCTGGTGAAGTGCGGAGAAGCTGGGTTTGGACGATGAGTCTAGGTTTTCTGTCTCCTAAACCCAAAATAAGCAGCAGCCTGTGGGTCTGAGGGCCGTGCTGTGGCCAGGGCCGGATGGAGGGGGGCGGTGTGCTGCTTTCGCCTTGGGAAGAGCGGGGTCACGGGGTCCATGGGGGCTGCGCAGCGGGGAGGAGGCCCCGACCTTCCTGTTCAGCACCCTCTCGGCTTGGAGGATCACGTTGCCTGGCAGCCGGAAACGGGGAGGATGGGGAGGGTTGGTGAGCCCCGCGGGCCTCGTGCTGACCACGTCCGGAGCAGACCTCACGTCAGCGTCACGTCCACCGCCGTGGTGGCGTGCGGCACCTGGGATTCATCTCCCCTGAAAAGGTTCTTGAAGATCGCGCTGCCCCACGGAAGCGGCTCGCACGAGGGAGATCTCCCTCAGTGTCCAGCCAAGGCCTGCGGGCGCCTGCGGTGTCCTGGTCACAGGGACAGCGACAGACGTGGGCCCTGTGCTGCGGCGCTTGTCCGCATCTCTCGGGCCCCTTTCTGGGGCCTCCTGCTCGGGCTCAGTGACCTGTGTGGTTCCATGTGTGTGTTCTGCTGCCTCCCAAGCGCCAGGGCCGCCGGGGGCCAC
>NW_012267290.1:5528594-5530062 GCF_000151885.1 Dipodomys ordii | reverse complement strand
GCCCCACACACATGGTGCCCAGAGAGCCTGCCCCACACACATGGTGCCCAGAGAGCCTGCCCCACACACATGGTGCCCAGAGAGCCTGCCCCACAGCCCAACAGTGGAGTTCCAGGACCCGAGCCCGGGCGCCACCCGCACCTCCCCTCGGCAGCTCAGGCGGGAATGGCCTCCTCCGTGTGGAAGGGTGTTTGGGGTTTGGTCTTTACTGTGGACCCCGATGGAATGAGCCACAGACAAGGCCACTAGTGAGGCTGCGCCTGCCCTCGTGCGGCCGGGCGCCAGCTCCTGCGAGCCTGACTTGTGCAGACACCACAGCATGCACCTGGGCACCCACAATGGCCGCCTGGGTCAGACGCACCTGCCGTGCCCCCCGGAAGGTCTTTATTGCCCTAAAGAACACGAGCCCTGGGCAGGCCTGGCGGAGGTGGTCTGGGCCTGAGAGAACTGACTGAGTGACCGGTGCCCACCTCCTCACCCGCAGGCCGCCCGGGACTGTCCCATGCTGAACCTCGCAGAGCTCAGCTGTGGCCGGGGTTGCTCCTGCCGGGCTGCAGGCCCAGGACCCCTGCCGGTGCGTCTCAGGGGCATGCGGTGTGAGACCGGGGCCCCCACGCCCCCTCCAGGGGTGGCCTGCAGGGGGCCCTGCCCGGCCGAGACCGGCTTCCCTCTAGTGGGGGGGTTGGGACTCATCCCAGGCTAACACTGCAGCGTAACCGCTGACAGATGCTTTTTGTATCCGCACAGCTTCCTGTGCCAAGGCCCACACGTGCCTTGGGCCCCCCTGGCCCCTCCCATTGGCAGTGCTCAACTCCATCCCTCTGTGGCACCTGTCTCTACCAAGTGAGCCTGAAATGACCTCCACAGCCCCTCCAGAGCCCCTCACCAAGGTTCTGGAGTGACCTCCTGCAAGGACTGGCTCTTCCTCTTCCTGGTGACCAGGAATGGGTCTGTGCGTATCGGCTAGGTGTGGCGGTGACGGGCCAGGGCCTGGCATCTCCTCCCTGGACCAACCCTGTGGTCCAGCACTATGTGGGCTTCGTTCCGTGCCCATGACCAGCTCCTCTCCTGTGCCCTGGGCTGCTGTGACGTCAGTCAGCTGGGCACCTCCCACCTCGGAGTGATTCTAGTCTCAGCCATGTCTGTGTCCAGTAGCAGCTCAATAACTCACTTAGCAAATGTGCGTTGAACAGCCGTCCCCATCATGGAAGTGGGTCAGACCAGAGGGGCCGCGTTGACCCCGCGTCTGTGGAACGTGCTTGTCATGGGGTGGGGCTCAGCCGGGCGGCAGGCAGCCGCTGAGCAGGCCCAGGTGGCCCTCCTCTGAACCTCAGCAAGTTGAACCCAGGCAGAGGATGAGGCACAGGGGAGGGGATACGGGCAACAGACCAGCGGTGAGGAAGATGAGGTGATGAGCTGGAGACTAGGAGAGATGTGGTGACAGTGAAGGGGGCGGGGGAGGGGATGA
>NW_012267290.1:5523153-5527284 GCF_000151885.1 Dipodomys ordii | reverse complement strand
GAGGGGAGATGGGGAGGAGGAAGGGTGAGGGGAGATGGGGAGGAGGAGGGGTTTGGCGACAAGGGCTTAGTAGCAGGGGTGGAGGATCAGGAGGTTAGGAGCTCACTGACTTCTTTTCCCGGGCGCTTCAGGCCCGAGGTTGCTTGTTTGGGGGAAGGTGTTGCACTTTAGCGAAGCTGCCGTGCTCTGAGGCCTGTTCATCAGAATCACTCTCAAAAGTGAATAGACACAGTAGCTGGAGGACCTGGGGGGGACCAGGCCGGACGTGGTGGAGTCTTGTCCAAGAGCGTCAGCAGCTGGGCGCTGACCGGCAGGCAGAGGAAGCGGTGGCCGGAGGTGGGCAGGGACGGAGCCAGAGGGGCGGCTGCTCAGTTGATAAGACAACCCATCTGAGGCTCACAGGACGCCAAGCCCAGGAGAGTGGCAAGCGCCTGCGCAGACCACAGAGCCTGTGGTGGAGCCAGCCAGAGCCACGGAACGCAGAATGCAAAGCCCGCTCGGAAACGCTGGCGGTTCTCGGGAGGCCCAACACTGCATTCACAGAGGCCGATCTAAATAACTGAGCCGATGCCCACACAACCTCCTGATCCACTCACGGTCACCAGCAACGACAAACCGGGTGTATGATACGTTCAGTGGGCAAGTGAGAGCCCATGCATGCCGTGTCCCCCGGAGGACACTCCCCGGAACAAGAGGAGGGAGCCGCCGGCGCCAGTGCGTGGAAGGCAGAATGGATGCCCTGCGTGGAGAGTATGTCGGAACCAGACTGAGAGGCTGTGTGTTGTGCTGTCTTGGCTTCCATTCTCAACAAGATAGAACCCAAGGAACAAAATCACGGTGGCTGCCGGGGCCTGGCGATGAGCTGCCGAGGAGCCCCAGGAGGCCGCAGGCAGTGGGAGAGCCAGCCTGGACTCAGCCACATGCATCTGTGGAAATCGGTGCCCCTGCAGCTGAAGACGCCCCCAATGGTGTGCAGATTACACAGGGTGAGCCCGGCCACAGAGGCCACGGGTGACACGGGCTCAGAGTAGCCCCTGTGCTGGACACAGTCAGGAAGTTCCTGTCACATCTGTCACGTGGGACAGCGCACTGGCTCACAGAGGGTGTTGGCCATCCTCCTCGGCGTGGCCACAGGCCCCGTCACCTGGGTGACCTCCTTCCCGGTATCACGTGGCCCTCCAGAACAGTGTGCCTGTCCTCAGACCCGCCGTTGCCATGTGGATGGTCTCCTCGGCTGAGCTGGGAACCTCAGCTCCGCCGGCCTGCTCCGCCGGCCCCCTCCCACCGGCCCCTCGCACCGGCCCCCTCGCACCGGCCCCTCACACCGGCCCCTCGCACCGGCCCCCTCGCACCGACCCCTCACACCGGCCCCCTCGCACCGGCCCCCCCTCGCACCGGCCTGCTCGCCCAGCGCAGCGCTCACCGTGGCAGCTGTGTGTGCATCGGGCGGTAGAGCCCTGCGTGGGAACGAGAAGGCACTTCGTGGTGACCGTGAGTGACTGTGAGTGACATAAGACTTGGTTTGAGGAGCCACAGAGGGCCGGGACGAGGTGTCTTCTGTATTGTGGGGGCTGATCACTCCACGTTACAGTCACCCACACAGCGAGGCCAGGCTGAGGTGACCAGGCCCCACCGACTCGGTTGGCTTCGGGCCTTCCGGGCAGGGCAGGGCAGGGTCCTCCCACACGCCAAGAAGAAAGGCTCCATTTTTACGTTTCCTTTCTGTACATTTTTTCCTGTAGCTTTATTCATTAAAAAGAGAACCATTCTTTCACGGCTATTCTTCCTATGTGTGATCCCGCATGGGGCAGAGCCGGCCAGCTCTCCCTTAGAACAGGAGATGTGGGTCTGGGCTGTGGGGGCATCCTGACAAAGGCCCACAACCCAGCAGCAAAGCACGTGCCCGGCAGGTGCAATGCCCTGGGTTCAAAAAGGAAAAGACACACTCAGAGAACCAGCTGTGCCGGTGGGATCCGTGGAAGTAACTGAGGAGCGGCCGTGTGCCAGGAGCCGCTGTTCGGTCACGTGCCGTCACCACCACGTGGAAATCCAGGCAAAGGACAAGCTTCAGGGTGAGGTGCTTGGGGTGCATGGCCGCCCCGAGCCTCAGCCTTTGCCCAGCTCTGACATCTCTTTGAAGAGGTGCTCAAATGTGTCTTTAAACTCTCTCCAGAGCTTCGGCACAGAGTAGCGTGCGCTCCATGTTCCTGAAGCTCGCCGGGGCTGGTGGCGACCCCTCTCGCTGAGCTCCGGGGCACAGCACGGGTCTGCTCCCCTCTGCTCCCCATCATTTTTATAGTTCGGATGAGCACAGCGTGTGTATGTCGAGCTGAGTCAAGCTAATTTCTGCTGAGAGCAGCTTGGGTATTTTTACTGCAGCCTTCCTCTACTGCAAATTTTAGAGTGGCATTGTTCTCACCCGTGACTTTCCGAAGCAGCCGGTGTCAGCCCCTGGTGCCTTCCCCCGGCCGACCTCCTCTCTGCGCACCGGTGTCCCTCACCCACACGGTGCGATGTCCAGCTGCGCCCTGGACTCGGCTGGGGTCTGGCCGGGCTCGGGGCCCCAGCATCTGTGGGGACAGGCTCCTCGCAGTCCCTCACGGAACAGGTCATCTGCTCCACTTGGGACTGCGCCGTCCCTCTAGACAGCCTTTGTTTCTGGAGACTTCACCCTTCCCCTGGGAGTCCCATAGGTGGACACCTGCTGGGTGGCTCAGAGAGGGGAGCGAAGGACACCTGTCCTCACGCAGCCCAGGCCTGAGCGAGTTGGTCTCTGGTGAGGCTAAGCACGGGCAGGTCAAGCTTGTGACATAAACGCCGGGAGACAGAGCAAACGCAGCCCAGCCGTGTGTCTGGCAAGCGCCCCGCCAGCCAGCCCGGGTGCTGGGCCAGGCTGTTTTGCCTTTGGAAGTGCCTTCCGTCTCCATCTCCAGCTCTCCACTCCCTGGCCCTGGCCCCTGGAGGAGCCTCCTCCATCAAGTCCCATGAGGGCTCTTCCTCCTGGACTGAATCTGCTTCTCAGGGCCCTGTGGGCTTCCCGGGAGCTGTGGCCCCTGTCCCTGTCCGTGGTGACGAGGAGCAGCCCCTCACCACCTGCTCGGAGGAAGGTGTGTTCCAACACCGCTAGCTATTTTCTTCCCTGACATTTACGTCCTCATGTTTAAACATATGGATTCTTACAGGTTCAAAGACCCAGTCCACAAGAAATTAAATTATATAGCCTAGAATAATTCAAAGCATGGAAAGGAAACACAATGCCATATGAAATGATAAACAAACCCGTGTAAACCTGGCACGGGACACAGTGACCAGAGAGAGGGCCAGCCCTGCGGAGTCCCCCGCTGGTGGATGGCACTTGTGGTATCGGCTTTGGTAGTTAGCCTCTGTCCATGTGCTTTAGCTATTTTCATTCTTCCTAAGATGACCTTCAGGAATCACCCGCATTCATCCTCATCAGTTCATTGTTTACTATAATCAACATGATTTAGCCTGTTAATTACAAAGTCAGTGGCCCCTCCCCTGTGACCTGAGACCATCTCCGTCGGATGACCTATCATTCCTATTACGCAAAGAGTTTGCCAGCTCTGTGGTGGAGAAGGCAGTTAAATATGAGTAAGGCTTTTCCCTGGCATCATCAAAAGCGCCCTGCGGTCTGTGCTGGTTGTTAATTTTTTGGTATCTGCACTCCACACTGTTTTGCAATAAAGTAATATGAATCACAAGTGGAAGGTTGTGTTGGGATGCAAAATTTGATGCTGTAATTATTTACCCAGTAGGATTTATTGTGATCACATCTCGGTTTTGTGTCTGGTAAGAGCCCCAGTACCTACTCTATGTATTTCGAATAATTCTCACAAGAATGCTGTAAGACAGGTATGATACCTGCCCTTGCTTAGAGAGGCCTGGGTGCCCAGAGAGGACATCATTCGCCAGGCTCCAGAGATCCAGTTGAGTTGGACCCAGTGGGTGTCTGGGGACTGGGCGCTGTGGTTGTCTGGGGACTGGGCGCTGTGGTTGTCTGGGGACTGGGCGCTGTGGTTGTCTGGGGTTTGGGTGCTGTGATTGTCTCTGGGGACTGGGCGCTGTGGTTGTCTGGGGACTGGGTGCTGTGATTGTCTCTGGGGACTGGGC